>NC_056501.1:53278318-53291063 GCF_014905685.2 Nematolebias whitei | reverse complement strand
TATATCAAATGTGAACTTGTATGATTATCCTTAGCACTTGTGAGATATATAACATGAAGTAATTAGTGTATGATTATACACGCACACACCTTGTAGAAATGCATCATTTCACATCATCAGAGAAATGTCAAGGCTTGTCAAAAGATATAAAAAGATATAAAAGATATCAAATCCAACATACCCTCTTTTGGTCTCCCCATATTTATGGGAGACCACACCACGTATGATTTGATTTTACAGATATTTTGATTCTGCCCACTCCAGGTGGCTCCGATCATCTGTGGAGGTGTCACCTGGGTGCTGCATCAGAGTCATGACATTAGCGGTTTCAGTCTCAACCTGAATCATTCTACGAACGATCATTCTAGCACAAGGTATAATACCAATCATCAAAACACAAAAAATAATAAGAATTGCAGTCAGAGGGGCCAAGATCTTTAGCACCATCTGACTCCAGAGCCGCTCGTGAACCAAGACAGAAACTTCCAGGATCCTGGAGAAGGATCCTCACTCTTAGCCTTCTGCAGCGCATTAAGTTGGTTCAAGGCGTTGGTCACCCTGTCCTGGGGGTCGTGTCCGGTCTCATCCGGAACATAGGTGCAATAGGTGTCAAAAACGTAATGATTCCTAGAATGACAAACAGCTTGACACTTGTCAGGAGGCAGTGAGCCCACTGCCTTCTGAGAAGTGTCCTGCAGGTGGCGGTGGACACAAATAGGAATTGTTCCTCTGGAGTTCATTCTACAAATTAACTCAGCACCACTACCTGAGATGGTTGCATCAGGGAGTACCTGCAAGTTTTACAACGATGTGGATCTTTAACATAGCAGTACCAGCTGTTCATTTGAAAACTATGAGACAGATTCAACGACAGATGATCCACCTCATTCACTTGAGACCAGGCCATGAGTTTAGGGTCGCTGCGTTTGACCATTAGTTGTTGATGCTGGCAGCAGGAGTGACCTGGAATTACACAGTAATATTCACACAGAAAAATTATGGAAGTGCGTAACACTTTCACCACACCCAATATTATTGTAATCCTCCAGGGGTTCTGGAACAGACCCATGGTGTAACACTTCAAAACCTGTAAAAAATACCAGACGAGTAAACCTTAGAAGTTAATTAAAATACTTCCAAAACTACTGGAAGATTAAATTCGAAATGAGTAAACGATTCAACCACTAGTTCTAAAACAACTAATAAAACACTCAAATATAGCCAAAATTGACCCCTGAAAATTGAGAAATACCAAAAGATTGACCTCTCTATAAAATACCTCAAAGAATTTTAGAATGATTATGATGTTCAATTGAATGGAGTAAAATGTTGAATATTTAGAGTTCTCAATTGAATCCACCGACCCTTTTAAAAGCTCAGGTTGTTTCCTCAGAATGACTGTAAGAAAAGATAAACATTTGTAGTATGACATATATTGGATATATTCATACATTTCACGGGTTCTTCATTTTTCTGACTGTGTAAATGTCGTGCATTGAATTTAACAGAAATGTAACGAGAGACGTTATTTATCTTTGACCCATCAAAATGAATGCGGTCATTTATTTACAGAATCAAAGTTTAACATCAAACATTTACATTAATTTGGCAAAATATGAAAATAACAACAGCATAGTTTTACAGGAAGTGAGAACAATACGGCGATTGTTTTCACTTTTCAGCTAAAACGGCAGACATCAATTAATCAGCTTTACAATCAGGAAAAATCATACGGCCATGATTTTCCGTTGCATCACCACAGACATTAATGAAAACATCTGGATTAATTTTCTAGCAGAAAGGAGAGTTTAAAGATGGAAAATGGAGATTTATCTTACAGAGAGATGTGTGAGGGAATTTATCTGTGGTACCAGAACAACACGCTCTTTGGAGAATAAGCTTGGCCCACGGTACGCTTGGTCGAAATAGAACTTTTACCTGGTTGATGATAATCAGCGTCGGTGTAGAGTTCCCTTCTGACTCTTTCAGCGTCTCCGTGAGAACAGCCAAACCCTTAGGAGTCGTGTGAGGTTATCCAAACAGAAGTTATAATCCCCAAAATCGTCTCTGAATCATCTTGAATGCGTTTGCATCCAAGAACTCTGAACTCTTTACGTCTCCAACTCTTTCAAAGCTCTACTCATCTCGTCTCGTCCCGTCTCGACACGACAACGGAACTTTTAGACGACACTTCTCTTAGAGAACTGGGAAGTTGCCACATTTAAATGGGTTCGACTTCCGGTTCATTTGAGAGCTTTCTGATTCGTGGATGGACCAGAACAGAGGTGTGGTTTGTGATGTAAGGTGTTATGGAAAGTCAAGGACAGAGATTAAGTTTGTTTAAAACAGACAGAAAGATTGTTGGAGAACTTCAGACTTCGTGGAGTCTCTCCTCCTAGTATCTGCTGTGAAAGTTAAACATGACATTTCTTTTCAGTAAACCTTTTAGTTGACCGAACCTCGAACTTTAACACACTTACGAATTTGCTCATTGAAGACAGAAAAATCAAGAAATGCATATTAACCTGATTTCTTCTTTGCATGAGGAATAAAAATCATTACTTACTGTTTATGTAAAATAAAAATGAGTAGTTCTCTTCAACCTGTAAACATTGTTTGAACTAACACAATTTGATTATCAAAACATTTGTAAAATAGTAATGATCATAGAGAATTGTCATTTCTACTTGATTATTTCAAGAAAGAAAGTCTCAGGATGGGTCAAACTGTATTTCTGGATGCAGATCAATGAAATGACAGTTTCTGTCCCACAAGGTTCTTAAGGTCAAGGGTTTTGACCTTAGGCTTAGTTTTGACCTTAGGTTAGGTTCACTACACACTCATATTAAACACTCCTAGCTAACAGGTCTTCTGTGCTTGAGCTTGCAGTGGGAGGCCTTGTTCGTCCACAAGGGTCCTTTTGGTGCTCAGCGGGATTCGGCCCGCGGAGATGTCTTCATGTAAAGTCCTCAGAAACTTTATCAGTCTGAGCAGACGTTTTAACTGACGTGTGTGCAGTGGTCAAACCTATATCAGTGTGTTGTGTCTTCGTTTCTTCACGGACAGGGTTGGGAATCTTCTTTCCTTCCCCGTTCCACCTGTCTGACCGACTTAGGCAGAGCGGAGACTTCTTCTCCAAATTTTGCTGCTGCCTTTTTCAATAAGGGGCAAAGAATGAACTCCCACGAAGTTCAGATCACCCCCTCCAGATGCCGTGGGGATCTTTACTCCTACAATTCCAGCACTTCGACTTCGACTTCTTTCAGCGAGCGGTGGGGTTCTTCAGCAGGTGCACATTGGCTGAGATGAAACCACGTGGAGCCTTTTCCTTTCAGACGTACTACGTGTGAGGTACGGTCTTTGATCTCGTACGGCCCTGTCCACCTTGGTTCCGTCCACTTACGTTTCACCACTCTCAGTAGGACCCAGTTTGAAGTCAGACTCGCCGGCTCCTCCTCTTGAGGAGTACTGGAATCTGGAATCTGTTGAGCAAAACTGGACAACAAAGCTCTGAGTGTGTTGTAATACATCTTGTGTGACACGTTCATTACCTGTTCTGAGGGCCACTCAAGATTTTGCTGAGGCCCAGGGAAAAACCTTCCTGTTGTTAATTCATAAGGGGTGAAACCTGTACCCCTATTAATCGATGCTCTCATGCCCATGAGCTCTATGGACAATGAATCAAGCCAATTGGAATGAGTCTGTGCACAGATCTTTAATATTTTTTGTTTGAGGTTTCTGATTAATCTTTCAAACTTCCCCTGAGATTGAGGGTGGTAAACTGTCCCAAAAGCATGCTTCAATCCTAATGCTTTTATCACCTTCTGAAGATCTGAGTTTTTAAAATGCGTTCCATTATCCGACCTTATTTTAGTTGGAAACCCGTGTCTCGGTATATAATGGTTTATCAAGCACTTAACGACTGTTTGACTGTCATCTTTTTTCACAGGCCAAGCTTCTGGCCACCACGTGAAGGCATCCACGCAAACCAACAGATATTTGAATCCTCGTATCGCTTGAATCATATCTGTGTAATCAATAATTATCTCCCGACCCGGTGTCATGTTTATTGGAAATTTCCCTTGCTCACGCGTCTTAATGGTTGGTTTAGAGTTGTACAAATTACACACAGTGCAGCTTTTCACAAATGCTTTAATCATAGATTTCATGTGAGGGTGCCACTAATTAAGTACATTTTTCCCCATCTGGTGTGCCTCCACATGAGCCAAACCATGTGCTTCTTCAAAAACTCTCCTCTTTAAGTTCAATGGTAGGACCCATCTGCTGTTTCCTGGTCCTGTCCAGAGTCTATCATCCTTTTGTTCAGCACCATATTCAATCCACACTGATTTCTCCTGTGGAGCTGCTCCTTGTTGACAACAGGCTACTGTTTCAGCATCCCATCTCATTCCACCTTCCTCTTCAGCTGTAACAAGCATCATCTGACTTCCAGTGATGTAGCCTGATGCCCTCTTGGCCTCCTGGTCGGCCTGAGAGTTACTTCTGGCCGTGTTTGATGTCTCTGTGTCAGGTCCTTTACACTTTACGATGGCTACCTTTGCAGGTAACATCAAGGCTGTTGCTAGTTCTTTCATGTCTTTTTCATGTTTAATTGGCTTTCCATTTGCTGTTAAAAAACCTCCTCTCATCCACTGAGCCAGCTCCACATGTGCTGCTCCAAAAGCATAAGCTGAGTCAGTGAAAATGGTGACTTTTCTTCCTTCAGCCCACTGTAGGGCTGCAATTAGGGCCCTTACCTCAGCCCTCTGTGCTGACTGAGCTCCCTGCAGTCTCTCCAGAACTATTGTCTCATACCCCTGGTCTGTTTGATGTACCTCCGTGTAGCCAGCACTGAGCTGTCCATCCTCTTGACGGAAACAACTACCATCACTGAATAGAACATGTCCCTCCTCCAGAGGTGTGGCTTCTAGGTCTGGTCTAACCTTCTCATCTCTCTCCACCCTCTTTTGGCATGCATGTGGTTCCCCAGTGCCTACTCTGTCTGCCATGTTAATCCCTTCATGAGTAAACAACAAGTTTGGTGCTTCCAAGATTTTGTTTATACACTGTTGTCTTAATGGTGACATAGTGAAGTTTTGTGAGTTAACATATGCTTCTACACTGTGTGAAGTCAACACATGTAGAGAATGTCCCATCACCAGATGAGCTGTTTTCTGAATCAGTTTGGCCAGACCTGCTGCATGTTGTGTGCACGGCGGATGTCTTTTTTTCTGTGTTGTCTAGCATAACGCTAACATACATTAATGTTATCCTACCCCCCTCATGTTTCTGAAACAAGACACCATTTATCACTCCTCCTGTTTCAGAAACATCCAAATAGAAGGGTTTTCCGTAGTCAGCGAGAGCTAACTCAGCTGCTCTGCTGAGATGCTGTTTTATGTCAATAAATGTTCTTTCAGCCTCCTCAGTCCAGTCCAATGGAGCTGTGAGGTTTCTCATTCCTTTCTGTTTAACCAAGGCGCGCAGAGTTTGTGTTAGGCCTGTATAGTTTGGGATGTAATTTCTGCTGTAACCTGTCAGGCCCAGAAATGACAGCATTTCTTTCACTGTCCGCGGTTTTGGACGTCTCTGTATTCCAATCAGAGTATGAGGGTTCCAAGACCCCACATTGTTTTAACCCCTCTATAGTTTCAGAAGTTCCCTCTTTAGCGACGGGTTTGTGTGGATATTGTTTTAGCCAAATGGGATATGTGTTTTGGACCTGAAATGATACGGGAGTGCAGTTTGTCAGTCCCATGTCTGTGGGTCCTGCAGACCATAACGATTCAGGCATTCTATCCATCAGCTGACACGCGAGCAGGTGGTCAGTCTGTTCACGTCCATGCTCCATGGGGAGGACATCGTGCTGTAATAAAGCTACATCATTTGCTTCAGAATCCACTGAATAATACTTACAGCTAGGCGAGAACCAGACATGTGATACAGCTGTTTTTACCCAATCTCTGGCTTCTGAAACCATTTTTACCATTGGACCCAAATCTTTAGCCTGATATTTTGGATTTAAGCCCAGTGATATGTGAGGCACTGCTTCTGTGCTCATCTTATACCAAGCTTCTTGGTCTAGAGTTAAGTTTACAATAGCTGCCACCCCTTGTTTTCCTGCATAAATGTTACCTGTTTTAATTGACCAGATTTTCCCTTGTAGTTGCTCTGCAAAGTGATCCTGAAAAACCTCGTCACCTTTTCTGTCATAACAGAGGGTTACATGTAAGGGGTCTGAGAGCGGCGTGTATGGCTCAAGAGTCCAGAACCACGGCTCCCACGCCAGGTACGCAGAGAAAACACCCATTCCCCCAGGGATCTCAGGTTCAATCAGCCCCCAGTAGATGTCAGCATACTCATCTTGGACGGGTTGGATCACACATTGAGAGTGGGAAATGGTGACCTGGCCACAGTTCAAGGTGGTTCCATCGGGAGCCGGACAATCAGTCCATCAGGTGCACAAAGAATGGACGCTCCAAGCTTTATGAGAAGATCTCTCCCAAAGAGATTCGCTGGTGCATTTTTCGCAATCACAAAAGGATGGGCAAGTGTTTGTGTTCCCACTTTAGTGGTAAGGGGAACTGTTATAGGCAGTATCTGTTTTACCCCAGAAAATCCAACAATGTCCAATGACCGCTGTGACATCTGGCAGCCAGGTGGTGTGTGGTTGATTGACGGCTGTTGTTCCCACATTGGCTGGTGGGGAGGTGGGCCTGGGTACATGCAATCTCTCGCCCAGTGCCCCTGCTGACCACAGAGGAAACAAGCATCCCCCTGCCATCCCCAGCGTGAGACGCCATGTCCCCAACCCCTCCGCGCCGCACCCCCACCCCTTCTCCCTCGTCCAGCTCCCCTGACTGGATGTCCCCCTCTGGCCCACAGACCAGATATTTAAGACCACTGTTGCACAGCAAATACCCCTAGTGTGGAGGTTTCGACACCCTCCTGAACTGCCATTTGTTTTTTCTCTTTCACTTTTTTCTCCTCATTTATTTAATGTCTGGCGTCATTCAATTTAAGCTTAACCAACTGATTTTTCATGCCCTGTAACTCATTTGCTTCCTTCTCTCTCTGTTTTTTAGCATATTTAAGGCGATGTACCACATGTCTCTCCCACCTCTCAGCATCAGCTGCAAGCAAGTCAGCGTTTTTTTTTTTTTTTTTTTTTTTTTTTTAGGTCATCTACAACGTCACTAGGCAACCCATCAAGTACAGCCTTCCTAAAATACGTTTTTTGTTGTTCGGATTGTGCATGTCTACCAGTAATTTTCAACCAAGCATCCTGAATCTGAGGCTCCTCTCAGAGGTTGTTGGTTCTGTTCAGCCGGCTGCTGGCTGATGTCTCTCCTTCGTTCTGTGTCCATCCTTCGGCTCATCCCTCCTTCATCACCTGCCTCCTCTTCCACTTCTTTCCAGTTCTCATTCCCTATGTGTATGGTCCCTGATGTCACGTGCATCACTGGATACACTCCAGCAGGGGGCGCCGTTGGACAGGTCTTGAAGTCACATAGGGTGGAGGTTGTTTCCCTGTGTACTCCTCCTGATTCAACCCCTGCACACTCTGGGAAATGAGTGCCAGTTCTTCATAAGCTTTTTTGACTCTTGGATGGTTCTTTTGGTCCTTTTTAATTTGTCTACGGCCCCAGAAAGACTTGCATGTCACCATTTTTTCTGCGAGTCCCTGCATCTCCAATTGTATTTGCTTGACTCTGTCCCACACTATTCTTGTGAGTGGCTGTCTGGAGTTCTCATCGTCTTTTTTTGACCAGCTGTGTCAACATTGCATTTAGTTCTCTCCTTCTTGCTCCGTCTCTCGCTTAAACTTGGTTGATTACCGCTACTACCCGATTTGATTGTTTTTTCACGGTTTTATATATCACATTACTCTGGTCCAAGAGCTCCATCTCTCATTCAGCATAAACCACTCTCATACGGCCCTCAAACTTTAGTTTGTAATCCTTTCACTCCACGAGCTGCTGACCGCGCATTGATCGGAGACCACACAAGCCTCGACTCAAAACAGTGTCAGCTTTTTTGTTGCACCGATCAAAACACTGATCAGCCACCTCCACCCGAGGTGTCTTTGCTCGTTTATTCACACACAGAGATGAGCCTCACTCGTTTCACACACACAGACACACACACACAGACGGATGAGTTTTTTTTTGCATTTTAATTGTTTAAATTTTTTCTTTCGCCTCGTGTGCGGAATTTTAAATTATGAGTTTTTTATTCATCGCCTCGTGTGCGGAATTTTAAATTATGAGTTTTTTATTCATCGCCTCGTGTACAGAATTTTTTAATTATGAGTTGGTTTTTTTTATTTATTATAGCGTGGTTTTCTCCTTTTATTAATTTATTCACGCATTTTCCACGGTCCCCGACTCGCGTTTTAATCCTAGTTTTATTTGCCAATTCTGTCCGTTTAAGGGGTCCCTCAATTCCCCAGCCCGATGTCAGCTGAGCTCACGTGACCCAGTCTACGTTTAACTACTGGCCCGTCGACCGATAGGAGACGGGCTACTACAGAGATACTACTAGGATTTTTTTTCTGCCCTTATTTCTGTTTTTGGCCTTCTTAGTCTCTTTTTTTCTCTTATCTCTTATCTGCACTTTTCCCTTTGACCTTAGTCTTAGCACTTCTCTCTTTTTCATTGTACTCTCTTATTCTATATTCTGTACACTTTAAGCCCCGTGCTCAATGCCTCTAGTTATTATATTAACATTAGCTTCTATTCCTCCTTTATTTCAGGAGACAGAACACACCATGCCCATCCAGAGGCTCAATTTGGTTTACGGCCGAATAGCGGAGTTTTTGGGCCTTTCGGCCAACTTAGGTAACCCGCTTACCTGTTTTAATGTGAGGCGCCTCTCCTCTGGATGCGAACAGTCGCTCCGCTCATGGGTCGAATCTCACCGCTCCTTGTGTGCTCGTAGATCATCACGTCGGGGTCACCATTTGAAGGGTTTGGGGTGTTCAAAATGACCTGAGCACAGAATTTCAGGAGCACTTCACCTTAGTATTAAAGATTTAATTGAGACGAAGTTAAAGTATGCAGATATTATATGTTATCAGAATGTAGTCTGAGGAACAAAGTCAGATTGAACCTTGCCTGGTCAATCAGCCTGGTTTGTTCAACCAAACTTTGTGTCTGAGCGAGATTTATAGGTTTGTCATGTCTCACCCTTTTGGGTTCGGACAGACTTGTGATTGGATGTCAAAACCTCTTGATGGTCCGAGTGACACCATGTTCAGCCACTCAGGAGCAGATCTTATCTCCATGGTAACTCCGAAGGCCTCAGACAGCCTTCTGCTCATTCTTCTACTGATAAGGGTTGATTTGCGAGCTTTGTTTTGGAATGCAGGACACATACTCTCAGCTGTAGTCTGGCTTTTGTCTGTATAGAGTTTTAAAACACATTTTCTGTGTGTCTGAACTATTATTAATGTGAGAACATAAATACTCAACCTGTGTTAAGTATAAAGTATATGAATGTTGTGTTTTAGCGTTATTTATGTTTAATCAATGTGTGCGCAGTGTATCACATTACTGGGCCCTCAACTCTCAGCTGCTCTGCTCAGAGAACAAAGAAGGATTGTTTCCTGCTGTACAAATAAGTACCTTACCCGTCTCTGTTTCCCTCAGAATTATATCAAATGTGAACTTGTATGATTATCCTTAGCACTTGTGAGATAATATATAACATGAAGTAACTAGTGTATGATTATACACACACACACCTTGTAGAAATGCATCATTTCACATCATCAGAGAAATGTCAAGGTCTGTCAAAAGATATAAAAAGATATAAAAGATATCAAATCCAACAGGACTTAGAGGGAATGATCTGTTCTACATTTGTAAAAGATGCTGAGTGGGCCATTGCAGGCTGTTGTCATAAGGGGCGTGAGGCGATGTCGTGTTTTCCTTCCACAAAGACAGAAACAAACCATCAGCCCTGGGAGGTTTTTCCACGGCATTCACCTAACATCCAAGGAAATAAAGCACAAATACTAGCCTTATACATGTCATCCTTACTCTAAGAATAAAAAGTAATCTTATTATTTTGAATGCATAGCTTAATGTTTGTACCTTTCTAGATTTGCCTCTTTTGGGGGAGGCCAAAAGGGGGAATTGTAGAAATGGGAAATTACTTATTTACTTATGATGGGTTTAAGGTAAATTAAATTAATCAGTTTATGGCATTTACTCCCTTTCATTATAGATGTGTTGACACATAGAGACAAGATGGGTGTGGTAGTATGACATAATTTGTTTTGGATGAGTAATGTGGGATAACTTGTTTTGAACAAAGACGGGTGTGGGGTTTCACATTCTAGGGGCAGTTAGAAACTCTCCCAAAAGATACAGATAGTTAAACCATTTCATCACTCTGAGGAGAAGGGGCATAGGAGGAGCTTGATGTCATGGCAACAGTATGAGTGAGCAGATGATTATCCAATCGAAAGAAGATCCTCCCCCAAAGGGGGACAGGCTTAGGAAAGGTTTATAACATTGTGTAATGAGGAAGTAAAGTTAGACACACTCCTGGGTAGCCATCTTTAATGACCTCAAGGTGATGTACTCTGTCTGTCTCCTGAAATGCATTTCAGTCTGTGTTCTGTTTTTGTGTTCTGTCTTGTGCTTTAACTTTGTTTAAAATAAATCCTATAAAACTAAGGTGAAGTCTCCGGAGCAGTACCTGTCCGATCAAACGAACACGCAGAGGGAAAACTGGTCTCCCTCAACAGTGGAGCTGATCGGGGTAATTACTGAGAAACACTAGGGAGTACAGACACAGCGAGACTGACAGAGGGATATCATCCTTACAGTTTTAAGCAACTCCACAGCACTGAAACAGCATTAGTAAGGGTTTGTCACGATATTATGACATCAAATGATTCTGGTCAATTTGTGGTACTTGTACTCCTGGACCTTACTGCTGCTTTTGATACTGTTGACCACAGTATCCTTATATCACGGCTGGAACAGTGGGTTGGGATTACAGGTGCTGCATTAGAATGGTTCCACTCAAACCTGAGTGGCAGGAGTTTTTGTGTCAAGGTTGGCAATAATGTATCCTCTTCATTGCCTCTTTCTTGCGAGGTCCCACAGGGTTCAATTCTTGGACCCCTTCTGTTTTCACTTTATTTGCTCCCACTGGGGTCTATCCTGAGGAAACATGGTCTTTCATTCCATTGTTATACTGATGACTGTCAGAGCTACCTGCAAGTGAAATCAGCGTTTGCTCCGTTCACCCTCTGTTAAAATGTCTGGACGACTTTAAGGCCCAGATAGCTTCAAATTTCTTGAGTTTTAATGAAGAGGAGACTGAAGTCATTGTCTTTAGCCCTAGCTCAACTGCCGCCACTGATCCTGTCAACCTGGACTCTCTTCAGCCATATCTTAAGCAGTCTGGTAAAAATCTGGATGGTTTTAGATTCTGACTTCAAGTTTGGCAAACAAATCAACTCTGTTCTGCAGAAAAGCTTCTTCCAACTCAGACAGGTAGCTAAGCTCATGCCAGTATTGTCGAGACCTGACTTTGAGAAACTATTCCATGCCTTTGTCATGACCCGATTGGACTATTGCAATGCACTCTATGCTGGGATCAGCCAAGCCTCCATCTCACATCTTCAGCTTATCCAGAATGTTGCTGCTCGGCTTTTAACCAGAACTCGTAGGTCTGAACATATTACACCAGTTCTGTCCTCCCTTCACTGGCTCCCTGTTCGTACTAGGATAGTCTTTAAAATTCTTCTGTTGACCTTCAAATGCTTAAATGGCCTCGCACCCCTTTTACCTCTCTGAGCTACTGGAACCATACATTCCCTCTCGGGCCCTGAGATCATCCGATCAGCTGTTTTTGGCTGTTCCAAAACCAAGACTGAAGCTCAGAGGAGATAAGGAATTTTCAGTCATGGGAATCAAACCAAACTCTGAAACAACCTGCCCCCCAACATTAGGCTGGCCACCTCCCTTCATCACTTCAAATCCCTGCTAAAAACACATCTGTTTTCGCAGGCATTTCACAAAGTGTATATTGATCTAGTGTTTTTTGTTCTGTGAGCCTATGTTTAAAATGCTTTTTATTAATTCTTCAGTATTATTATTAGTGTATTGTATTTTTACGCCCATTGATGTTGTTGTTGTTCTTAAGCGCTTTGATAACATGTTCTGTTTTAAATATGCTCTATAAATAAAGTTGACCTGACTTGACTACCTGCCAGCTGTGCTCGAGGGCCTGACCACTGAGATCCTGGAACTAGCAGGAAGCACGGCTCATGACAGCAGAAGGACAGGATCGTCCCTCTGCACCTACAATTGGCTGTCCGCAGCGATGAGAAGCTTGGCATACTGCTGGGAGAAGTGGCCATCGCTCTGGGAGGAGTTCTGCCAGGCATTCGAGTGTTCCTACAGCTCCAGGGAACCGAGAGGCCAGCCGAGTCTGGATGGCTGGATCGGACGGCATCTGCAGCCAGTTTCTTAGGATCCACTGTGGGATGGGCCTTTACAAGGGATCCTTCTTGTCTACAGTCATCAGTATCTATAACATCCCTTAATGAAATGAGAATAACAAGTTACAACAACAAAAAAATTCCCTTTGGAATTAATAAAGTATTTTTGAATATAAAATTGAATTCGAATAAACGTCCTCCTACAACTGATCAGTGGTTCTGCATGCAGAACTGAGAAGTGGGCGTGGCCAATAACACTTTTATTTAAATACATATTTATAA
>NC_056501.1:53272662-53278218 GCF_014905685.2 Nematolebias whitei | reverse complement strand
AATAGGACCTCCTCCTACTCCGCTCCTGTTTCCTAGAATATCTAACAAAAAGAACTGCAGCTCTCAACCTTGACCTCACTAAGTGTCTTTAAGAATCTGTTGGACACCTGGCAAGGACCAGCGCAGACATGTTCCTGTTTCAAGTTTTCTACATTCGCCTTATAATCTAGCTGTTTTGGTTAAAGTTTTGCCATCTTATTTGTAAAAAAATCTGTATGCCTTTTTATAACTGTCTATTGTTGTCGATGTTGTCCATTGTTGTCATCATTCTTTGTTGAAATCAGGTCTCTCTTGTAAATGAGTCCTTGAGGCTCAATAGGATTTACCTGTCTAAATAAAGGTTGAATGAATATACATATATATATATATATATATATATGTGTGTGTGTGTGTGTGTGTGTATATATACAAACAGGATTCCAGAAAAGTTGGGACACTAAACAAATTGTGAATAAAAACTGAATGCAATTATGTGGAGGTGCCAACATCTAATATTTGTTTCATTCATTCAACCTTTATTTAAACAGATAAATCACATTGAGCCTTGAAGACTCATTTACAAGTGAGACCTGTTTGGACAGACAAAAAACTGGTTAACTGGACACATGTAGGAATTGGAGGCAAAAAAAATTCCTATCAGACTTTTTTCTTGGCTGAGAAAAACTCCTAATATTGAAAAAACACTTCGCACAAACAAGCACATATTTACGTAGACATTCTGCAGAGCAGAGCAGGAAGAAGGAAGAGACGAGACCGATCAACAACTCCTACATATGCTCTCGAGGTCACTGTAATCAGTCAATGTCCTCCGGTGAGATCCATAAACATTCTCGAGGTATGTCGAGAAATGGCCAAGGATAACCTCTATAAGAATCCAGAGTCCTGAAATTATGACATAAAGTTTTTTCAGCTGGGTTTCATCTGGTTATCAGTTGGAAATTCCTCAGGGAAGGGGTGGTGAGCGTCAGATCACATTTTCTCCAGGCGACTTTAGATAAGATGGCCTTCAAGGACAACCAAGGTTACCAAAATTTAGATAAACACACAGTTGTTTTGGGGACAGGCAAAACTTAATGACATCAACCTTGAGTCTGTGTTTGTCCACTCGGTTCCGAAATGTCCAAATTAACATGGCCAACACCGATGGAAACGTGTCTGAGTAAAAATCCCCAAGATCTATCCATTCTGCCCAAAGCATTTGAGTCCAGGTACTCCAGACATGAACCAAGCCATCATAAAGGCAAGCAGCGTGATCGGGTCCAAATTTGCTGCTGACGACTTCCTTGATTGTAGATAAAAGCAGCACCAACTGAATCCAAAAAGCAGGAACCAGTTATCGAAAATCCAATTAAATATGTGTCCTTAAAATCCACAGATGGCAACAGAGATAGACACATCATCAAGTTTTCCAGTCGATGAGATATCCAACTGCATACGTGCCAACAGGGTAAATCGGCTCGCCCAAAGCCCGTCTTCTCTTCGAATAAATGTTGTAAATTGAGATGAGGGACAGACTGGTCGAAACAAGTCCATAATTATGGTTCGGAAGAAATGCAAGAGAGTCTCACAGCAATTTCACAGACAGACAGAGCAGCAAAGCAAAGCAGAGAGGGAGAGAAGCATTCGATCTCGTGGGGAGCGAGTGGTGAAGTGCTGAATTTCATTCAGAATAGAACACAAATCACAGATGTAGATGAACATATTCTGTGATATATTCATAAATTAAACGGATTCATTCCTTTTTCTGGACTGAATAATATCGTGCATTGAATTTAATAAATGTATCGTGAGACGTTAATTTTCTTTGACCCATCAAAATGAACGTGGTCATTTATTAACAGAATCAAAATTTAACATCAAACATTTACATTAATTTGGCAAAATTGAAAATAACAACAGGTTAATTAATCAGTTTACAATTAGAAAACCATACAGCGATGGTTTTCCTTGCTTCACAACAGACATTTCTGAAAATATCTGGAATGATTTCTAGCAGGATAGAAGAATTTTAAAGATGGAAAATGAAGTTTATCTTGAGAGAGATGGGTGAGGGAATTTGTCTGTTATAACCAGAACAACACGCTCCTTCTGGACCCAGCTTACCCAACGGTACGCTTTGCGGTTGAAGATCAACTTTTTACCTTTCTGAAGATATGTCAGTTCCGGCGTAAAGTTCCACTTCAAGCCACTTTTCAGCGTCTCCGTGAGAATAGCAAAAACCGTTCGGAGTCGTGAGATCATCCTAGAACAGACTTCTTCATAATTCCTCTGAACTTCTCTTGTTCAGCTTAGTCGCAGATGTCCTGAGCATTCTGAACTCTGCTGCTCTCGGAACCAACTCACAGCATTCTCTCAGCATTCTCCTGAACTCCCCAGAACTACCGTGAACTAGGAAGTGTTGCACCTTTTAAAAGAGGTCACTTCCGGTTCATTTGAGACCTTTCTGATTGGTCGGTTGACCAAACAGAGGTGTGTTTTTGTGATGTAGGAGGTTATTAAAAGTCAAGGGAAAAAGATTAGATTGTTTAAGAACAGACAGAAGATATTATGAAGATTCCAGACTTCGTGGAGTCAACTCTCTCATATCTGCCTGAAAAAGTTAAACATGACATTTATTTTTCAGTAAACTTGCAGTTGACTGAAACTTGACCTTTGACCAACTTCACAATTTGCTCATTGAAGACAGAAAATCAGACAATGCATCATTAACCTGATTTCTACTTTGAATGAGGATTAAAGGTCATTATTACTGTTTCACAGTTGATTTAAAAATGAGTAGTTCACTTCATTTAAAAATGGTTTGAACTAAACACAACTTGATTATCAAAACATTTGTAAAATAGTAATGATAATAGAAAGTAGTGTTCTTTCACTTGATCAATTCAAGAAAGAAAGTCTCAGGATGGGTCAACCTGTATTTCTGGATTCAAATCAATGAAATGACAGTTTCTGTCCCATAAGGTCCTTAAGGTCAGGATTTGACCTCAGGCCTAGTTCACTACAGTCCCCCCTTTGGAAATCATCGCCTGTCCATGGGAATGAATTCCAACATGAACTTACGCCTTCGAATGTCCTTGAGCTTGATGTAATCTAGCAAGGAAAACAAAAGTCAAAGGAGGTAATTCTACAATGTTCTTGGTAATTCCATTGTGTTGATGGTAATTCCATTGTAGTAATGCTTTAACCCCTTGGAAACAGAGTCTGTAATCCATTGGAAAAAGTCATATAATCCACAACGGTAAATCCACAACGAATGGAGGTGTTGATTGATCAGCATACAGAGGGGTTCTGCAAGCGATACGTTCAGTTTGATGTGTTGTTCTCATCCGCCCGAATTCGTTTTCTCATTTCCCTGTGAAGGAGTCAGGAACACGTACTGAAAATACAACAGACGCACCTCAAAGTTTGATAATGTTTAATGAGTATAATAATCAAAAGTCAAAGGAGTCACAGGTTCACAAGCAAAACAGTGGATTAGTAAATGCAGTTCTTATCTTAGCATTTAATCATTGAATGCGCATCCAATACGACCTGTAAGGAAGTTCAGAAGTCTGCCCTCGCTCTGCAGTCGTCTGCTTGATGAGGAAGTGCTGCATGATCTTATAGTCTCAGCAGGACGGTTTCCTTATCACACACACACACACACCACGAGTTGCTGTTCTTTTGTGCAACTCTGGTTCTGGCTAATCTTGGGTTGGACCGAGTTTGAGCAATACAAGATGTGTGACTCACCATGTCACGCAGTGGAAAACAGGAACAGATTAAACATAAGCCAAACACAAGCCCAACAAGTTTTACCTTACAACAATTCCCCCTTTCGACCTCATCTGACTGAGGTCGATACCAGTTGGCTACGTTCTATTTGCGCCGACGTGGGATCATCTGGAAATCTGACACATCGTATCCCCTGCGCATTAGGAGTTGACGTGTAATTTCCGGGTCACGCTTCTCTAAAGTGGAAGTGATGAGGCGCACAGACAAGGATCTCAAGCAAGGAATGCAACAGCATCCACATGTGATCAAGATGGCTGCAAATACTGCAATAGACATTAACATGGAGACAATCATTTGCTTCCAGGGGCCAAACACACTTTGGAGCCAATCATCAAACGGGTTATGTATACCAGAGTGAGATTTCATCTCATCAGACAACGTTCTCAAACCTTCAAGTGAACGGGTCACTTTTCCATCAGGGGCAGTGTTATTAGGAATGAAACTATAACACAGGTCACCAAACATGCTACACACACCTCCTTTCTCTGCTAACAGCATATCAAGAGTCATTCTGTTCTGCACAGCCATCAGTGAAGTGGGGGCGAGTTGTTCAGCTAGGCCTTCAACCGCGTCTCTGGTAAGATTAGACAGCCGCATGACATTGTAATGTATGTAATTTATTCGGTCAACATTTTTGCTTGGTGTAATTGGGAAATATGCTGAAACAACAGGTATGTTTTCAAAACCTGCTGCAATCTGATCTGCTAATTTATACTCATCAGGAACTCCCCGAGGGATTCCGATGGCGTCAATGTATGTTGTTGAGCCCACAGTAGGATTGAAGTTGTGTGTCGAGCGTCTCTTTCTACTGTGTTGGTTGGAGGTCTCATTCAGGACTTCCAACCGAGGGCCAATCAGCGTTAAGGAAGCAGTTAAGCGTACTAATGCACACAATCCCACTGAATCCTGAGGGATATGGGTGAGTAGACATCTTCCACCACAGTAATAATATAGGTCAGCGCGAGCCACCCTACCCACACGGGAGTTGTCAGAGCCATTTTGTTGTGTGATGTTACACCAATCTGCCTGAATTTGTCCCAAAGCGATTTTCTTGTTTGTGGTTGAGGTGTAATTAAAACAATAATAGTCAAATCGTTCTGCAGGAGTGAACGAGCCTAATTTAGTGGTGTTAGAAATAGGTGGGAATATTTGGTCTAATGTGGTGCAATTTTTGGTCTGGCGTCTCCTAGTCAAACTTATCATACAATGAAAACCCCATTCGTCCTCTGGATGTAATGGAGCTGGCTGGGTGTACAAGTTTTGTCGAGCTGCAGCACAAGCTACACATTCGGATAAAGAGGCCTGTCTTGCAGCCTCAGCGAGCCAGGCTAACCAAATGTTAGAGTCAGCATAGCCAGTAGACATAGCAATCACATCCACAGGGGTTAAGCTGGTATAGTCAACACTTTCAATTCGCATGGACATAGGGAGCGAGGACTGCTGGGGCGGGGCAGGAGTAGAGTGCTGGACGGGCGAATCTGTAAGAGCAAGTTGTAACACCCGGAAAGGGTCACTGTTGGTGATGTCTGCGGCTACGAGCACATAAATGGGTTCCGTCACCAAGGTGTAGGTCATACCGCTCTTTTGTCTGTGTACCTTATTCCAAGTATTAACATACTTAAAAGACAACAACAAGTCTCTACTATTTTTTGCCAAAATGGCATGTGTCCTCCACCAATGTATGTAATTAGTGTGATATCCGGACATATCAGGTTTCCATGATCCAGAATACAACGTGACGGAGCTCCACTGGGAGCACCACGAACATCGGGATGGATTGAC
>NC_056501.1:53271369-53272562 GCF_014905685.2 Nematolebias whitei | reverse complement strand
GCAAAGACTGGTTCATCCCAAAGATCCAGTCCCCCGGCACAAACAGAACAATGTTGTGTGTGCTGTTCAGTGTCAGGAGGGTGATCAGTCTTACATCGGGGAAACTAAACAGCCACTGGCCAAAAGGATGGCCCAGCACAGAAGATCAACATCATCAGGCCAGGACTCTGCGGTCTACACTCATCTCCAGGCCAGCGGTCACTCTTTCAGGGATGAAGATGTTCACCTCCTGGACAGAGAGGAACAATGGTTTGAGAGAGGAGTAAAGGAGGCCATCTTTGTGAAAAGAAATTGTCCATCGTTAAACAGGGGTGGAGCCTCCGGGTTCAACTGTCCCCCTCTTACAATGCTGTGATTGCTAGTATCACTCAGCCCTCTGTGAACAGTAAACAGCCATCAGGTGCTAATGATCCATTGTTAGGCTGATGGTCCTTCTTGAGCATGTGATCAGCTGGTTTTGGTTGTCAGCAGCAAAACTTGTTGATCCACTCTGAGACGGTGCTATTTAAGAGACTGAGCTGAATACAGCTCCTCAGACTGAGGAAGTCTCTCGGATGAGAGACGAAACGTTTCTACATTTTTTTGTTGATTTGCTTTGTTTTGTGTGTTTTTTTTTTGAATGTCCAGAGGACCAGATTTAACTTTTTTAGATTAATATCTCTTGTTACGTTGGGAAAATTTAAATCAACTCTAAAGGAACGAGAACTCAGATCACTTGGCTCCTGTAACTGCTCTAATGTGTAATTATTGTGATTTCTCCTGGATATGTATTCTGTGTATTTGGTTTAGTATTTTGGATTTGTTGTATGTTTTATGCTGATGTCTTGGCCAGGTCACTCTTGGAAAAGAGGTTTTTAATCTCAATGAGTTATTTTCCTGGTTAAATAAAGGATACATACATATTTATACATACATATATATCTATATATAGTATATATAGATATATATAGATATGTGTAATATGTGTATATATGTGTGTGTGTATATATATAAATATATATATGTGTGTGTATATATATATAAATATATATATATATGTATATATGTATATATATATATATAAAAAAATATATATATATGTATATATGTGTATATATACATGTATATACACAGTAGATATATATACACATATACACACATATACTGTATGTGTACACATATATACATATATACATATCTATATATCTATATAT
>NC_056501.1:53267747-53271269 GCF_014905685.2 Nematolebias whitei | reverse complement strand
TATATACAGGTCATTCTCAAAAAATTAGCATATTGTGATAAAGGTCATTATTTTCCATAATGTAATGATAAAAATGAAACTTTCATATATTTCAGATTCATTGCACACCAACTGAAATATTTCAGGTCTTTAATTGTTTTAATACTGATGATTATGGCATACAGCTCATGAAAACCCAAAATGCCTGTCCCAAAAAATTAGCATATCATGAAAAGGTTCTCTAAACAAGCTATTAACCTAACCATCTGAATCTACAACATAACTCTAAACACCTGCAAAAGATTCCTGAGGCTTTTAAAAACTCCCAGCCTTGTTCATTACTCAAAACTGCAATCATGGGTAAGACTGCCGACCTGACTGCTGTCCAGAAGGCCATCATTGACACCCTCAAGCAAGAGGGTAAGGCACAGAAAGAAATTGCTGAACGAATAGGCTGTTCCCAGAGTGCTGTATCAAGCACCTCAGTGGGAAGTCTGTGGGAAGGGAAAAGTGTGGCAGAAAACGCTGCACAATGAGAAGAGGTGACTGGAACCTGAGGAGGATTGTGGAGAAGGGCCGATTCCAGACCTTGGGGGACCTGCGGAAGCAGTGGACTGAGTCTGGAGTAGAAACATCCAGAGCCACCGTGCACAGGCGTGTGCAGGAAATGGGCTACAGGTGCCGCATTCCCCAGGTCAAGCCACTTTTGAACCAGAAACAGTGGCAGAAGCGCCTGATCTGGGCTACAGAGAAGCAGCACTGGACTGTTGCTCAGTGGTCCAAAGTACTTTTTCGGATGAAAGCAAATTTTGCATGTCATTCGGAAATCAAGGTGCCAGAGTCTGGAGGAAGACTGGGGAGAAGGAAATTCCAAAATGCCAGAAGTCCAGTGTGAAGCACCCACAGTCAGTGATGGTCTGGGGTGCCATGTCAGCTGCTGGTGTTGGTCCACTGTGTTTTATCAAGGGCAGGGCTAATGCAGCTAGCTATCAGGAGATTTTGGAGCACTTCATGCTTCCGTCTGCTGAAAAGCTTTATGGAGATGAAGATTTCTTTTTTCAGCATGACCTGGCACCTGCTCACAGTGCCAAAACCACTGGTAAATGGTTTACTGACCATGGTATTACTGTGCTCAATTGGCCTGCCAACTCTCCTGACCTGAACCCCATAGAGAACCTGTGGGATATTGTGAAGAGAAAGTTGAGAGACGCAAGACCAAACACTCTGGATGAGCTTAAGGCCGCTATCGAAGCATCCTGGGCCTCCATAACACCTCAGCAGTGCCACAGGCTGATTGCCTCCATGCCACGCCGCATTGAAGCAGTCATTCATGCAAAAGGATTCCCGACCAAGTATTGAGTGCATAACTGAACATGATTATTTAAAGGTTGGCGTTTTTTGTTTTAAAAACACTTGTCTTTCATTGGTGGGATGAAATATGCTAATTTTTTGGGACAGGCATTTTGGGGTTTCATGAGCTGTATGCCATAATCATCAGTATTAAAACAATTAAAGACCTGAAATATTTCAGTTGGTGTGCAATGAATCTGAAATATATGACAGTTTCATTTTTATCATTACATTATGGAAAATAATGACCTTTATCACAATGTGCTAATTTTTTGAGAATGACCTGTATATATACACTCAGAAACAGGTGGAAACCATCAGCAGCAATCAGAGAGAGAGGCGTGGCATGTAAAGAGGCTGGTAGAAGCAGCAGAGGAAAAACCCAGGAGAGCAGAGAAGAAAAAGTCAAACAGTGAACAGAGTGATGAGAAAAGGAAAAAACAGAGTGTAAACGGTGACACTGCTACTGTCTTTACTTACTCTGCTCAACCTGTTTTGCATTTGTAATTTTTTTTTTATCCTTAACATGTGTTTTTTTTTTGTCTTTCAGATACACCTGGACCTATATCTGGACATATTCTATGTTCGTCTGTCTCTCCTTCCTGTCCTCTCAAACCAGCTGGTCAAAGTAGATGTCCGCTTGTCCTGAGCCTGGTTCTGCTGGAGGTTTCTTCTTTTTAACAGGGAGCTTTTCCTTTCCACTGTTGGCACTGTGCTTGCTCAGGATTGGAGACTGCATCGAAGCCAAGATTCAACTTGTCTGCTGCTTTCTTAGATAGAGAACTTTACTAATTGGCTTTTATGCAAATGTTTCTGTAAAGTGCCCTGAGACAACTTTGTTGTGATTTGGCGCAATAGAAAAAGACTGAATTAAAGTTGCAAGCAGCATTGGAGGCCCTCGCAGCAAAGCACCGCTCCGGCCTTACTGCGACCTCGGGAGCTCCAGCTAGTCCACCCAGTTGCAATTGCGAATGCTCTCATGCCAATCCCGCACGCGTTCACTACGGGGCGCATTTCCCGAATCTTGGACATTGCCTTCCGCCCATGTTGTTACTTGTCCAGCTGCAGGCCTTACAAGTATAGGCAAAATCTGACCTTCCAGACACGAGTTATGGTGACTTCTTGTTTTGTGGCGAATGTTTGACAAGCACTTCCTTTATGCTTTTCAACATGTCATGTGTGATAATCAACAGTTAGAGAACAAAGTTTCAGTCTTAATATCTTACACAGTGCGAAGCTGGAAGTGTCATCCAATATTTGAAAGATTTTTCTCTGAGTAGGCGGGGCTTAAGTTATGTCATGAATCAACAATACCAATGTGTCTACAAGTGCTCACTGATGAAGCACAAAAACTTAGGTTCAGATTGGAATAATGTAGGGGCCGCACTTGAGTCCAATGTTAAAGAACAATATCAATGAGTCTATAAGTGCACACTGATCACACACATAAAATCTGGTACATATTGGATATTTCATTGAGATATAACTCTTGGAATAATCTAGGGGGCGCACTTGAGTCATATGTTAAACCACAATATCAATGTGTCTAGATGTGGTCACTGATTATGCACAAAAATTCTGGTTCAGATTGGATGATGTATCACTGAGATATAACTGTTGGAATAATGTAGGGGTCGCACTGGAGTCAAAAGTTAAAGCACAATACTAATGTGTCTATAAGTGCTCACTGATCACGCACATAAAATCTGGTACATATTGGATGAAATTTCACTGAGATATAACTGTTGGAATAATCTAGGGGGCGCACTGGAGTAAAAAGTTAAACAACAATACCTGTGTGTGTAGAAGTGCTCACTAATGACGCATCAAAAATCTGACCTAGATCGGATGACATTTCATTGAGACATAACTCTTGGAAAAGTCTAGGGGGCGCACTTGAGTCATATGTTAAACCACAATATCAATGTGTCTAGATGTGGTCACTGATTATGCACAAAATTTCTGGTTCAGGTTGGATGATGTATCACTGAGATATAACTGTTGGAATAATCTAGGGGGCGCACTGGAGTCAAAAGTTAAACAACAATACCAGTGTAGTGCTCACTAATGACATACCTAAAATCTGGCTTAGATCGGATGATATATCACTTTTATTATAACTGATTAAATAATGTACGGGGCACACGAGTCATATGTTAAACCACAATATCAAGGTGTCTAGACGTGCTCACT
>NC_056501.1:53267099-53267737 GCF_014905685.2 Nematolebias whitei | reverse complement strand
ATAAGTGCTCACTGATCACGTACAATAAATCTGTTACATATT
Source organism: Nematolebias whitei (assembly GCF_014905685.2). Classification (NCBI taxonomy): domain Eukaryota; kingdom Metazoa; phylum Chordata; class Actinopteri; order Cyprinodontiformes; family Rivulidae; genus Nematolebias; species Nematolebias whitei. The sequence goes on along the minus strand of NC_056501.1, from coordinate 53,267,695 downwards.
GGATGGTATTTCACTGAGATATAACTGTTGGAATAATGTAGGGGCGCATTTGAGTCAAATTTAAGTAACAACACAAATGTATATAGAAGTGCTCACTGATCACGCACAAAAAAATCTGGTGCAGATCGGATAATATATCATTGTGATATAACAGTTTGAATAATCTAGGGGGTGCACTTGAGTCAAATGTTAAACAACAATACCTGTGTGTCTAGAAATGCTCATATATGATGCAGCAAAAATCTGGTGCGGATAGAATGATGTATCATTAAAATATAATTGTTTCAATAATCTAGGGGGCACACTTGAGTCATATGTTAAACCACAATATCAAGGTGTCTAAAAGTCTTCACTGATGAAGCACAATAAATCTGGTTCAGATCGGATGTTGTATCACAGCTATAACTGTAGGAATAATGTAGGCGTGCTATGGAGGCTATTGGCCACTTATCATGAATACCTATTCAAGGGGCGGATAATGATCGATCATAGTGATTTTGCTGCACCTCGGCTGAACTCTGTGCAATTTAGAGTCAAACGTATTGCAACTGTAGTGGACTAGGCCTGATGTCAAAACTGACCAGATGGACAGAAAC
>NC_056501.1:53264160-53266999 GCF_014905685.2 Nematolebias whitei | reverse complement strand
TATGTGTGTATATATATATATATATATATATATATATATATATATATATATATATGTGTGTATATATATATATATTTATACACATGTACATACACACATACATGCATACATACATACTGTAGTGAACTAGGCCTGAAGGTCAAAACCTTGACCTAAGGACCAATGGGACATAACTTGTCATTTCATTGATTTGAATCCAGAAATACAGGTTGACCCATCCTGAGACTTTCTTTCTTGAATTAATCAAGTGAAGAAGACTATTTTCTATTATCATTACCATTTTACAAATGTTTTGATAATCAAATTGTGTTTTAGTTCAAACCATTTTTAAATGTTGAAGTGAACTAATCATTTTAATTAACTGTGAAACAGTAATAATGATTCTTAATCCTCATTCAAAGAAGAAATCAGGTTAATATGCATTGTCTGATTTTCTGTCTTCAATGAGCGAAGTTGTAAGTGTGTCGAAGTTCAAGTTTCGGTCAACTGCAAGTTTACTGAAAAGAAATGTCATGTTTAACTTTTACAGCAAGATACTGGAGAATTGGCTCCACGAAGTCTGGTTTCTTCATAATATCTTTCTGTCTGTTCTTAAACAATCTTAATCTTTTTCCTTGACTTTTCATAACACCTTACATCACAAAACACACCTCTGTTCTGGTCCATCGACCAATCAGAGGCTCCCAAATGAACTGGAAGTAGAGCCCTTTAAATGTTGACACTTCCTAGTTCAAAAGAGTTCAGCTCAGTCTTGAGTTCAGCTCAGTCTTGAAGCTGCAGTAAGCTCAGTCTTGAAGATGGAGTAGCGGTTCTGAAACTCAGCAGTACCAGAGAGTTCGCAGTTCCAGAGTTCAGGTTGACTGGAATTCAGGATGCTGCTGAAAGAGAATCAAGCTGAACCAGAGACGATTTGGGAATTATGAACTTCTGTTTTGGATAACCTCACGACTCCAGAGGTTTTTAGCTGTTCTCACGGAGACGCTGAAAGAGTTGAAAGGAGAGCTCTTCACCAACGCTGAAACTATCATCTGCAAGGTAAAAGAGTAGATCTCAACTAAGCGTACCGTTGGCCCAAGCTGGAAAAGAAGGAGCGTGTCGGTTCTGGTTAAGACAGACAAATTCCCTCACACATCTCTCTGTAGATAAACCTCATCTTTCCATCTTAAAATTCTTTTATCTGCTAACAAATCATTACAGATATTTTTAGAAATGTCTGAAGCAAAGTTTTCACCACCGCCGTGTGGTACACGTCTGTTCTGCTGGAAATGAAAACAATCACCGCATTGTTCATTTCCTGTAAACTGATTAATAAGCTGTCGTTATTTTCAATTTTTGCCAATTAATGTAAATGTGTGATGTGTTAAACTTGATTCTGTTAATAAATGACCCACTGTCGTGGTGAGTCAAAGATAATTAACGTCTCACGTCCACATTTTATTAAATTCAATGCACGTCTTATACAGTCCAGAAAAATGAAAGAATCCGTTTAATATTATGAATATATCTCATGCATATGTTCATACTACAATATACACAACTTCAAAATAACATAAATTCTCAACCTGTACTGAAAACAGTTTCTGCGTCTCAGCGCCACCAGCTGGTGAGAGGTGGTGACGTCAATTTGAACCCCGCACACTGGAACCGGTACTGAAAGCATAATGGAAACACAACCTGTACCGTACCGAGTAGAGTAGAGCCGTGCTGTACCGGCCCGTACCGGTACTAATGGAAAAGGGGCATAACAGCTCCTACACGAAAACTGTCTGAGACATCAAACCTTCAGTGATTGATCCACATCCGGTCCCCTGAAAGACTCAATGGTCAAATCATGACATCACTTAAGCCACGCCCCCTGACAACAGGAAGCGTAAAGTTTTCCCTTGAACGGTCCATATCTGACCCCTGTTACCTGATCAGCATGATAGTGTGTCCAGTGACCAAAGACATGTTGGTGTAACTTGCTTTCCAACACTGACAGTTTTGGGTGGAGCATGTGGGCGATGCGGCGTGGCAAAGTAAGACGTAATGCCGTCGCCATACGTTTGGCTCTAAATTCCACAGTTTTGAACCGAGGTGCACCAAGATCAGTATGATCGATCATTATCCACCTCTTGAACAGGAAGCCATAAAAAGTGGCCAATAGCTTCCACAGCACCCCCTAGAATATTTAAAAAACTCATCCCCAAGCCATTTTTGGACCGATAACTCTGAAACTCGATGAACATCTGTATCTTCTCAGGAACTATGAAAAAGTCTCTTGGAGCCCTGGTCCTAAACCAACAGGAAGTTGGCCATTTTGGGTCAAAGGTCATTTTTTGGCATTTCTAATTGCAAATTTTAACAAACTCCTAGGAATTTTGAAGGATTGCCTTCAAACTTGATTGATATGCCCTTAAGACATTGGAGAGTAAAAGTTATCAAAAGCTTGCGTTTTAATATATGATAAAGGGGCGTGGCCAGGCCTCAAACTTTCACTTCACGCAATAAATTTCCAAACACTATAACTTTCACATTGAAAGACATAAATGCACGAAACTTAGCATGACTCATCCCTGTTGGATGACCGACGATCCACTGTGGTCATATTTTGACGTCATCAAAGCCCCGCCCCCTCGGAACAGGAAGTCTCTTTTTTAACTTGGAATGCTCCCTCTTTGACACTTTGACCTAATCAGGATGATCCTGTGTTAGAAGACAGATAATATGGTCTGACTTAATTTAAAGCGCAAACCATTTTTGCTTGAGGATGTGGGTGTGGCAGCGTGACGAATTAAGAAATGACACTGTTGTGTAGTGGACTAGGCCTGATGTCAAAACTGACCAGATGGACAGAAAC
>NC_056501.1:53262299-53264060 GCF_014905685.2 Nematolebias whitei | reverse complement strand
TTTTAATCTTCAACGCTCTGCTGGTCTCACTGATCCTCTCCTCCGGAGAGGAGGAGGCTGGGAGGCTCATCCTCCCAGCTCCAGCTCAGCTGGTGACTCACAGAGGCTGTTCCAAGACCCCAGCCGCACGCAATCATGAAGGTCCGACCCGCGCAGACAGGCGGGCAGAGACAGGTCTGCGACGAACGGTGGAAGCGATTTTAAAAAACATTTTACGTGTAAAAAAATAATCATTTTTAAATCGCTTCAGCAATTTTTTAAAACATTTTTTGTATAAAAACAAAATATTATTTTATTTAAAAATCGCTTCCAGCGTCCGTCACAGACTGTCCAGTCCGCCTGACTGCCGGGTGGGATCGGGATTCAGCCTTCATGATTACGCGCGGCCAAGGTCTGGCAACGGCCATCTGCGAGTCCACATCTCCAGCTTCGCAGTGACCTGCGGAGCTCTGAGCACACAAGGCTGGTATCCGGAACCCGAGCCTCCGAGTCGGCACATCGAAGGATCTTCCGCGGTGACCAGCTGAACTTGGAGCCGGGGAGATGACGTCCTGCCCGGCCTGGTGCTCCGAGGCTCCGGAGGGAGGATCGGGGTACACCAGCAGAGCTCCATCCAGCTTGCTCTGAATTATGTTGTCGGCCACCAAGCACAAAAAATGCCAGCACATCAACATTAGACCAAGATGTTGTCAGTATTGTTTTTAAAATCTTTAAAATAAGTCCAGCCGCTGCTCCAGTCCGAGAAATTGCAAATGGCGGATTATTGTTTTGAAACGTTTCTGAAGGATCCAGTGACTCCTCCCCCGACTCCGCCCCCGACCAATCAGGGACCGACTCTGTTCTGACGTCACGTTTTTGTACCTCTTCGTACCGGTTAGAACCACAGAGCCAAGGGTACTGAAAATAGTAACAGGTGCTAAGTACCGGTATTAATGGAAAAGCCTCAGAACCGGGCCAAGTAGGGTCGAGTCAGCCCGTACCGGTACTAATGGAAAAGGTGTATTAGTGTTTCGTTTTTATTGGCAAGATGTCAAACTTTGAGGTCTGGCCCCGCCCCTTCAGCATGCTACGAAACGAACCGTTTAGATAACTTTTTGTCCCCCATGCCTTTTGACCAACACGGGCAAGTTTGAAACCGACTGAGTGAAATCCCTAGGAGGAGGAGTTCAAATGTGGAGGCTGTAAATCGCCAAAAAGGTGTGCAAATTGGGCCTGCATTCCAAAATGGCCGCCTTCCTGTTTATCGTATAATGTTGGTGCCAGAGGGTTTTCCGCGCATCTTGGGGAATTGGACAAGTGTACCAAATGTCATGCTTCTACGACAAACTAAGGTTAATGTGGAGGGTATTTTGAAAATTTCCAGGTGGCGCTCTTGAGCCATTTCTGTTGCGATTTTTGCCAAGCCCTTAAAATATGTAATTTTTCACCAGTCCTGATGCGCCCGCCAAATTTGGTGACTTTTGGGATATGACAAGGCCCCCAAAATACCATTTGGTGGAAAAAATTGTAGCTCGGGCCTGAACAGAGCGATTACAATAGGCCTTCACTGCTCGAGCCTAATTGAAATGAATAGGACCACATCATCCACAAATAGCAGAGACAGAATCCATAAATTTCCCATTCCATTGTTCTGCTAAAATCAAAACAAACATTTGTTTCCCAAATCTTTTTCTATAGAAAAGTAGAAAGTGGGAATTAAAAATCTCTGTATGTGAACAACTCATTCAGGATGTATGATGACTACTCTCCAGATGTGGCCAA
>NC_056501.1:53233879-53262199 GCF_014905685.2 Nematolebias whitei | reverse complement strand
AATACAGGTCGGTGATGTCATCCTTGTATAAACTGGGTCTAAAACCAGCGCTGATGTTCCCAGCAAGACTTCGGATTACTAACACAGACGGTACCCGCACAACATTTGGCTCCGTGTCTGATGCTGAAAAGTTCATCCAAACTTTTAACAGTTCTGCCTGACTGATGGCTCTGGAGGTGCAGAGCTACAGAACGGATTCAGATAATGTATAAACGTTTAATTATTGAGGTTGTTGCAACTGGTCTATTTTCACCTCAGTAAGTAATAGACATTATTTTTGTTATGGGCTGTTCGGTGTTTGCCCAATTTTTTTCATTTTTCTATTTTTTTTTAATTAATGACAAGATTTTACTTTGGCTTGGTGGTTTTATTTGTGTTTAATATTACCTGTAAGGCGAGGAGGGGGAGAAGATTTATTTAGGTAGTAGTAGCATAGAGGTGTTACATTTAGAGAAGTTAGGTGTGCTGTTTGTTCCAGCAGCTATTTTCACCAGGGGGTTATTGGGAAGGGGTGGGGTGGGAAGTGGGGAGCTTACTGTCACTGTTAAAATTATGTTTTTCTTTTCGCTCAGCCAGGATGTATTTCTTTATTTGCCTGATACCTTGGCATTCTCTGTTCTGTTTTTTCTTTTTTATTATGAGTAATATGGCAGGCAACTTTAAAATGATTACCTGGAATGTTAAGGGTCTGAATCATCCCATTAAAAGGAAAAAGGCCCTCACACATATGAAAAATTTAGGTGCAGGAATTATGTTCCTTCAAGAAACTCATCTCAATAACCGAGATAGTATTCGTTTAAAGTGTGGGTGGGGCAGCTTTTTCATTCAACTTTTCAGGGTAAAGCCAGAGGAGTTGCAATACTTATTAATAAAAATATATCATTTACACCTGCAGTGGTGGTTGCTGATCCTAATGGAAGATATATTATTGTAACTGGAAAACTTTATAATGTGAATGTGACATTAGTTAATGTTTATGCTCCAAATTTTGATGATCCTCAATTTTTTTCTCGTCTCTTTAGGCTGCTCCCGAATTTAGATACTCATCCGCTGATTATGGGAGGGGATTTCAACTTATGTCTTGACCCTGTGCTGGACAGGTCTTCGGTTAAGCCGGGCTATATTGTATCCAAATCGGTAACGTATATAAAGTCCTTTCTTTCAGATTATGGTATATCAGATCTTTGGCGTCTTTTGCACCCTCAGGACAGACAATACTCTTTTTTTTCCCATGCCCATGGGAGCTACAGCAGGATTGATTATTTCTTTATTGATAATAAACTAACATCATACGTGCAGAACTGTGAATATCAACCCATAGTGGTGTCTGACCATGCTCCTCTCTCAATTGAATTTAGGATACCTGAAGTAGGGGCCCAAAGAAAGTACTGGCGGTTCAACTCCCTCCTGTTGTCTGATGAGAACTTTGTTAAATTTATGTCGAACCAGATCTCCCTTTTTTTAGAAATTAATATGACCCCAGATGTTTCAATTTCTACTGTCTGGGAAGCCTTCAAGGCATATATAAGAGGTCAGATAATATCCTTTGTGGCTAAGAAGAAAAGGGACTCTATGTCCAAGCAAATCGAACTCGAGAGTCAAATCGCAGACTTGGACAGCAGAAATGCACAAGCTCCATCCCAACAGTTGTATAAAGAACGCTGTAGGCTCCGTGCAGAACATAATTTAATTACATCTCAACCAATAGAATATTTACTGCTGAAAAATAGAAGTTATTCATATGAACATAGTGATAAAGCTGGGGAGGTTCTGGCAAGACAACTTAGGGGAGCAAGAGCCAAAATGACAATTGGTGGGATAACAGCTCAGGATGGCAGCATTATCACAGACCAGCAAGGAATAAATAAGGCCTTTCAATGTTATTATAATAAATTATATAGCTCTGATAACAGCTGTAATACTAATCTTTTGCAGAACTTTTTTGGACACTTGCCTATCCCCAACCTAAGCCCTGATCAAGTATCCTCTCTGGATTCACCTATTTCAGAGCAGGAGATTGTAGAGGCAATCAAATTATTACAACCCAAAAAATCACCTGGTCCAGATGGCCTGCCAAATGAGTTTTATGCAGCATTTTCTAAACAACTGGCTCCAATTTTGGCAAATATGTTTAGACACTCCTTTGGTAGAGGATCCCTTCCTTCTACCTTGAATCAAGCCTGTATAACACTATTGCTTAAAAAAGATAAAAACCCCACAGAATGTTCATCTTACAGGCCGATATCATTACTGAATAGTGATTACAAAATATTGGCAAAAGTGTTAGCCTGCCGCTTGGAGCGAATTTTACCGAGTGTCATATCTCCAGACCAGACAGGATTTGTCAAAAACAGACGCTCTTTTTATAATATACGTCGTTTATTGAATATCATGCATACCCCTAGTCAAAATGACTCTGAATGCCTTCTCTCCCTGGATGCAGAAAAGGCTTTTGATAGAGTGGAATGGACCTATATGTTTGAAACTTTGGAGAGATTTGGTTTTGGCAGGACATTTATATCGTGGGTTAAGCTATTGTATTTCTCGCCATCAGCCATGATTTTGACAAATAACTTCTATTCTAAACTATTTAGCTTGTTCCGCGGGACCCGGCAGGGCTGCCCACTTAGTCCTTTACTTTTTGTTTTGGCCATTGAGCCGTTGGCTCTGGCTATAAGGACACAGAGCAATATTAAGGGTATTACCAGGGGTAGGGTGGAGCATAAACTTTCTCTTTATGCTGACGACCTTTTGTTGTATGTGTCTGAGCCAGAACTGACTATCCCTCACATATCGACACTCCTCTCTCAGTTTGGAGAAATTTCTGGGTATAAAGTAAACATGCATAAGAGCAAACTTATGTCTTTGAATTCCAAATCCCTAGACTATATCACAAATAATACACCTTTTGAGATAGCTACTCATAGTTTTGTTTATCTGGGCATTACGATAACAAAGACATTTGAAGATCTTTACAAAAATAACTTTGATAAATTGCTTATTGATGTCCAGCAGGATTTAACTAAGTGGGCGGCCCTCCCCCTCTCTCTAATAGGCAAGGTAAATACAATCAAGATGTCAGTACTCCCTAAATTTATTTACCTCTTTCAGTGTCTCCCTGTTTTCATTCCGGGGGCTTATTTTAAAAAGCTAGATTCAGCCATTTTGACTTATATCTGGAATGGTAAAAAACCTCGTCTAAAAAGAGCCCACCTGCAAAAGTCAAAGCAAGATGGGGGTCTGGCTCTTCCTAATATTCGACACTACTATTGGGCAAGTAATTTGTATTGTATGTCCTTTTGGGTGTATTATAGTTCCAAAGATGGGGGTCCCATTTGGGTGGAGATGGAAAAGTCCCTCTGCTCCCCTTTATCTCTGCCAACTTTGATCGGCGGATCCTTACCCTTACCTCTAAATCGTATCTCTTCTAACCGTGTAGTCTATAACTCCCTCAAAATTTACTCACAATTTAGGAAACATTTTGGCCTTCATCAGTTAAGTTTTTCTAGTCCAATTGCGTTTAATAATCTTTTTCCTCCTTCACTGCAGGATGCTACTTTTAGTGGGTGGCGAAGTAAAGGTTTAAAAAATTTTAAAGATCTTTTTGTTGAAAACAAGTTTGCCTCTTTTCTGCAACTGTCTAATAAATATGATTTGCCAACCTCGCACTTTTTCAGATATTTACAGATTAGGCATTTTATTGCCTCATCCACTCCAAAATTTCCTGACAAACCTCTTGATAATGTAATCGATGAGCTGATGTCTTTTGATCCAACAAAAACTAAAGCAGTTACTTCTTTGATAAAGCTGATCTCTCATTTAGATTCCCAATCCTCTGTCATAATTAAACAATCCTGGGAGCAGGACCTTCAAATTACGAGTGAAGCAGTTTGGGCTGATGTTTTGAGGAAAATTCACTCATCTTCAATGTGTGCGAGGCACTCTCTTATTCAGTTCAAAGTGGTACACCGGGCACATTTGGATAAATCTAAACTGGCTAAAATTTACCCTCAAATTGACCCTATATGTGACAGATGTAGGTCGGAGGAAGCCACATTAGTGCATATGTTTTGGAGTTGCCCCAAGATACAGATATACTGGGCTGGTATCTGTGAAGCACTCTCAGCTGTTTTAGCAGTCCATATTACCCCAAACCCATTTATGCTGATATTTGGGATTACTCCTGAAGGATTAAGTTTACCTACGGGAGGAGGGAAGGTAATCGCTTTTTCAACTCTTCTGGCGCGTCGTTTAATTCTTCTTAGGTGGAAAGATGCTGCTCCACCCACAGTGTCAAGCTGGATAAAGGAGGTACTAATTAATCTAAAACTAGAGAAAATCAGGTGTGTGATGAAGGGCTCTGAAAATAGATTTTATAAAACTTGGAAATCTTTTATTACTTTTTTCAATGAACCCTCGACACAGGTCCAGGAATAACACGCTCTTAGGATTTTGGCTGAACGTAGACCCATAAATCTTGATAATGATGTTTGAACTGTTTTAATTGTTTTTGTGACATACCTTGTAGGGGACAGTATTTACTGGGGGGAGGGGTGCTGGGAGGGGGGAGGGGTTCTTTGGGTTTTTTTTTTTTTTTTCCTTGTATGTATGTTGTTTTTATTTGTTTCTATGTGGAAAATTAATAAATATATTAAACACTGAAAAATCTCTGTATGTGAAACGTCCATTTTTGTCAATAATATACATTTCTTATTGACTGCTGGGATAATCTCCTGCCCTCCAGCTTCCTGACAAGGATGACGTGAAGCAGAAAATTAATCAAATTAATGAATTAAAATGACCCATCACTGAAAATATTTAAATGGATTAATGTCCCTTTACTTCAAATTGTTCACATAAATGAGAAAAGACATCTGTAAGAAACATCTGTATTTTTTGTACATGACGTTGCATTTGGGTGACAGACATCTTTTCTAGATAGTTTATGCAGCAAGACTCAGAAGTTGTTCACAGTTTTTATAAATAACTGTAAGAGTTTACAGTGGCTAATAATAGGTCATTCGGTCTCAGTGTAGATATTATCACATAGATTACAATGTCATATTTACACGTTAGTGGATTACAGCTTGTCATGTTGAAAAAAATCTCATTCTTAGTTTCTCCAGCTTCCAACAACACGTGGACTACACATTATGATGATTCAAAATGAGACTTTGTTTACTGTGAAATCCAGTGGAGAAAGCACAACAAAAATGAAAAATACAACATAAAACATGTAAAAATCTTTGAAAACTTTGTTTACAAAATAAAAGCTTTTAAAAAGATAAAGCTGAAAAACCTTTCGTTTTAAAAAATGTGCTTTTGCCACAAAAACAATTACAGATATCAGCAAGGCCTCAAGATGATTCTCAGCAACACATTTTTCTCAAACATGTTTAGAGGTTTCTCCTTTTATGAAACTATATCACAATGAAATAAACTGATTTAATGAACTATGGTCCGTCCATAAAAAAGAAAGAAATGAGTTCATGCACTCTGTGTTTGTGTGGATTAAAGGCACCGGCCTTTACTTTCTTATCAAACATCAGTGTGTTGTAAACGGATGGTGCACGAACAGTTTCCCTTATTGACAAGTGTCACAGAAAAACAAGAGAGAGTCAAATAATGAAGGGAATGGCTCTACAGGTGGTTCCTTTACCCTGTGAGTGCATCTCAAGGAGGCAAGAAGTTTAAATACACTGAGGCCACTGAAGTTCTACATGTTCCTGGGACACCTGAAATCCAAGAACTGAAGTTCTGGGAAGGAATTTTCCCTGGAAGCAAATTCACAAAGTTTCTATTGTGAGTCTATCAGCATGTGCCATAAAAGTACACACAACAACAAACAGCTCAGAGTTTCTACAAGCACCACACAACCAGGCTTGTGAGCAGCTAGTCTTTCATTGTGAGATGTAGACAATGTCACTGCATAAATAAATAAAACTATAAATCATGGACAGCATGAAGACAGACTAGTCCAAAAGGTGAAACCACAAGAAATGCAGTTTGGTTTTCAGCTGGATGAGAAAAAGATGAAGTGGGTATAAAAGTGTCAAGATCCTTTAAAAAAAACAACTGAAGTTTGTGACGCTTTAAAAAAAGATGATAATTATTTCGAAACATTTCCCACTTTCTTCTTCTCTTGGCTGCCCCCTTTGTCACCACGACGGTGAACTAACTCTCATGAAGACTTAGCATTTGTTTTGACACCGGACGTCCTTCCTGACCAAACACACACCACTGGGCTCCACAGCCCTCTGAGTGGAGCGGAGAGCTGCCGACTGGGGCGCCCAGGTGAGAAGATGGTGGGGGTTAAGGTCCTTGCTCAGGAACCCAGCAGGGTGAGGGTGGCGGCAGGTGTGGGTGTTTCACTTTTCCCACACACATTTTGATGTTCTGGGGAGTTGAACCGGCGACCTTACGATCACAGGCCCACCTTCTCTAACCTTTGCACCACCACTCCCCTGGCCAAAACATTTCCCACTTTAAATGCGACAAACTGGAGATCTTGTATTGATCAAGTGAACAACAAACTTCTTTGTTTGAGGAATAAAAAGCTGCTTGTACGTGCGCACGTCTTTAAGTCAGTCTGTTGGAGCACCCTCTGACTGAATTACACCTTCCACCAGGTAAAGTGACTGTTATTGTGCTGCAGTGAGCTCACCAAGCATAAAAAGGACGTCTCTGTTGAAAGGTCGACGTCCAAAAAGGATACAAAAAATGTTTTTCAGCACTTTTGTGCTCTGGAACAGTAAAAAGTCACGGAGAAGCAGAGCTCCTGTGGATCAACAAGAACTGGACATGTCTTGAAAACTGATGAAAACACAAGAGCTAAGCTGTCCGGATGCTGAGAGACCTACAGCAACATTGAAGGACAAGTACTAGTTGTGTACTCCATGTGACAGTAATCTCCTGTAATCTGGACTGTTAATTCATATTGGATAAATTATAAAATGTTCCAACTGTTTTGTTGTGAGCTGAAATCTTAGCCTGTCAAGAACATGTGTGAGTTCATTTGAAGACATGAAGACTCCCTGCAGTCTGATAAGTGAACAATGAAAGCCGTCATTAAATTAAAGAATTAGTTTAAAGGTGTGTACACTTATGCTACCTTCTGTGTTTTATTTTTCCTTTTCCTCTAGAGGATTTGTTTGTTTTTCAGATGAAGTGAACAAGATATACGTATGTCCACTGAAGTTGGGAAAAGTTCGGAAACGATTGATGAAATGATGGTTGTGTCTACAGTTCGACAGTGTAAAAGGTGTAAGGACTTTTATATCCTGTAAGGAACATACAGTAGTAAGGAAGCAACGAACCAGGACAAATACAGATGGACAACAAAAAAGCTGTTGGAACTGATGATTGTGTGAAATGAAATATTTAAGAAAACAGCAAACACTAAAGTCTGTAGTTATGACTTGAATGAAAAGATTTTTCTTCAATAAGACTGAGATGTATTTGTCAAGACGTACTGTAACTTTTTTTAAAATAACAGTCAACAGTCTTTAGTGCACTTATGCAAGAATTCAGCTGTATAGTTTGGTTTCTTGAAGACGACACATTGACAATGTTAATGTCTTTCAGTGGTGGGGGGAGATGAGCTTCTAAATTTGATGATTTTGTTTTGTCTTTAAAAGTTCAATCAAAGAAAAATTCTCTTTTTTAGATGAAAACTACTCAGTTTTGTCTGCTTCAACCACATGAAATGTAAGAGGAGTTGCATGCGTGCAGAACAGAAAGAAGACGTGTGGACATGTAAAGAGAAGCCCAACAGCTTTGTTGTTTTCAGATTCACCATCTGTCTGAACAATGCAGTGTCCTCCACCCTTCCCTGTGCAGCATGAAGAGAAATGGAAGCATGAAAGATTTTCAGTCAGATCTTCATCTTTATCATCTTTGTTGCTGTTGACAGCAGCAGTCCTAGAGCAACAGGAGGAAGCAGTGTTCAGCAGCTGCTCTGGGGAGGTTGTGCGTGGATCAGTCTTCTTGTCACCGGTGTTTGCTCTGAGCCATGAACAGCAGCACCTTGCGGATTCCACTGAGGCGATCTTTCAGGGAAGTGAGGGCGAGGAATGGTAGCTGGGCTCGACCCTCCAGAGGAAGAACGGCAAGTAACCACCAGCACCATGAGGGACCATTGGGACTGGCCTGTAAAACACAGAAACAACCCATCACTCAGGAGACAATGATTCTGACTGTGGCCCAACAGGCTTACTGTGACTGAGCCAGCTCTGACTCAAAACAACTGAAAACAGAGTGCGTTGCCTTAAAGCTCAGCTCTCTTCACCACAATGGACCAGTACAGAGTCCGCAGTGCTGCAGATGCTGCACCAATACGTCTGTCAATTTCACGCTCCATTCTTCCCTCACTCGTGAACAAAACCCTGAGATACTTGAACTCCTCCACTTGAGGCAGAACCTCACCCTCAACCTGAAGAGAGCAATCCACCCTTTTCTGGTTGAGGACCATGGCCTCAGATTTGGAGGTGCTGATTCTCATCCCAGCTTCTTCACACTCTGCTGTGAACCACTCCAGCAAGAGCTGAAGGTCACGGCATGATGAACAACAGGACCACATCTGCAAAGAGGAGAGATTGAATCCTGAGTCCACCGAATCAGAAACCCTCTGCCCGCTGGTTGCACCAAGAAATTCTGTCCATAAAAGTTATGAACAGAATCGGTGACAACGAGAAGCCCTGGTGGAGTCCAACGTCCACCCTGAAGGAGTCCGAAATACTACCGGCAACGCAAACCAAACTCTCGCACTGAATGTATAGGGACTGAACAGCCCGTAACAACAGACCCCCAATCCCATACTCACGGAGCACCCCCCACAGTGTACCCCCAGGAATACTGTCAAATGCCTTCTCCAAGTTCACAAAACACGTAGACTGGATGGGCAAACTCCCATGACCCCTCGAGGACCCTAGTGAGGATAAAAAGCTGATCTAGTGTTCCATCGACAGCACGGAACCCACATAGTTCCTCTTGGATCTGAGGTTCGACCAACGATCGGACTTGCTTCTCCAGTACCCCTGAATAGACCTTACCAGGGAGGCTAAGGAGAGTGATGCCCCATAATTGGAGCACAGGGTGAATCTCATCCACTCCCAGAGCCCTGCCGCCTCAGAGCTTTTTAACTACCTCGGTGACCTCAGCTGCAGCTATGGACGGATCAACCCCAAAGTCCCCTGACTCAGTTTCCTCCATAGAAGACGTGCTGGTGGGATTGAGAATGTCCGAGAAGTATTCCTTCCATCTCTCGACAATGTCACTGGTTGAGGTCAACAGCATCCCTCCTTCACTGAACACAGTGTTAATAAAGTGCTGCTTTGAGTCTAACTTCATCGAAGACTCTCATCTTCAGCAAGCATGAAGGCAACAGTAGGAAGGAAAAACTCTGTCATGAGGAAATTGGAAAACAAACTAAAAAAAATACATAAATACATTTGTGTCTGTGTACCTGAAGTTCAGAGTCCTTCTCAGGCATAGGTCCAAAATGTCCTTCAATGCGTTGTCTCTGCTCAACCTTCAGAGAATTGACCCAAACCAGAGCCTGCTCATACACAGCATCATGGAGAGACTGCAACTCACACTCTGCATCTCCATCCACCTGTACACACATAGACATTTGAACATCTTATGATCTTACTATCTAGAGCCAGACATATCTCTCCGTTTTATCACAGCCCTACCACCAGCGTACCTTCACATCCTCCACGTACTCTATATCAGCTGTGTTGTACCCATCCCTCTCACGGTGCTGAATGACCTTAAACCTTCTTCCACCAATTGTGTCCACTACTGAACGGCCATCGGAAAAAAATCTGACATCACGGATCTCCAACAGACACCCATAGTCTGCAAATCTGGAGGCAGAAGAACGATCAAATTATATCTTTTTCTTTGTTACATCAATTAAAATAAAACATGTAACTATGTAGATGCGTTGCGGTCATACTAACCCTTTGAGACAGTCTTCTAGACACATGCCAAAGCAATTGGTTCCTGTCTCCATGCACCTGCGAATCATCAGTCTGTAGCAGGGCTCGAAGATATGGAGAGGACAGGGCACAGTGGGGAAGGCCATGGTGCACACAAATATAGGCACGTTCTTGTTAAGACTGCATAGAACATGAATAAAAGATTCTCAGTTTTACTTTAAGACACCCTCTAAAGGAATGTTCTTTAAAAACATTAACACCCTTATCAACTCTGCTTCAACTGCAACTAACTCTGAGGTTCAACATAAAAAATTCACACCATGTCTTCATCAGTTTAAGAACTTTTATTTACTGGAAACAGGTGTGTGTCAGCCTGAAGGAACAGTGATGCCTGACATAATGGAATCTAGGGGTGGGCGATATGGCTCAAATACAATATTGTGATATTTCAGAGCATTCTGACAATAACGATAAATTTTGTGATATAACAAAAAACAAACAAAAAAACAAAAATCATAGTTATTCATTTGACAAAATTAACTTAACATTTTGTTCTGCAGTATTATATAAAACTAGCAAAAAACAGTGCAGCCTTGGCTGTTGCTGAGGCAAAGCACGGATGTGGGAGGAGTTCGGTGAGACCTTGGATAGAGACTCTCGGTCAGCTTCGAGGAGATTCTGGCAAACCATCATGCGGCTGAGGAGAGGAAAGCAGCTCTTTACTAACACTGTGTTCAGTGAAGGTGGGGTGCTGTTGACCTCAACCAGTGATGTCATCGGGAGGTGGAAGGAATACTTCTCTGACCTTCTCAATCTCACCAGCACATCTTCCATGGAGGAAGTTGAGACAGGGGACTTTGGAGTTGATCCGTCCATAACCGTGGCTGAGGTTGCCGAGGGACTTAAAAAGTTCAGAGGTGGCAGGGCTCCGGGAGTGGATGAGATTCACCCTGATTTCCTTATGGCTCTGGATGTTGTGGGGCTGTCTTGGCTGACATGCCTTTGAAACGTCGCGTGGACATCGGGGGCAGTGCCACTGGACTGGCAGACTGGGGTGGTGGTTCCCCTCTTCAAAAAGGGGGACCGGAGGGTGTGCTCCAATTATAGGGGCATCACTCTCCTTAGCCTCCCTGGTAAGGTCTATTCAGGGGTACTGGAGAAGCGAGTCCGATCGTTGGAGGAACAATGTAGGTTCCGTGCTGGCCGTAGAACACTGGATCAGCTCTTTAGCCTCACTAGGGTCCTTGAGGGGTCATGGGAGTTTGCCCATCCAGTCTACATGTGCTTTCTGGACTTGGAGAAGGCATTCGACCGTGTTCCTTGGGTACACTGTGGGGGGTGCTCCGCGAATATGGGATTGGGGGCCCTTTGTTACGGGCTGTTCAGTCTCTATACAAGCGGTGCGAGAGTTCGGTTCGCATTGCTGGCAGTAAGTCGTACCCCTTGAGGGTGGGAGTTGGGCTCCACCAGGGCTGCCCGTTGTCACAGATTCTGTTCATAACTTTTATGGACAGAATTTCTCGGTGCAGCCAGCTGGCAGAGGGTTTCCGGTTTGGTGGCCTCAGGATTCCATCTCTGCTTATTGCAGATGATGTAGTCCTATTGGCGTCATCGTGCCATGATCTTCAGCTCTCACTGGAGCAATTCCCAGCAGAGTGTGAAGCGGCTGGGATGAGAATCAGCACCTCCAAATCTGAGGCCATGGTCTTCAACCGGAAAAGGGTGGATTGCTCTCTTCAGGTCGAGGGTGAGGTTCTGCCTCAAGTGGAGGAGTTCAAGTATCTCAGGGTTTTGTTCACGAGTGAGGAAAGAATAGAGCGTGAGATTGACAGACGTATTGGTGCAGCATCTGCAGCACTGCGGACTCTGTACCAGTCTGTTGTGGGGAAGAGAGAGCTGAGCTGTAAGGCAAAGCTTTTTGTTTACCGCTTGGTCTACGTTCCTACCCTCACCTATAGTCATGAGCTCTGGGTAGTGACCGAAAGAATGAGATTGTGGATACAGGTGGTTGAAATGAGTTTTCTCCGCAGGGTAGCTGGACTCTCCCTTAGAGATAGGGTGAGAAGTTCAGTTATTCGGGACAGACTCGGAGTAGAACTGCTACTCCTCCACATTGAGAGGAGCCAATTGAGGTGGTCCGGGCATCTGGTAAGGATTCATTCTGCCCCCTGGGCGCCTCCCTAGAGAGGTGCTTTGGGCATGTCCAACAGGGAGGAGACCCCGGGGAAAACCCAGGACACGCTGGAGAGACTATGTCTCTCATTTGGCCTGGGAACACCTTGGAATCCTCCCAGAAGAGCTGGAAGAGGTGGCTGTGGAAAGAGATGTCTGGGCCTCCCTGCTCAAGCTGCTGCCCCACGCAACCCGACTTCGGAATAAGCGGAAGATAATGGATGGATGGATGGATAAAAAAACAAGGGTTAATTTTACTGAAATTACTTTATTTAGTAAAGTATTCCATCTCAAAGTATAAAAATAAAAAATAAAAATGATTCTTCTGTTATTTAGATTGAAAAAGTCTGCACAAAATATAGATCACCAAAATCTACCACAAAAACTAAAGTGCAGGTGCAGTTTCCCCAAAATAACTAATAAAATGAAGCTTAAGATCTGTTGAGCATAAATGTAATGTACAAAATATATGTTGCCTTTAAATGAGCTATAACTTCCAAAACTCGTGACAATGTGATCAGCTGACCCTGAAGCCTGTGCTGTTTCAGCTTCCTCACAGGAATGATTCCATTTCTCTGACTGCTCTGATTTGATTCTCTGCCTCTTGGTCCATGGACTGTGGAACTCAAGAGACAGACCTGCGCGTGTTTGTACTGGCAGTTTAGAGCCGGGGGGACCCAGCCGAACTGCGCCTGCACCGGCAGCCCAGAGCGAGGTGGGGAGAGAGAAAAATGCTGAGCTGCGCTGGTGGGGGGAGGGAGAGACAGTTGAGCTGTCACTGTCTGTACCTGCAGTTTAGAGCTGCATGGAGAAACTCAGCCAAGCTGTGCGTTGTTTGTTTTTAGCATTTTTGCTAGCTAGTATTGTGCACAGCTAATTAGAGTTATGCCAGTACAGACAGGTGGATTGGGGGGGGGGGGGGGCAGTTCAGTTCGGTAGTTTGGCATGCTCGGTTCTGTTAACGGGGCAGGGCAAACACCGACGTAATTACGTCATGAAATTAGCATATCATGATATCTTTATTTTCCCGGGCAAGCTTTTTTGACTGGTATTATCGTAAACGATATGATATGGCCCAGCCCAGCCCTAATGGAATCTAAAGGTTCCACATAGTCGGGCGGACCTCAGTCGGCGGAGGTATGCACGTACCAGATTAGACTCGAAGCAGGCACCTGCAGGGCATGTCCTTGCAAAGATTAATTTTCACGACCGTGTATGCGTACTTGGTGTTGCGCAATAAACTGCCCGGCGACTGACTGTTTTGTATGCGACACCAATGTATTAAATTCCCCTTCTTCATCCCTGGTCTGGTTTAATGGCCTTTTCTTTTCTTTTGTTTTTTCCAAGAGGCAAGCGATCTCTTCCTCCTTGTCCTTAACATGTGTTTTTTTGTCTTTCAGATACACCTGGACTTATACCTGGACCTACCATTCTGTGTTCGTCTGTCTCTCCTTCCTGTCCTCTCAACCAGCCGGTCAAAGCAGATGGCCGCTTGTCCTGAGCCTGGTTCTGCTTGAGGTTTCTTCCTTTTAAAAGGGAGTTTTTCCTTTCCACTGTTGCCACTGTGCTTGCTCAGGATGGGAGACTGCATCGAAGCCAAGATTCATCTTGTCTGCTGGATTCCTTAGATAGAGAACTACTAATTGGCTTTTATGTATGTGAATGTTTCTGTAAAGTGCCCTGAGACAACTTTGTTGTGATTTGGTGCTATATAAATAAACTGAATTGAATTGTCCATTGATGCCATGACTGAAATTGTGAGAAATGAAGGAATTTGTCATGAGAGAATTAAAATCAGGCCCTGTGTGGCTGCGGGAGGGTCTGAAGATTTCCTGATGAGCTGGTCTGATGTGTGGGCTGCAGGGTCAGCACTCCGTTTGTTTTATTTCTTAGAACTTTTCATTAACAACATATAAACACAGACCACCACTGCTGCTGGGCTACCAGCTCTCATTTTTTGTGTTTGTTTTTTTGCAACCTGTCAATCAATCCAGTAGGCGTGTCAGCAAATTGGCAAACTCAATTTGTCCCAAAGGTAAATGCCCCTTGCCTGCGGAGCCGGGCTTCAGCCGGTCAGGGTGTACGCTCGACATCTGCGGACAGTGCGCACAGTTTCCGCAGGGACTGAGGTCTGCCCAAGTCTGTGGGAGCCTTAAAAGGTCAGAGAGTCAGTAAAGTAGGTCAGCAGGTAAAATTAGACAAAGATATTTATAGAGTTTATCCAAACTTCAGCACCTCAGACTTAGGAAGTCTCTTGGATGAGAGACGAAACGTTTCTATATTTTTTTGCTTTGTTTTATTTTATTTTATTTTTTTTTGAATGTCCAGAGGACCAGATTGAACTTTTTTGGATTTTTCTACCTGGATTATTGAGCATACATCAGGATATTATAGAGTTTATGTTTGACACAAGACACAGCAGACAGAATCGTAACTGCAGATAATGTTTCTTTTTTTGTGTGTGCGTGGTCGTTCAGATTATAATTTAAATGCAACCTCCATCAGATTCAAGTGCTAACAATCTATGGTCCTGAAGTGTCCCACAAATGCAGAAAAAAGATGGGGTAAGGTAGGGCAGCCAACTTTGACCCAGAAAGTTGCAGGTTCAACTCCCTGCCACATGCTGTGGTGTCCTTGAGCAATACACCTAACCCCCAATTGCTTCCCAGGCACTTACATAGCTGCCCACTGCTCCACCTGGGTGTATCTCAGGTGTGAAGGGCTAAATGCAGAACTAATTTCACCATTGTGTGAAAACATACAGTGATGACAACACATACCGGGGTGGTACTTTTGTTCTATATATGGAAAAAGACACGATGTCACACACAGTACACTGTTTATGGAAATAAATATGAATGCTACATGTTAGCACATGTGTATTGATTCTGAAGTTGTTATGCAATCAGAATCGATTGAATTATTATCGTCCAAGCTTGTTTAGTCCTGTTTATATTTGATCTTGCCGCTTCCTGTCTACTCAGGTGCAGGAACTGCACTTCTGGAACAGGAGTGACTAAGAAGAGGACAGAAACCAACTCAAGTATCCATTCCATCACGTTAGTATCTATATGATCCCACACAAACATTGATATCATGTGTTGGTGTAGATTCTCAGTCATCCGGGACATGGCAAATCTAGAAAGTTAAAAAAAAGCAACTGGACTTCTGTTCTGTAGCTTTAAGACATTTTGGTTAAATGAGGGCACAGATTGTGTTGTAAAGCGTTTTGAGTATCTTGATTAGATAGAAAGGTGCTAAATAATGTCTATTTATTATTTACATACAAAGTTCCAAGCACCATTGTGTGGAAGTGACTTTCGTATCATTATATCAGTATTCAGATCAATCCACATACCTCTTTTTTTTAATGACATAAAAGTCAGATGAAATGTAATATGACCATTCAGACTGAGGTCATTTTGAAAAACATCAGATAAGTTCCAGATTCAGTACCATGTATGAAAAAGACCTGGGTCAGATTTGAAAAAAATAATAATTTAAAAAATGGATTGGTCACTAATGTGATGGACTTGCGACCTGTCCAGGGTGTACCCTGCCCCTCGCACAGTGATTGCTGGACATAGGCACTGGTGATCCCCGTGACCCAAAATGGAAGAAGTGGGTAAAAGATAATGGATGGATTGGTCACTATCAGACTGTTTACAAAAAATCTAATCTGAGTCACATATGGGCAAAAAAAAAAAAAAATCAGATTTGGGCCACATTTGCCTGCAGTGTAAACTTATGATGTCAGCTAAACTCACTTGGAAAGTTCAGCCATCTCCTCCAGGTGGACTCTTTGTCTTTCCATGAACTCAGAGGGAAGATACTTCGATATCAGCTTTTTCATTATTTCTGTCTTACAGCACTGCCTCTGAACCAAGTACTGAAGAGAGACACAAAGGGACAATCAATAAATCAAAGAAATATTTTCCTTGGAAGAAATTAAGTCAAGCCTACATTTATTTCTATGACACATTTAAAAAACAAAAATGTTTGAAAGCAGGTAAGGAAAATGTATGAGTGGATGGATGGATTTGCAATTAAATAATCAAGGGATAAAAGGTCAGTGATAAAAAGATGGATTTCAGCATCAGTATAAATTGATCAATGTTCTGTAAGAGAATATCTTGTTGCATGCTCAATAATCCAGGCAGAAAAATCTAAAAAAAAGTTAAGTCTGGTCCTCTGGACGTTCAAAAAACAAAAACAAAAAAAAGTGCAGAAACGTTTCGTCTTTCATCCAAAAGACTTCTTCAGTCAGAGGAGCTGTGCCATTTATGACTGAGCTGAAAACAGCACCTCAGACTGAAGAAGTCTTTCGGATGAGAGACGAAACTTTTCTACACTTTTTTTTGTTTATGTTTTTTGAACGTCCAGAGGACCAGACTTAACTTTTTTTAGATTCTGTAAGAGAACTATTGTTGTAATTGGCACTTTAAACTGGTAAACTGAACTTAACTGAATTGAATTGCTTTATATAAATAATTGCAATATGATACGTTTACATGACTTTCATGGCAGTAAGCAATAATTTAAAGAAAGAGGAGCCTAATATGAAGGCTTGAGGTACCCCACAACATGTTAGATTTGATTTCAGGCATCATGCTTGGACTCAGGGGAAGTGCATCATACCTCAGATAGCTCTTCTTTACAAAGGGGACACTTTGGATTGTGGTCCAGACATCTCTCCAGACACTGAAGACAAAACGTGTGACCACACGGCGTTGTCACCGGCTCGTAGAAAAGTCTGGAGGGGAAACACATGTAAAGGTAATTAATTATTAATTGAGTTAACAGTGAGTTATAACCCTTTCACCCTACCCATGTATATGGGTGAAATAAAGCTCACCTCATACACAGAGAACACTCCAGATCTGTTGGGTCCATGAGGTCAGTTGACACAGAACTCAAAGACTCAGACTCATGTACTGGCTCTGCATGGCAAGGTTGTCAAACAGTGAATGACATAACACAGATCTAAGGACATTATGTGTACGCTCCTGGTGGTATGCTCACCAGACTTTGATTTCTTCTGACGTCCCTTGGTCCCCTGTTCCTCCTCCGTGTTCCTTCGTTTCCGTTTCAGGAGAAGACAGTCATGAATCTTCATGGTTTCAGAGATTTCTTGACTCCTCTTTGACACCTCAGGTACAGATAGAGGAGATTCTGAAGACCAAAAGCCAGGACTGAGGGTCTGAGGGACACACACAGGTGCAAGACAGGGTTAACAGTTTAGTGGAAAGAACAAAACAAGCTGCGAGCCCCCTGTGCTACGGGCCGTACCAACTGTCAGTGTTAGAGCATTTATCACCTGTACTGGGGAAGTGAGGCTGCTTTTGATGTGTGCTCTGGAAGACAGGATGTTGGAATGGTCTGAGATGGGTCCAGGGACCTGATCTGTGACTGGTGCCAGGATCTCACTGAGGAGCTGAGGGAATGAAACAAACAATGAAGGAGGTACTCTTATTATCACAATTGTGTGCAAATGCAAAGACATAAAATATTTGATAAGAAACAAACTAAAAACAACAACAACCTTGTGAGCCTCTGTTTTGGCCAGTCTACAGTCCGGCTCTATGGAGAGGCAGATCAGGTACTCTCTCAGAGCCTCTTCAATCCTTCCAAATGACACCAGGGCCTGAGCCTTACAAACATGACCCTGAAGTCAAAGGGAAAGAAATATCACTTTATGTTCAAACTGCAAGCTAAACAACCAATACTTCATCACTCTGCTTTACCTTGGACCAGAGGGGCATGAGTCTGCAGGCCATTTCTGCATCCATCAGAGCCTTTTCATGGTGCTTCAGACTGGAGTGGATCTGAGACCGGTTACTGAATAGGATGTGGTCAGTGGGTGCTGAAGAAAACCACAGGGAGGACCATTATTAGAATAGATGGGGGGTGTAATTAAGAAGAGTCCAAGCTGCACCTTTAATCTATTTTCAGTTTTCTATCTTCAGTTAGTCACTTTTAAGTGTCAAGATTAAGTTGATTTTGTTTCTTTGGGACCATGTATAACAGCAATACACTCTTTCACACCTAATAGTCCGGTAGACTCGGTTCGGTTCGGGACCAATATTCATGACCTTTTGTTACATTTGAGCTGGTGCGTTTGCATTCACACTGCACTGTGCAGTCGAGCCAACTTGTTGAACCAACCTGTTCCCCAACTCGCCTGTGGGGGCGATGCACCAAGAACTACTGAGAGAAACAACACAAAAACCTCTGAAGACACTTCTTCTTCTTCTGGAAATAAAAACGGAATGGCATCAAGTTGTAGCGGTTTTAGGAGTTATATTTTGTAATTTTTCAACAATGGACTCAGCATGAGCAGAAGATGAGGCAGAAGACCATGGAGAATATTGTTTTTCACACAAGGCAGCTGACGGCTCCATATGAGGTCAGAGAAATGTGTGTTTGTTTGCCCTGCGCTGTACTCCACTTCTTGCTTGTGGAGCGGGGCTCAGTCTGTTTACATTCACACTGTACTCCAACCACACTGGAGTTCTCTTCTACCGGACCCAGACCTAGGTTTTAGCCCGGGCCAGAGTTCGCCTTTTTGTTCCGTGACAGAGTTCGATGGCGTGTTCACACCTCCCTAAACGAACCGGACTTTCTAGGAAAACAAGCTAGAGTTCATGACAACAGCGCTGGTGTGAACGCACCCTAAAGAGGTAGTGTCATTATGTCACATTTAGCCAACAGCTGTTTTTATCCGCAACTCCTGGACAATAACAATAAATATATACAGAATATAAAACAATCAATACCACCAACAGGGAATCAGAGGCTAAAACCACAACAGCAAATAAAAAAATACTAATTACTGCTAACACATACTTAATTCAAGTATTAAAAAAATTAAAACAGTTCTTTAGCTACTAGAACAATGTAGCAACACTTAAAAAACATAATTACGTTGATGAGTCTATCATACAGTATCTTACTGATACGGCTGAGTACCGAACCGAAGTTCTTTTATGGCACCGACCGAACTTAACCAGTTGGTGTATGTATTGAAATGTCTCTCTTCTTTCGGTGTCAAGTTTCGGTATTGGCTGTAACGTGTCACGTGGTTTCAGCATGCAGGCAGGCAAAACACCAGACATATGACAAACAGACTACACCCAGATTACACCCAGAGCTGTATAGAGCTGCCGTACCAAATCTATGTATAATTATGTCTTTGGTGCTGGTGACGCCCACAGACGGGTTCATGTGTGCAGCGAGTGTTGTCGAATGGCTTAGACAACACGCGCTGCAGAAAGTTGTCTGTGTTTTTCTGCGAGGAGAGAGGAGTTCAGCAGCCTCCCCTTCCTCCTCTCAGCATTAGTCAGCCTGTGAGTAGAGCCTGAACGTCCTGAATCATTATCTCCACGACTGGACTCTTCATCAAAGAACTCCGAGGACGGCTCTGTGTGCTTCAGCTGGTGAGTTTATGTTTGTTAGCGTAACTGCAGCTTAACACGTACATCGCGGTGAAATAAATTATGATCCATGTAACGCTAACTTTAAGATATTAGTGTGTAAATTTATTTTATGTATGTAGCTAGCTAAACTCAGAAGCTAACTAAAGATTGACAGTAACATAAATCTTAGCTTGTAAAAATGTGCTCATCCATTGGATCAGCTGCTTAAACAGTTCACTAATGTTCACTGTTCATGTTCATGTTCTCCTCACAGGAGGTTCTGACCCTGATGTGAGGAGGTAAAAAAAAAGTGAGGTCGGGGCCACAGGACAATCAGACTTTGTTGTTAAAAGTTTGCTGCTTTTTCTACAGTGCAACTGCATGTTGGAGGTAAATTAAACTGTAAAGGATTTTCTGATGCATGCTCAATAATCCAGGTAGAAAAATCCAAAAAAGTTCAATCTGGTCCTCTGGACATTCAAAAAACCAAAAAACAAAACAAAGCAAAAAAATCTAGAAACGTTTCGTCTCTCATCCAAGAGACTTCCTCAGTCTGAGGTGCTGTTTTCAGCTCAGTCTCTTAAATAGCACCTTCTCAGAGTGGATCAACCAGTTTGCTGCTGACAACCAAAACCAGCTGATCACATGCTCAAGAAGGACCATCAGCATAACAATGGATCATTAGCACACTGATGGCTGTTTACTACTCACAGAGGGCTGAGTGATACTAGCAATCACAGCATTGTAAGAGGGGGACAGTTGAACCTGGAGGCTCCGCCCCTGTTTAATGATGGACGGTTTCTTTTCACAAAGATGGCCTCCTTTACTCCTCTCTCAAACCATCGTTACTCTCTGTCCAGGATGTGAACATCTTCATCCTTGAAAGAGTGACCGCTGGCCTGGAGATGAGTGTAGACCGCAGAGTCCTGGCCTGATGATGTTGATCTTCTGTGCTGGGCCATCCTTTTGGCCAGTGGCTGTTTAGTTTCCCCGATGTAAGACTGATCACCCTCCTGACACTGAACAGCATACACAACATTACTCTGTTTGTGCCAGGGGACTGGATCTTTGGGATGAACCAGTCTTTGCCGTAATGTATTTTGGGGTTTAAAAGCCACTGGGACGTTATGTTTAGAAAATAAACGTCTCAGTTTCTCTGATACCCCCTCAACATACGGAATGACCACTGGTCTGGGTCTGGGTTCCTCCTTTTCACCTGATGGCTGACTGGAGTCCTGTTTGGGTTTCTTCTCTGCTTTCAGGAAGGCCCAGTTAGGATATCCACATTGCTCTAGAGCCTGTCTTGTGTGGGATTTCTCCTTCTGCCTGGCTCCTGAGCTAGTGGGGACGCTGTCTGCTCTGTGATACAGAGTCCTGATGACTCCTAACTTGTGCTCCAAAGGGTGATGGGAGTCAAACTGCAAATACTGGTCTGTGTGGGTGGGTTTGCGGTACACCTCAGTTTGCAAATGTCCTCTATCAGAGACTGAGACCTCACAGTCCAAGAAAGCCAACCTGCCATTTTTTACATCTTCTCGTGTGAACTTGATGTATTTATCCACAGAGTTGATGTGGTCAGTAAAATGTTGGACTTCCTGAGATTTGATTTTAACCCAGGTGTCGTCAACATACCTGAACCAATGACTTGGTGGTGTCCCTGAAAAGGACGTCAAGGCTCTCTTTTCTACCTCCTCCATGTACAGGTTGGCAACAATAGGAGAAACTGGAGACCCCATAGCACACCCATGTTTCTGCCTATAATATTGCTCCCCATATGTGAAGTAGATTGACTGCAGGCACAGTTTCAAGAGTTGACACAGTTGTTCTGTGGAAAGCGTGGTCCTGCTGCTCAGAGTGGTGTCTGATTTTAATCTTAAACTGACCACCTCTACTGCATCATCAACAGGAATGCAGGTAAAGAGTGATGTGACATCAAAAGAGACCATTGTTCCATCAGTCTCCATGATGACATCCCTCACCTTGTCCACAAAGTCCATGGTGTTCTGTATGTGGTGTTCTGAGCTGCCAACTAAAGGGATGAGTACAGACGCCAGATATTTGGAAACATTGTAAGTGACAGAGTTAATCATGCTAACAATAGGTCTTAAAGGTACACCTTGTTTGTGGATTTTAGGTAAACCATACAGACTAGGTGTGGCCTCCCCTGGGTACAGTCTGTGGTACAGAATACGGTCAATAGCCTTGTCCTGCTCCAAAATTTTCAGGCAATCTATTAACTTCTTCTTGTAACCACTTCCTGGATCTCTTTTCAGAGGTTCATAAGTGTTTAAGTCACTAAGGAGTGTCGTAACTTTCTCATGATAGTCTTTCTGGTTCAAAATCACTGTGCACCTTCCTTTGTCTGCTGGGAGAATGATGATGTTTTTGTCCTTGCTAAGAGTGGTGAGTGCGTCCCTCTCCTCTCTACTGATGTTGGAAGGTGGTGGTTTGTAAAGGATTTTGTTGACCAGTTAAGCTTTTATCTCTCAGCCTAGATAATGTTTTTTGATCAATAACAACACAACCATGTTATTGTTGATGTTTTGTTCTCATGTCAATTAGGGAGATGATCAGAGCCCTAAACCCCAGAGAACCACAGAGAAGATTCAGGCAGAGACACAGAGGTGCAGAAGTCTGCATCATCCCTAACCTCAGTGACTCCAGTGACCTGCTGGTGGAATGTGAGGGACAATATGTCAAACTGACAACCAGGTATCTGTGTGTGCAACAATCATCATCTACACCCTCAGAGTGAACATGTTCTACTGCTGGAGACACCGTCATCTTGTTTGTGTCCAAAGAAAACAGACATGTTGATGTTTCTGAAGACAAACTGTTCAGTGAAAAGGTCCTCAGTGTGTAGCAGTGAACATTACACTGACGTGTCACTGGTTTGAAACTGGTCTTTTGAACTGGAAATTATTTGTTTGTTTTTATGTAAGAAAACTGCTTGGAATAGAAAAATACCAAAGTTAAAAAATAAAACTCACAATTTGTACTGTAATGTGTAACGTCATTTTATTCTTGTTAGAATTAATAGTAATTACAAAATTGGTACAGAAAAAAGAACCGTCCAGGAACCGACACCGAAGTGAAGGAACCGACACCGGTACCAATATTTTTAGAAAGGTACCCAGCCCTGCTTACTGATGAACAGATTTTATCAGTTGGCTATGAAAAATCTTTAGTGTGTTTGATTTTGCATGCTGCTGTTTGCTGAAACCTTTATAGTCACAGAACTCCTGATTGTCATAAAGGAAAAAAGCACCGACCTTTGCTCATGTCTTGAAACACTGAATTTGTAGTGATGTTAGGTCTCAAGTTACATGACAGCACAAGTGTTTTAAAAAAACATTACAAAATGTGTTGTGAAAAAAAAGCACTGCCTTACAAAACCTGCAGCACTATCGAGGTCACTTATATAGCCTGTTTCACAACTCCAAAAACTTATGCAGATATGGCAGTTGGCCTTGAGGCACTTCTATAAATAAATTTGATTAAAAATGGAAGTGTAGGAGAGCAAACAGAATTATTTGGATATTCAAGATTCAGGCTCAATTCAAATGGAACACAGGAAATATTGATAAGCAGGAACTTTCTGACACATTAACGTGAATACGTTAGCACACTCAGTGCGTGCAGTATGAGCTCAGTGAGGTCGTGCACACCCATGCTGCAACACAACCCAGTCTGATCCTGATCACACACTCACAGGATCATCACCAGGAAGGCTGCTGGGCCTCGACACGACACACATCTCAAATTTAAGGCCAAGTACTACTTGAAGAAACGCATTTCACCCGCTGCCGCTCATGAGAGTTTTACACTAAAACCATCAGAGGTGAAATGATGGACTTGTAGCTATTTTTGGTCAAACCTTGTAAATGAGGTTATACACAAACTCAGATCTCGTGGATGTGTAGCGCTCAAGACTGTGTTTGGAATGACCTCTGCTATCTTTACCCGCTTCTTCCTTTTCGGGTCACTAGTGTCCATGTCCAGCAGTCACTGTGTGAGAGGTGGGGGACACCTGGACAGGTCTCCAGTCCATCACAGGGACACACAGAGACAACCATTCACTCTCATTCACACTTAGGGACAATTTAGTCACCAATCAGCTGAACATGCATGTTTTTAGTCTGTGGAAGGAAAGTAGAGTACTACTACCACAAAAACTTCAGGTCATTGTACGCAAATTCAACTAAGTAGACATTTTTGTGTTGCCTAAGGTCAACAGCCTATATGCCACTGACTTCCGTTCTAGTACTTCTGTATTTTTAGCCACGCTGAACACTTCCGGTTCTTCAGGCTTCGCAGTCCAGTGTTAGTAATGGCATTTTCCACTCGGTCGCTGCAGGACTTGCCGACAATGACGATGTTTATTGATGGTAAGTTAATCATTTCTGAGTTCACCAAAATGCCTCATATACATCTAACATAGCCAGTCTTACAAAAGTGTTTACTAAACATTATGTGTTAAGCCAAGGCCTTATTCGTACAGATTATTCAATTATTGTAGGGTTTGAGCAGATTTAGCTGCATCTGGATCTTTGCTACTTATTAAAAAGAAATTGTTCCCGCAGAAAAAAAAATTGCATAAATGTCAAAATGACGGCGTGTACCCAGGAAGAACGGACTGAAGGACAACAGACTCAGGATCATAAAATAAAAAGTGGTTTATTTTACAGAAATAATAAATAATAACAATAACAATCTCTTATATACACACACGTGCTGAAATTGGAGACCCCTGGAAGGGAAGGGGGGGAAGATTAGAGTCTTTATAGTTGGAGGATGAATGATAAAATGAACGACAATAAATAATGTTCTTACTGTGAGCGTCAGGTGGAGTGGCACAGGGTGGAGGTATTGTAAATCTAATTTCAGCGAGAGGTCGATGCACGGGCGGAGCGTGGAGGCCGAGGTAGGATGGGGAGCAGCTTGGTTAGAGTCCACGAGGAGAAACTTAAGCTCAGGAAGGTACAGATAAAATCCCACAGGTAGGCATGAACGATCCAGGATTGAGGCGCAGGGATCCCAAGGTCTGTCAGAATCGAAGGGAACACACAGGTCAGGAACAAAAGGCCAGGAGCACACGTACCCTCAGCAAGATATGCTCCAGCACTGGATGAAGCAAGTCTGCAGCCTCTTATAGTCCTGGAGGTAATTAGAGAGAAGGCCAGCAGCTGAGCGTGATTAACTCTGCTGCAGGAGCTCAAGAGTCTGTGGAGAGAAAACACTGGAACCCCTACAACAAGAAGTGGAACTTCTATTTAATTACTTGAATAAATGTAGTCAGTCTTGGTTTCTGAACATTATTATTATTATTATTATGATTATCGTTCTAGAATTGTGCCGCTCAAGGTGGCTGCATGTTGGAGCAGCTCTGTTACTTTCATTCTGAGATTTTGCTTTTGGAAACTTTAATTCCTCTTTTTCTGGATGTAAATCACTTTTTTTTTTTGGATGATTGTTTCCTCTGGTATCAGATGCTGAGCAGCTGGAAGGATTTTTACTGAAACTTTTTTAGTTTTGGACATTTGTTATGATGTGTAACCATGGCAACAAGGCAGTTTTCTACAACCAACAGCAGCTGATTAACATCTCAAAAGATCAAATAATATCTCAACTACAGCCACAAATCTCAAATGAGTTGAAAAGGATGTTCTGTGGACGCATTCTCATCTACCTGCCAGCTGTGCTCGAGTGCCTGACCACTGAGATCCTGAAACTAGCAGGAAACATGGCTCATGACAGTTGAAGGACAGGATCGTCCCTCAGCACCTACAGTTGGTTGTCCGCAGCGACGAGGAGCTTGGCAGACTGCTGGGAGGAGTGGCCATCGCTCTGGGAGGAGTTCTGCCCGGCATTTGGGTGGTCCTACAGCCTGGGGGAACTGAGAGGCCAGCCGAGTCTGGGTGGACGGATCGGACGGCATCTGCAGCCAGTTTCTTAGAATCCACTGTGGGATGGACTTTTACAAGAGATCCTTCCTGTCTACAGTCATCAGTATGTTGGTGAAGATTCTCAGTCATCCAGGACATGATGAATTCAAAAAGCGTTCAATACAAAAACAACTGGACTTTTTTCGTAACAGAAGACGTTTCGCTCCTCATCCGAGGAGCTTTCTCAATTCAAAGAGCAGAGAGTGAGAGATTCAGGTTATAAGGCTGAGTGAGATAAGACACACACACACACATATGTAGATTGGCAATTCACACCTAAACAACATTAACAGTAAGATATCCTGATGCATGCTCAATAATCCAGGTAGAAAAATCCAAAAAAGTTCAATCTGGTCCTCTGGACATTAAAAAAAAAAAAAAAGCAAAACAAAGCAATAAAAATCAAGAAACGTTTCGTCTCTCATCCAAGAGACCAACATTTTACTGACCACATCAACTCTGTGGATAAATACATCAAGTTCACACGAGAAGATGTAAAAAATGGCAAGTTGGCTTTCTTGGACTGTGAGGTCTCAGTCTCGGATAGAGGACATTTGCAAACCGAGGTGTACCGCAAACCCACCCACACAGACCAGTATTTGCAGTTTGACTCCCATCACCCTTTGGAGCACAAGTTAGGAGTCATCAGGACTCTGTACCACAGAGCAGACAGCATCCCCACTAACTCGGGAGCCAGGCAGAAGGAGAAATCCTACACAAAACAGGCTCTAGAGCAATGTGGATATCCTAACTGGGCCTTCCTGAAAGCAGAGAAGAAACCCAAACAGGACTCCAGTCAGCCATCAGGTGAAAAGGAGGAACCCAGACCCAGACCAGTGGTCATTCCATATGTTGAGGGGGTATCAGAGAAACTGAGACGTTTATTTTCTAAACATAACGTCCCAGTGGTTTTTAAACCCCAA
The DNA here is from genome assembly GCF_014905685.2 of Nematolebias whitei. Lineage (NCBI taxonomy): Eukaryota > Metazoa > Chordata > Actinopteri > Cyprinodontiformes > Rivulidae > Nematolebias > Nematolebias whitei. The sequence continues at coordinate 53,235,800 of NC_056501.1, read as the reverse complement.
AATACATTACGGCAAAGACTGGTTCATCCCAAAGATCCAGTCCCCCGGCACAAACAGAGTAATGTTGTGTATGTTGTTCAGTGTCAGGAGGGCTGTGATCAGTCTTACATTGGTGAAACTAAACAGCCACTGGCCAAAAGGATGGCCCAGCACAGAAGATCAACATCATCAGGCCAGCGGCCACTCTTTCAGGGATGAAGATGTTCAAATCCTGGATAGAGAGGAACAATGGTTTGAGAGAGGAGTAAAGGAGGCCATCTTTGTGAAAAGAAATCGTCCATCATTAAACAGGGGTGGAGGCCTCCGGGTTCAACTGTCCCCCTCTTACAATGCTGTGATTGCTAGTATCACTCAGCCCTCTGTGAACAGTAAACAGCCATCAGTGTGCTAATGATCCATTGTTAGGCTGATGGTCCTTCTTGAGCATGTGATCAGCTGGTTTTGGTTGTCAGCAGCAAACTGGTTGATCCACTCTAAGAAGGTGCTATTTAAGAGACTGAGCTGAAAACAGCACCTCAGACTGAGGAAGTCTCTCGGATGAGAGACGAAACGTTTCTTGATTTTTATTGCTTTGTTTTGCTTTTGTTTTTTTTTGAATGTCCAGAGGACCAGATTGAACTTTTTTGGATTAACAGTAAGAGTCTTTTGTTCCTCTAATTCACAGACGAGGCCCCTCTGTTCCCATCAGGTGTGAAAAACCGGCTGGGAATCTGTTTTAAAGTTGCATTATAGGTGTGAAAAGAGAAGTCACATCATACGATACAAGGGTTTCTCCTGGGGTTAGTTTCAAGTGTTGAACTTTGTTAGCAAAATCAATGGAGTTCTTTATGTGATGAGGTGTGTTTCCAACAAGAGGAACTAAAATACCAGCCAGATGTTTAGCAATATTGTATGTCACTGAGTTCATGCTGCTGACGATGGGTCTGAGTGGTGTTCCTTCTTTATGTATTTTTGGAAGTCCATAAAGACAGGGAGTGACTTCCCCTGAGTACAATCTATAATACAACAATCGATTGATTGTTTTCTCCTTTTCAAGTTTTTGCAGGTAATCTGTGACTTTCTTTTTGTAGGCACTGGTTGGGTCCCTCTTCAGGGTCTCGTAGGTATTGCTGTCGCTCAGTAGTGTGGTTATTTTTTCCCGGTAATCAGAAGTGTTGAGGACTACTGTGCATCTTCCTTTATCAGCTGGTAAAATGGTGATGTTTTGGTCCTGGCTGAGTGGCAACTCAGAATGAAAATATCAGCAACCCTCTCCAGTGCCAAACCGCCTCCTTCAAACCTCACACCACAGGAAAGGAAAGCTGTAACAAGACAGAAGGGAAGGAAAAGAACAGAAACACATTCAAGAAGCTCTTCAAACATGTGGATATCCTAACTGGGCTTTTGTCAAGTCAGTGAGGAAATCTACAAAACACACTAATAAACAGAAAAAGGAGAACAGCATCCCTTACGTTGCTGGAGTATCAGAGAAATTCAGAAGGATCTTCAACAAACACAAGATCCCAGTACATTTCAAACCCAGCAGGACTCTCAGACAGAGGCTGGTCCACCCTAAAGACAAAACACCCATACACAAACAGAGTGGTGTAGTGTATGCGGTCCAGTGCAGCGAGGACTGTCCAGACCTCTACATTGGAGAAACTAAACAGCCTCTTCACAGACGCATGGCTCAACACAGGAGAGCCACCTCCACAGGACAAGACTCAGCTGTTCACCTCCACCTCACAGATAAGGAACACTCTTTTGAGGACCAAAATGTGCACATTTTGGACCGAGAACACAGATGGTTTGAGAGGGGGGTGAAGGAAGCAATTTATGTAAAAAGAGAAAAGCCGTCTCTTAACAGAGGAGGCCTCAGATTTTCACTTTCAAAAACCTATAATGCAACTTTAAAACAGATTCCCAGCCGGTTTTTCACACC
>NC_056501.1:53227210-53233779 GCF_014905685.2 Nematolebias whitei | reverse complement strand
TCACTCTTTCAGGGATGAAGATGTTCACATCCTGGACAGAGAGGAACAATGGTTTGAGAGAGGAGTAAAGGAGGCCATCTTTGTGAAAAGAAATCGTCCATCATTAAACAGGGGTGGAGGCCTCCGGGTTCAACTGTCCCCCTCTTACAATGCTGTGATTGCTAGTATCACTCAGCCCTCTGTGAACAGTAAACAGCCATCAGTGTGCTAATGATCCATTGTTAGGCTGATGGTCCTTCTTGAGCATGTGATCAGCTGGTTTTGGTTGTCAGCAGCAAACTGGTTGATCCACTCTAAGAAGGTGCTATTTAAGAGACTGAGCTGAAAACAGCACCTCAGACTGAGGAAGTCTCTCGGATGAGAGACGAAACGTTTCTTGATTTTTATTGCTTTGTTTTGCTTTTGTTTTTTTTTGAATGTCCAGAGGACCAGATTGAACTTTTTTGGATTAACAGTAAGAGTCTTTTGTTCCTCTAATTCACAGACGAGGCCCCTCTGTTCCCATCAGGTGTGAAAAACCGGCTGGGAATCTGTTTTAAAGTTGCATTATAGGTGTGAAAAGAGAAGTCACATCATACGATACAAGGGTTTCTCCTGGGGTTAGTTTCAAGTGTTGAACTTTGTTAGCAAAATCAATGGAGTTCTTTATGTGATGAGGTGTGTTTCCAACAAGAGGAACTAAAATACCAGCCAGATGTTTAGCAATATTGTATGTCACTGAGTTCATGCTGCTGACGATGGGTCTGAGTGGTGTTCCTTCTTTATGTATTTTTGGAAGTCCATAAAGACAGGGAGTGACTTCCCCTGAGTACAATCTATAATACAACAATCGATTGATTGTTTTCTCCTTTTCAAGTTTTTGCAGGTAATCTGTGACTTTCTTTTTGTAGGCACTGGTTGGGTCCCTCTTCAGGGTCTCGTAGGTATTGCTGTCGCTCAGTAGTGTGGTTATTTTTTCCCGGTAATCAGAAGTGTTGAGGACTACTGTGCATCTTCCTTTATCAGCTGGTAAAATGGTGATGTTTTGGTCCTGGCTGAGTGGCAACTCAGAATGAAAATATCAGCAACCCTCTCCAGTGCCAAACCGCCTCCTTCAAACCTCACACCACAGGAAAGGAAAGCTGTAACAAGACAGAAGGGAAGGAAAAGAACAGAAACACATTCAAGAAGCTCTTCAAACATGTGGATATCCTAACTGGGCTTTTGTCAAGTCAGTGAGGAAATCTACAAAACACACTAATAAACAGAAAAAGGAGAACAGCATCCCTTACGTTGCTGGAGTATCAGAGAAATTCAGAAGGATCTTCAACAAACACAAGATCCCAGTACATTTCAAACCCAGCAGGACTCTCAGACAGAGGCTGGTCCACCCTAAAGACAAAACACCCATACACAAACAGAGTGGTGTAGTGTATGCGGTCCAGTGCAGCGAGGACTGTCCAGACCTCTACATTGGAGAAACTAAACAGCCTCTTCACAGACGCATGGCTCAACACAGGAGAGCCACCTCCACAGGACAAGACTCAGCTGTTCACCTCCACCTCACAGATAAGGAACACTCTTTTGAGGACCAAAATGTGCACATTTTGGACCGAGAACACAGATGGTTTGAGAGGGGGGTGAAGGAAGCAATTTATGTAAAAAGAGAAAAGCCGTCTCTTAACAGAGGAGGCCTCAGATTTTCACTTTCAAAAACCTATAATGCAACTTTAAAACAGATTCCCAGCCGGTTTTTCACACCTGATGGGAACAGAGGGGCCTCGTCTGTGAATTAGAGGAACAAAAGACTCTTACTGTTAATGTTGTTTAGATGTGAATTGCCAATCTACATATGTGTGTGTGTCTTATCTCACTCAGCCTTATAACCTGTATCTCTCACTCTCTGCTCTTTGAATTGAGAAAGCTCCTCGGATGAGGAGCGAAACGTCTTCTGTTACAAATAAAGTCCAGTTGTTTTTGTATTGAACGCTTTTTGAAGTCATCAGTATCTGTAACATATCTTAATGAAATGAGGATAATGAGTTACAAACAACAAATAATTTCCCTCTGGGATTAACAAAGTATTTTTGAATTGAATTTGAATTGAATTATTCCAAAGAACATCACTTTTGAAAATCTTCTTGTTTTAGGAATTACTCAGTTTTAAAGCAAAAGTTATTTTTACTCAAGCTTGTGTACAAAACTAGGTTCATTCAACCTTTATTTAGACAGGTAAATCCCATTGAGCCTCGAGGACTCATTTACAAGAGAGACCTGATTTCAACAAAGAATGATGAAAAACAATGGACAACAGCAACAACAATAGACAGTTATAAAAAGGCATACAGAAGGCTAAAAAAGAAAAATAACAAAAACAACTAGATTCTAAGGCGAATGTAGAAAACTAAAAACAGGAGCATGTCTGCATTGGTCCCTGCCAGGAGTCCAACAGATTCTTGAAACCACTTAGAGAGGTCAAGGTCGAGAGGTTCAGATCTTTTTATAAGATATTCCAGGGAACAGGAGCGGAGTAGGAGAAGGCGCTTTTGCCTAGTTCAGTCCTTACTGAGGGAACACTGCAGGTAATAATGTCCTGAGAGCGCACACTGTAGCTGCGCTTAGAGACTTAGACTTAGAGAAAGGTCTTAGACTTCTTAACAAACAGACCTCAGTCAATGAGGATCCAAAACTTTTCCTCCTCCACCATAACCCTCAGCACTGGCTCTCCTCAGGGATGTGTGTTGAGCCCTCTCCTATTCACTCTGCTCACATATGATTGTGCAGTTACCCATCCAGGCTGTCATATTGTAAAGTTTGCAGATGACACAGCAGTGTCGGATGCATCACAAACAATGATGAGTCCAGCTACAGGCAGGAGGTGGAACACCAGGAGAGCTGGTGAAAAAGAGAAAAACCTTCACATTAGGAATGTGCGATATGGCATAAAATTCATATCACGATATGTATTGTAAAGGGTATCGATAACAATATATATCGCAATATGTTTTTGGTATAAAACTTGCTAAAAAAAAAGCATAGGGTGTCCTTTTGCCATCAGATAGTTTGAATTAAGAAAATTCCACTACTAGGTCCAGAGAGTTTTTAAATAATAAAACAAATCAAGTATTAGGCTTCTTTCTTTTAAAAGGGAGTTTTTCCTTTCCACTGTTGCCACTGTGCTTGCTCAGGATGGGAGACTGCAACAAAGCCAAGATTCAACTTGTCTGCTGGATTCCTTAGATAGAGAACTTTACTAATTGGCTTTTATGTGAATGTTACTGTAAAGTGTACAGAGGCAACTTTGTTGTGATTTGGCGCTATATAAATAAACTGAATTGAATAAACTGAATTGTAGTGCAAAAGATATCAAATGTAGTTTTAGTCATACGTTTTAAACAAAAGAATATGTTGTTAACTCTTAACAGTTTCCAGTCTCACTTTATAAATGAACAGCAACAGAGCAGCATTTTACACTGAAACACTTCACCCTCCAAACCTCTAGTGGGTGCCTCCTTCTGCTTTAATGGAGAGCTGACACAAAATGAGTCTGTGGCTTTGACCAGAGGGTCTCGCAGTAAAATCACACAACACAGCGTTCTTTTCACAGATCAGAGAGCAGGTTTCTCTAAAGATGACTAACGCTTACTTTAATTTTCGATGGGAAGAAAAAATAAAAACTGTCGACGGAACTCAGCGTTTTGTGCATGCGTCAGAATACGGCAACACTACGGCAAGCCGGCTGTAGTTAGCTTGTAGCTTCGCTACTTAGCTCTCGAAGAAAAGACTTTAACGCCACTTGTGCACAGTTTTCAACAAAAAAAAAAGTAACGATTAAATCTGACAGCTCTGATTTTACACTTGAACACCACTTACGCACAGTTTTCAACTAAAAAAAAGTAACGAGTAAACTGACAACTCTGATTTTACTTCAGACACAGCATTACTGCAATTAGCCGGTAGAAGACAGATCTCTATAGTAGGCTATATTTCTATTGTTTCTACCGTGTACTGTATATATCGCGCATTCATACTTCACATCAATGTGAAGAAGACAAAACAGATGATAGTGGACTTCAAAAGGAAAAAAACACACCGACACCCCCCTGAAAATAAGAGGATCTGCAGTGGAAGTGGTCTCCAGCTACAAGTACTTGGGTGTGCACCTGAATGACAACCTCAACTGGGGCAACAACAGTACCAGCCTGATCAAGAGAGCTCATCAGAGACTAATTCCTCAGGTGGCTGAGACGAGCTGGACTGGGAAGCTCAGAGGGCCAGCTGCATCATGAAGGACTCCACTCACCCAGCACACACACTTTTTGCCCCACTCCCCTCAGGAAGGAGGTTGAGGAGCATTAAGTGTAGAACCACTAGACTGAGGAACAGCTTCTACCCTGAGACTGTTAGACTCAGATCATCTAGATGATCATCTTACAACTTCAATGCAAACTTCACTTCATAAAATTGCTCCACTGAAAAAGAAAGTAATCAATCAGAGGAAACTGGCTCCTTGGTTCAATTCTGAGTTACGTACTTTAAAGCAGGCATCTAGAAACCAGGAGAGAAAATGGCGCTCTACTAATGTTGAAGAATTTTATTTAACTTGGAAAGATAGTCTGCTAACATATAAAAAAGCTCTCCGTAAAGTTAGAACTTTATATTACTCATCTTTAATAGAGGAGAATAAAAATAACCCTAGGTTTCTGTTTAGTACTATTGCTAGACTAATTAAAAGTCCCATTTCTGTTGAACCATGTATCCCTACAACTATAAGTAGTGATGACTTCATGAGATTCTTTATAAATAAAATTATTTCAATTAGAGAGAAAATTCAAACCATCCTTCCTTCTACTATCTCTAGTCCTCTGTCAAATGAGGCAACATTAAAAATTTCACTAGAGCCTGATTTATGTTTGGACAGTTTTTGTCCTGTTGAGCTCTGAATTGTCAAAAATAAGAACCTCATCCAAACCATCCACATGTCTGCTAGATCCCATCCCAACCAGACTGTTTAAAGAGGTATTTCCCCTAATTAATGTCCACATTTTGGATCTACTTAATTTGTCTTTAATGAATGGTTATGTACCACAGACCTTTAAGGTTGCTGTAATTAAACCTTTACTTAAGAAGTCTGACCTTGATTCAGAAATTCTGGCCAACTATAGACCTATATCTAATCTAACTTTCATCTAAAAAATTCTAGAGAAAATAGTTGCAGGTCAGTTGCGTGAACATCTACAAAGAAATAATCTGTTTGAAGAGTTTCAGTCAGGGTTTAGAGCTCATCATAGCACAGAAACAGCACTAGTAAAAGTAACTAATGATATTCTCATGGCCTCAGACAATGGACTTGTGTCTCTACTGGTCCTTTTAGACCTCAGTGCTGCATTTGATGCAGTTGATCACAATATTTTACTACAGAGGCTTGAATATGATATTGGGATTACAGGAACAGCTCTAAAATGGTTTAAATCATATCTATCTGATAGATTCCAGTTTGTAAATGTAAATAATAAATCTTCTTCATACACCAAAGTTAGTCATGGAGTTCCTCAGGGCTCAGTGCTTGGGCCAATACTCTTTACTTTATATATGCTTCCATTAGGTAAAATTATTAAAGAACATGGGATAAATTTTCATTGTTATGCTGATGACACACAATTATATTTGTCCATTAAACCCAATGAATCCAATCAGCTACTTAGACTACAAGCATGTTTTAAAGACATAAAAACCTGGATGACCCTTAACTTTCTCCTGTTGAACAGACAAGACTGAGGTTTTTGGTTTTTGGACCTGAGCACCTTAGGAATGAATTTTTCAGTCTTTCTCCCTCCTTAGATGGCAATAATCTGCTTCCAGCTCTAATGTTAAAAATCTTGGTGTTATTTTTGATCAGGACATGTCTTTTATCCCCCACATTAAAAATGTTACTAGAACCACCTTCTTCCACCTGCGTAATGTCACTAACATTAGAAACATCTGATCTAAAGATGATGCAGAAAAACTGGTCCATGCATTTGTCACGTCTAGACTGGATTATTGCAATGGTTTATTATCTGGGTGTCCAAATACTTCTTTAAAACGTCTTCAGTTGATCCAAAATGCTGCTGCCAGATTCTTAACTGGAGTTAGTGGGAGAGATCATATTTCTCCAGTTTAGGTAAAATTATTAAACAGCATGGGGTAAATTTTAATTGTTATGCTGATGACACACAATTATATTTGTCCATTAAACCCAATGAATCAAATCAGCTACTTAGACTACAAGCATGTCTTAAAGATATAAAAACATGGATGACCCTTAATTTTTTCCTGTTGAGCACAGACAACACTGAGGTTTTAGTTCTATTTCGTATAAGCTTCGCCCTTTAAGCCTGTCGCTTGGTGGGTTTATCCCGTTATGCGTAGCATTTGCACTGAAAAATTTAGTCCACACCCACCTGCTGTGTGGGCCCTACCCGGTCCGTATAAATTACGTTAAGAGCGGGAAATCAGCTCCCATTTTTTTCTTTAGCAAGCTAATAGCACTGTCAGAAGAACAAAGAAGGAAAATTGTGTAGATGACCAACCTTTGTTATGGATGCTTG
>NC_056501.1:53216556-53227110 GCF_014905685.2 Nematolebias whitei | reverse complement strand
GAGAATAAAAATAACCCTAGGTTTCTGTTTAGTACTATTGCTAGACTAATTAAAAGTCCCATTTCTGTTGAACCATGTATCCCTACAACTATAAGTAGTGATGACTTCATGAGATTCTTTATAAATAAAATTATTTCAATTAGAGAGAAAATTCAAACCATCCTTCCTTCTACTATCTCTAGTCCTCTGTCAAATGAGGCAACATTAAAAATTTCACTAGAGCCTGATTTATGTTTGGACAGTTTTTGTCCTGTTGAGCTCTGAATTGTCAAAAATAAGAACCTCATCCAAACCATCCACATGTCTGCTAGATCCCATCCCAACCAGACTGTTTAAAGAGGTATTTCCCCTAATTAATGTCCACATTTTGGATCTACTTAATTTGTCTTTAATGAATGGTTATGTACCACAGACCTTTAAGGTTGCTGTAATTAAACCTTTACTTAAGAAGTCTGACCTTGATTCAGAAATTCTGGCCAACTATAGACCTATATCTAATCTAACTTTCATCTAAAAAATTCTAGAGAAAATAGTTGCAGGTCAGTTGCGTGAACATCTACAAAGAAATAATCTGTTTGAAGAGTTTCAGTCAGGGTTTAGAGCTCATCATAGCACAGAAACAGCACTAGTAAAAGTAACTAATGATATTCTCATGGCCTCAGACAATGGACTTGTGTCTCTACTGGTCCTTTTAGACCTCAGTGCTGCATTTGATGCAGTTGATCACAATATTTTACTACAGAGGCTTGAATATGATATTGGGATTACAGGAACAGCTCTAAAATGGTTTAAATCATATCTATCTGATAGATTCCAGTTTGTAAATGTAAATAATAAATCTTCTTCATACACCAAAGTTAGTCATGGAGTTCCTCAGGGCTCAGTGCTTGGGCCAATACTCTTTACTTTATATATGCTTCCATTAGGTAAAATTATTAAAGAACATGGGATAAATTTTCATTGTTATGCTGATGACACACAATTATATTTGTCCATTAAACCCAATGAATCCAATCAGCTACTTAGACTACAAGCATGTTTTAAAGACATAAAAACCTGGATGACCCTTAACTTTCTCCTGTTGAACAGACAAGACTGAGGTTTTTGGTTTTTGGACCTGAGCACCTTAGGAATGAATTTTTCAGTCTTTCTCCCTCCTTAGATGGCAATAATCTGCTTCCAGCTCTAATGTTAAAAATCTTGGTGTTATTTTTGATCAGGACATGTCTTTTATCCCCCACATTAAAAATGTTACTAGAACCACCTTCTTCCACCTGCGTAATGTCACTAACATTAGAAACATCTGATCTAAAGATGATGCAGAAAAACTGGTCCATGCATTTGTCACGTCTAGACTGGATTATTGCAATGGTTTATTATCTGGGTGTCCAAATACTTCTTTAAAACGTCTTCAGTTGATCCAAAATGCTGCTGCCAGATTCTTAACTGGAGTTAGTGGGAGAGATCATATTTCTCCAGTTTAGGTAAAATTATTAAACAGCATGGGGTAAATTTTAATTGTTATGCTGATGACACACAATTATATTTGTCCATTAAACCCAATGAATCAAATCAGCTACTTAGACTACAAGCATGTCTTAAAGATATAAAAACATGGATGACCCTTAATTTTTTCCTGTTGAGCACAGACAACACTGAGGTTTTAGTTCTATTTCGTATAAGCTTCGCCCTTTAAGCCTGTCGCTTGGTGGGTTTATCCCGTTATGCGTAGCATTTGCACTGAAAAATTTAGTCCACACCCACCTGCTGTGTGGGCCCTACCCGGTCCGTATAAATTACGTTAAGAGCGGGAAATCAGCTCCCATTTTTTTCTTTAGCAAGCTAATAGCACTGTCAGAAGAACAAAGAAGGAAAATTGTGTAGATGACCAACCTTTGTTATGGATGCTTGGGCCGGCAGTCGACCTCCGGTTGTACGGTGAGTTCTCCTCCCCGAGGAGAAGCTGACGAGCAGTCTTATTTCAAGGTAAGCGCCGAGGAATATTTCTCAGTGACAGGTCACTACACGCTGGACAACGCCATCTTGTAATTTTCCTCTTATCGCCGACCCTCGGAGCGAATCGGATGGTTCCTCCGGGACAGGCGCGCTCAGCTGCAGCCCCCGCTGCTCATTCCCCACTGGGGAGCGTAGTATCGGTGGAGGTGGGCTGAGTGAATGCTCACCCCATCCCCCATCCCACCTCGTTTCGCATCGGCGATCACATCGCTCCCGGCCGACGGCGCCCTCAGGGGTTGCCCGGCGTAACCCAGGAGGCGGTTGACATGAAGGGACCCCTTTTTTCTACGTCCCACGCTTTTCCCGCCAGTTCGGATGATCCGGCGGGAAGGTTGTTTACTGGGTTCCATTCCGGCTCACCGTCTTGATCCATATGGCCTCGTGTTCCAACAGGATGTCCTACGGGCGAGGCCACAGACGGTTCTTTCCTGGTAGATTGGGGGAGCCGGTCTCCAATCCGCACCCATCACCAGAGTGGAGGGGTTCACCGAGCGGGGCTATCCCTCGGTAACCCCCCTTGAGCCAAGCCTCGTGGAAGCTTTCGGAGCGAAGCTGTCCAGGTTGGAGCAGCGTCCCGTCCCTCCTGGGAAACACGACCAGACGGTGCCCACGCTCTCCAATCGAGCCCATCAATGTGCTTTTCAGGCAGCCTCAGCTAACAACAACGTGGCACTGCTAGCATATAGCATGTCCAAGAGGCTGGAGGCTGCAGACCTGCCTTAGGAGACCAAGAGCTCCCTCTGTAAGGCAGTCGATGCCATCCTCAATATATGTGCCTCTGCTACGGTTTGCCTGTCCAGGATTGCAGCGTGGATGACGATGATTCAACGATCCACCTAGCTCCGTCACTCCCCCTCGCTGCCGGAGAAACTGCACAAAGACCTGATGGAGGGCCCCATCACGGCAGACGCGCTGTTGGGGAGCAGCTTCAAGCCATGCTGGCGAACTCGAAGCAGTCGGAGGAGGTGCCAGAGGCTGTGCGCCACCTCATCAAGCCGCGCGGCTCATCCCGCCCCCCGGCCCGCTGGAGAGACCGTCGTGAGCAGAGGCAGAACAACGACGTTCCACGGCCACGGCGGCGGCGGCTCACTCAGCTCCACCACCAGCCCCGCCCGTCAGAGACCAGCCCTCTTCATCCCGGCAACCTGCAGTTCAGCGTTTCCCCAGAGATCGCCTGCAGACAGCACTCTGGGCAAACAAATCGCAGAGCTCAAGGGGGAGAAGTTTTTAAAAAATGACGGTCTGCGGAGGGTGTGTGTAAAAGTGACACGAAAGTTGAAATAAATCATCATTCAATGATCAAAGTGTCTGTTTTTAGCCAGTCTGTAAGCTCGGATGAACTCACAGCGGCTACGCACACATAACGAGCCGGTGTCCTTAAATAAAGGTTTTTTAAACTTACCGTCGCTCCAAGACATGACGAGTCGCTCACACGACACGATGGTAAGCGGAATAACTCATTGTCAATCTGAGCTGCACGATCCTCACCCAAGCGGTGTCAAATGTGCACTCGTGCGATGCAAACAGCCTCCATCCAAACGGCGCTGCGTTGATGATGGCGCACACACAGCTCCCCCGCACTCACCGGAACATCGGTATAAATGTGAGACCGCAGGCCTGGTCCGGTGGAGGTCCTCGCTCTCAGCAAGAGCAACACACGCCTCACCAAAGCAAACGCGGGCAGCCGTCACCCACCGCGTCTCAGCGCTCGGCAGCTCACGGCAGCATAAGCGTGAGACAGCTGAATGAACCCGGTGACGAGTCTCGACTCCAGCGAGAGCGGCGCGCGTCCCTCCAGCGAGAGTGGCGCGTGTCCCTCCAGCGAGAGCAGCGCGTGTTCCTCCAGTGAGAGTGGCGCGCGTCCCTCCAGAGAAAACGTGTGCTCCCGCGGGGCTCGCAGCCTTCACTCCAACAGCACGGCGTAGATGAAGTCACGCTCTCCGCCTCTCAACGTTTGCACAGTGACGTCGAACGCGCAGCCCCACAACGTCATCAGCTGTCACACGCTTTGCCTCAGCACACACCGGCCCACCTGTACAAGAAGGTTGGTCCGCGGTCCGAACGCAGCGCACAGGCGCGTTCAGAGCCTTTTTGAGGAAGCCTTGCCTTGGGTCATGCGAAAAACATTCCCGCAACGCATGACGGCGGTTGACGGGCGGACTGGTGACAGCCGTACAAAACATGATGCATCACTTAAACGCACGTTCACTCCACGAACGTTACGTAGAGTGGCTAAAACATGCTCGCCGGTCAGATGGATGGACAGGGTGTTATGCAAATGGTTACAAGTTACAGTTTGCAACTCGACCCCCTCCGTTCGGAGGAGTTATAGAGACGGTCCTGTCATCACCAGACCAAATCTCATCCCTAAATGCAGAAGTCCAAGTGCTTCTGATAAAAGTAATCTCTAGGGTTCCCAACAGAGAGGAAAACACAGGGTTTTACTCACGTTACTTCCTGGTTCCCAAACAGACCGGAGGGATGAGACCGATTTTGGATCTGTCAGCTTTCAACAAGGTGATCATGGACAGACCGTTTTCACATGTTGACAACCAGACAGCTGTTGAACAACATCCAGAGAAACGCATACCGATCATCCCAAAACACAGAAAATTCTTGCGTTTTTCTCCTTTCAGGGGATGAAGTATCAGTACAACGGGCTGCTGGTCGGGTATTCCCTCGCGCCTCGTACGTTCTCAGTGTGTGGAGACAGCCCTGCATCCGTTACACAGAGCAGGGATAAGAGTTTTGTTTTACCTGGACGACCTGCTGCGGCGGTCACGCTCCAGACAGGAAGCAGTGATGCAGGCTCAGGTGTTATCACACCTGTCAAATCTGGGCTTCGCCATAAATTGGAAGAAAAGCTCGATTTTACCAGCCCAGACAATTGTTTATCTGGGAGTGGAGTTAAATTCAACCACCATGAAGGCTCGTTTATCACAAGCGAGAATCGACACTTTAAGAGACCAGCTCTGCCACGTAAGACCTGGCAGAGTGGTAACAGCTGTCTCCGTCATTAAGCTGTTAGGAATGATGTCATCAGCTCACACAGTGGTCCCGCTGGGTTTATTACACATGAGACGCCGCCAGAGGTGGTTTGTGCGTCTGCGTGTGGATCCAGTAAAACAAAGAGACGGATGATCACTGTTCCTCCCTCTGTGAGGGCAGACCTCTGACACTGGGGAAACACCCTGGTTCTGTCGGAGGGAGCCCCTGTCAGCAGACCCACGTCACGTGTCAGTCTTCACGGATGTATCGCTGTCAGGCTGGGGGGGGACATGCCTATCTCAAGCAGTAGGGGCGCTGTGGCCCCATCACACATCAGCCCACATAAATGTTTTGGAGTGTCGCACGGTGCTGAATGTGATTCAGCACTTTGCTCCCGCGCTACAGAATCAACATATGTTGATTCACACAGACAACAAGGTGACTGCTGCGTACATAAACCAGCAGGGGGGGGTATGCGCTCAGCCCAGATGTTACACATTGCGCGAAAGCTACTGTGTTGGGCTCACCAAAATCTGTTCTCCATCAGAGCAGTTTACATACCCGGTGTTCTGAACAAAGGGGCAGATGTGATGTCCAGGGGCGGCCCACGTCACGGGGACTGGACTCTCCATCCAGACCTGATGGCTCAGACGTGGCAGAAATTTGGCAAAGCAGCTGTGGACCTGTTTGCGACACGAGAGAACGCTCAGTGTCAACTATGGTTTTCCCTGAGACCGCGAGACAAACCACCACTGGGGGTGGATGCGTTTGCCCATAGCCCATGGCCCAAAACGCTTCTGCACACGTTTTCCTCCACCTCCTCTGATTTTACGGTTCCTGAACTGAGTTCAGGAGGAGGGATTGACAGCTCTCCTGGTGGCCCCTGAGCGCGTGAACACACCATGGTTCTCAGCCCTACAACGCCTGCTGTCGGGGCGCCCGTGGAAACTGCCATGGAGAGAGGACGCTCTCCTCCAGGCAGGAGGAGTGACCAGAAATAGGGTTAGGGTTAGCTCTGTTACCCAGAAATAGGCCAGCACCTGTGGGTCTGGCCACTGAGCGGTTCCGCTTAGAGAGGATGGGTCTCCCACAGGAGGTAGTGCGCACAATCCAGGATTCACGTGCTACATCTACCACAGCGCTGTACATATCAAAGTGGACAGTTTTTCAGCGCTGGTGTACAGAGAAAGGTGTAGAGGCCACCTCATGTCCATTAGGCGGCGTGCTGTCTTTTCTACACAGCTGATGGACAGGAAGTTGGCATTCAGCACGATTAAAACGTAAGCTGCAGCCATCTCTTCCTGCCATGAAGGGTTCGGAGACAGAACAGCTTTTAATCACCCGCTGATGAAGCGGTTTCTAAAAGGCGTACAGAGACGCAGGCCTGTTTCACGCCCACTTGCTCCACAGTGGGATTTAACGCTGGTCCTGCGAGCCCTGATCAAAGCTCCATTTGAGCCTCTGGATCAGGTTCCAATTAAATTCTTGTCTCTTAAAACAGTCCTGCTGCTGGCTTTAACATCCGCTAAGAGGGTGAGTGTTTTATCTGCCCTCTCTGTCGCTCCGTCATGTCTTAGAATTCAGGCTGACGGGCAGCTCAGCTGATTTAAGACCAAACCCAGCCTTTATGCCTAAAACATCACGAGCTCTTTTAAATCAAGAGCGATATCGTTGGAGGGGTCCCCCCCCCCCCACAGATCAGAAGAAGAAGCATCTTGCCATCTTCTCTGTCCGGAGCGGGCGTTGACGTGTTACATAGTGCGCACGGCTGTAATGCGCCGACCCAACATTTGTTTGTGCATTATAGAGATGCATCTGCAGGTCGCCCGTTATCCACCCAGCGCTTGTCACACTGGCTGTGTGAGGCCTCTTTCTGAAGCCTACAAAGCATCAGGTGGCTGTGTTTGACCACTTTGAGCCCATCTCTCTGTCCTCTCTGGAGCAGGTAATGTGCAGCATGAAGCCATCTGGTTCCCCCTTTGATGTGGTCCCCCCTCGACTGCTAAAGGAAGTTTTTCCTACCCTGGGTCCTTTTATCCTCGCTATTCTGAATAGCAGTTTATCCTCAGGTGTGGTGCCAAAGACTTTTAAACATGCTGCTGTCCAGCCCCTCCTGAAAAAACCTAACCTTGACCCCTCAGTCATGTCCAACTTCCGGCCTGTCTCCAGACTCCCATTCACCTCTAAACTACTGGAAAAAATTGTGGAGCCTCAGTTGAAACAGTTTTTGGGGGATCACGCTATCCTTGAGTTATTCCAATCTGGCTTCAAATCTCTCCATAGCACTGAAACTGCTCTACTGAAGGTTTTTAATGACATTTTCATATCCACAGACGCAGGTGATTCTGTGTTGCTTGTCCTATTGGACCTTACATCTGCTTTTGACACCATCGACCACAACATCCTCATTTCTAGACTGGAGCAGTGGGTGGGCATCACAGGGTCAGCCCTTAAATGGTTTGGGTCCTACCTCTCTGACAGAACCTTCTGTGTCAATATCAAAGATTTTAGTTCGGCATCGACAGCGCTCCAGTGGGGGGTACCGCAGGGGTCCATCCTCGGTCCCCTTCTCTTTTCCTTATACCTGCTGCCACTAGGTGCTATCTTCCGCAAACACGACATACCCTTTCATTTCTATGCCGATGATTGCCAAATTTACTTCCCCCTGAGGCACAGAGGCACACGCTCTATTCAGCCTCTTCTTGACTGCCTGGCTGACATCCGGGACTGGATGGCTTTAAACTTCTTAAGCTTCAATGAGAAGAAGTCTGAAGTCATGCTGTTCCATCCCAGTGGCTCACTCATGAACCATGACATTGACCTTTTCTCTCTAGCCCCGCTAGAGAAACAAAAGGTCACTAATCTGGGGGTGATAATGGACCCGTCCTTAAAACTCAACAGTCACGTAAACATGATGGTCAAATCCTGTTTTTTTTCAGCTGAGACGGCTGTCTAAGCTGAAGCCTATACTCTCCAAAAAGAACCTTGAGACAGTGATCCACGCCTTCATAACATCTAGGCTTTATTACTGCAATTCACTTCTGTTTGGAATCAGTCAGTCCTCCATTGCTCGTCTACAACTGGTCCAAAATGCTGCAGCCCGATTTTTAACTGGTACAGGCTATAGAGAGCACATCACGCCAGTTTTGGCCTCCCTGCACTGGCTACCCATTCACCTTCGGATCCATTTCAAAATTCTCATGTATGTTTTTAAATCACTGAACAGTTCCGCCCCATCCTATCTCACTGATCTTCTGCAGCCATATGTCCCACCGCGCTCTCTGAGGTCAGCAGACCAGATGCTTCTCTCAGTCCCTGAAACCCGTCGTAAGCTCAGAGGTGACAGGGCTTTCTCTGTTGCAGGTCCACGACTGTGGAATGAGTTGCCACTGAGTGTCCGGCAGGCTCCCACACTCTCAGTCTTTAAGTCTCGTTTGAAGACCCACTTCTATTCGCTTGCCTTTAACACGGTGTGATTTGTTTTGGTCCGGCCTGTTCTCTACTCTGTTGGCCATTTTAGTTAGCTTCTGCTGCTATTTGTATCTGTATTTCTATTTTATGTTTTCCTGTCTGCTGTGCATGTTTGGTTCTTTTGTACAGCACTTTGGTTGGCCTTGTTGCTGTTTTAAGTGCTATATAAATAAATTGGTATGGTATGGTATGGTATCAGATTTAGAGCCTCCTGTCAACCTCAGGGCGCACTCGACCAGGGGTATCGCATCTTCGACTGCCTTGCATAATGGTATGACAATGCAGGACTTTTGCACTGCGGCCGCGTGGTCAACACCCTGCTCATTCATTTGCTCTTATCTACGTGATGTGATGGCCCGTTCCATGACACATTCTGTCCTTAGTGCTCTAACAGAATGAATATTGTTGTTTTCATGGAACTCTGTTTAAGCTCACATCTGTCTGCATGCTTCACAGTGTGAGATGTTATCAGTCACAAGTTGTGTCTGTTATTTTGGTTCTATTGTCACTAATCAGTTCATGACTATTGTTACCAATCAGTTCATTTGATTAATAATCAGTCATTTGTTATTATTAATCTGTCTATACTGCTCAGCCATGAACGCATAGTTACACAACATGCGTCTGTGCATGGCTCACATAATTACGCAATGCTTAATTACGCACATGGGGAGCTGAGTGACAAGACGTTTTTTGGGCAAGCTTCTGCTTCATACGGTGTTCGAATGGACCCAGTGAGGCGAGGACCACATCTGCTTCGCCCTTAACCCACCAAGCGACAGCCTTAAAGGGCGAAGCTTATACAAAATAGAACATTGGTTACGTACTGTAAACCCAGATTCTATGAGTATAAGCGTAGCCCTTTAAGCGTCGGGCCTCACTGGCTCCTAAATGGCTGAAGAAAAAGCTATTTTTTGGGAGCCGATTTCCCACTCAACGTAATTTATACGGACTGGGTAGGGCCCACACAGCAGGTGGGCGTGGACTAGATTTTTCAGTGCAAATGCTACGCATAACGGGATAAACTCACCAAGCGACAGCCTTAAAGGGCTACGCTTATACTCATAGAATCTGGGGTTACAGTACGTAACCAACGTTTTTGGACCTGAGCACCTTAGGAATTAATTTTTTTGTCTTTCTCCCTCCTTAGATGACATTAATCTGTCCATCTGTAATGTTAAAAATCTTGGTGCTATTTTTGATCAGGACATGTCTTTTATCCCCCACATTAAAAATGTTACTAGAACCACCTTCTTCCACCTGCGTAATATCACTAACATTAGAAACATCTGATCTAAAAATGATGCGCGAGTTGAACAGAGCGAGGGGCGAGGCAGAGCAGAGGCTGTTTTCAAAGGACATTAAGGAAATTTTACAAATGACAAACGCAGCAAAAACTGTTTGACCCAACTCCTTTAAAGTGTGGGTGAACTTCACAAAAATAAAAAATGAGAAACATGCCGCTTTGAAAATCGCCGACACGACACGGGAGAACCACGCTGATAAACGTAAACATGTCGGAGTCACGAGCTGCAGCTGATACATCTCGTCTCACTCCCAACTGGTGTTGCAGGTGAGTCTCTACAATTTAACACATTGTTCTGTTTCCAAGTGAGAAAATGTAACGTCAGTCTGTCTGGTAGATGAAGCTGTTTGTTTGTTTGTTTGTTTGTTTGCTGATTAATGACGGTGATAGAGAACGTGTGTGTTACTTTTTATTTAATTTAATTGGTACAATCAGTGGGGCAGCACGGTGGCGCAACTGGTAGAGCTGCTGCCTCTCAGCGAGCAGGTCCCTGGTTCAAACCCCGGTCCAGGGGCCTTCTGGGTGGAGTTTGCATGTTCTCTCCGTGCATGCGTGGGTTTTCTCCGGGTACGCCGGTTTCCTCCCACAGACCAAAAACATGCATGTTAGGCTGATTGGTAACTCTAAAATTGTCCCTAGGTGAGAGTGAGAGAGTGAATGGTTGTTTTTCTCGTTTGTCTCTATGTGTCCCTGTGATGGACTTGCGACCCGTCCAGGGTGTACCTGGCCCCTCGCACAGTGATTGCTGGACATGGGCACCAGCGACCCCCGTG
>NC_056501.1:53210758-53216456 GCF_014905685.2 Nematolebias whitei | reverse complement strand
AGTATATAATTGACTTTCACACTGTTGCTGCCGACAGCAGTTGGAATGAGAAGGCTCTGACCGATGCCTTTTTCCAATGCCTCAATGAGGAGATTAAGGACGAGCTCGCCTCTAGAGAGTATCCTGAGTCTCTTAAAACACCGGAGGACCTGGCAACGCGCATTGACTTGCGCCTCATGGACAGAAGAAGGGACAGTGGAAGCAAATTCAAAAGACCTTTTCACTCCTGGGGTGAGTCTGACCACATCACATCTAAAATCTCACCCACTGCTGTGTTAACACCTCAACAGACAGATGAACCCATGCAACTAGGCAGGAGTCGTCTCACCCAGGAGGAGGAGAAGAGGAAGAGACTAAATCTATGCTTCTACTGTGGGAACACAGGGCACATTGTATCAAAGTGTCCGCAAAAAGACCGGACTCAGCAGAAGAGAGGAGAGTTCTGCTGAGTCATATAACGAATCTCAAGATCTCTTCATCCCTCACCCTTCCAGCCAAGATTAAAGTACAAGGAGGTAAGCACTCCTTATCTGTGTTTATAGACTCTGGTGCAGACACTGAGTTCATTGACAGAGACTTTGCTAAGTCATTAGGCATAAAGATGGTTCCCTCAGACAAGGGACACAGGGTCATAGCTTTAGATGGACATATGTTACATCAGCCCAACCAAGAGACCGAACCCATTACTTTATTGCTCGGAGGAAACCACCATGAGCAAATAAAGTTTCTGGTCATAAGTGTTAGTCAATAAAAATAACTTTTCCTTTTGGATCCAATAGAACTTTATTCCACCATGCTCATCACAGCTCAACAACACTGACACCACAGAAGAAGAGTGTAAACCACATTCCCATGCGCTACTGGCATGACAGTGCCCCCTAGCGGATTGGCATGCAAACTAAACAAAACAAAGGAGTAACAAATCTCCCACTTTTCTTTAAAAATAAAAAAATATATAAAAAAACCAATGCTTGTATAAGACTCATGGTAAAGCACAGGTACCAAGGATTTTGTTAGAACAGTTTCAACATGAAAGAGTGTGAAACAACTCGTGAATTAATTTATTGAACAATCCAACGTCCTTCATAAAGAGCCTTAAGTAGTGAGGTTGTAGATGCACCCTTTTTTGTTAAACAGTCTGCGAGTTGGTCTTTTGTTTGAAACCACAACACTTGATGAACTTTCATAGTTTGAATCAGTTCTTTAATCGAACTGATTTCCAAGCGTAACCTTTTCTCTGCAACAAACTTAGTTGACTTAAGTGCATCAACAAGAGAGAAATTATCAGTGACGCAGACTATTGGTGGAGGACAAGCAGTACTACCAGCACTGAGTTCAGAAAACAGTGTGGAAAGAAAAATTGCATTCTCAATCCCTTCAGACATAGCTAGTGTTTCACCTGCAAGTGTGCTTCTAACAACTCTCTTAATTCTCTTTGACTGCCATGAAATGGGAGAGAACCACCCATTGTCACCCATTAAAACTATGAGGTGCCCACCCTGAGTGCCCCCATCTGAAAGATTCCCAAAAGATGCATCTGTGAATGTAACCATCTTTAAGTTACTGTTTTCTACCAGGTGTTGAAAACTCAGTTCAACTGACTTGGTCTTGAGTTTACACACAACTCTGTTAGCTTCATTGATGGTCTGTACTGTAGCCTGTTTGAGACCAGATGCTAAATTACTAGCATCAAACATGACATCAGGCTTGCTCTGTCTCGCAACCCACAGAAGTTGGCCTATCTTCGATCTGAGCTGCTCTCTCTCCTTTTTAGTGAGGGGCGAAGCTGACTCTGCTGCTCGTGAGGGTGAGAGGTGTAGGGGCTGCAGGTGCTGAATGGAATGTATGTGTCTTGGTGCATGTGTACCTTCTTACTCTTAGCAACAAGATCCACACCCACATGGGAAAAACTATTATGCGCTTCACGACCGACATTAAACTTTGACCTGAGGTGAGGTATGACTGACTCTGAAAACATGTGTGATCCACCCCATATAAAATCATCAACATGACAAGCAAGTACACCAGTTACATTCTTGCCCTCATCCAGCCAGTAGAAAACTGCAGGGTCGACCTTAGACATGATGCCACCTGCTTCAATCATGATGATTTTTACCCTGTTATACCATTACAGTGAGGCATCAGCTAATCCATACACACATTTTCTCAGTTTCCAAAGCATGCCTGTACTATTGGCCTCTGGGGGAAGTTTGATGAAAATGTCTCTGGACAGTTCCATTCCTTGTAAGAAGGCAGATTTAATGTCCATTGAGTGAAGGTTCCATTGTTTTTGACATATAACTGCCACCAGGAGTCTCAGTGACTCTGAAGCACAGGTTGGTGAGTCCTTTTGTAGATCAGAAACTTGTAGCTCCTCAAATCCTCGTGCAACAAGCCTTGCTTTTGGTGCTAATCCATGTTCACTCTCTTTCAGAGTGCACACCCAACGAGTGGAGACACACTTTTGTCCTTTGTCCTCAATTTCTTCAAACACTTGATTCTGTTTCCAGCTTTTTATTTCATTTTCCTTTGCTTCATCAAATGACATGTCCTTAATCACAAAAACATCCTCGTGTGTATCCGTATCATGAACATTTGCCTTGACATGAAGATCCTCCAACTGTGACAGATCAGCTGATTCACTGTTGCCAGCCACTTCTACAGGTTCAAGCAGCTCCAAGTTAAACCAGTTTTTGTATTTCCCAGTTGCTTTGCCGGCACGTCCCAACACTTTTGCTTTTTGTGAGACACCTTCTATATTTCTGAATGTCACAATTTGACCTGTCTTTATGATGGTGTTCTCAGTGTGCTGTCTCTCAGCCTCTGCATTTTCAGGAGCAGGTGAAGGATCATTCTCAGAATTTACTGCATTAGTGTCTCCTACTTCCTCTTCATTGATGTCCACTGTATGTTGTCCTTGATTGTTCTCCTCACTGCAGGTAAGCTGAGGTTCTTCATGCTCCTGAGTAACTTTCCTTAATCTGAGTTGGTGCACTCTGACACAGGTGCCTCCATGTCTAACAAAAACGACTGCACCATCTTGACCAATGACCACTCCTGGTCCTTTCCATTATGGACAGGTCACTTGTTTGTAAAAGACTTTGTCTCCAGTTTCATATCGCTCATCTGTAGGTCGCAGTTGTTTCTTTAGTGCTCTGCGTATCCTTTCTGAACATTCTGCTTCTGTAAAAGCTTTTCTTGCAACATGTAGGGCTGAAATGTGTTTAGCAACCCATTCACTCTTAGTGGTGCCCTCTAGAGCTGGGGCTTTGTCGATTAATACAGAGGGTAGGTTGGGATTCTGCCCAAACACCAGCTGATGTGGGCTAAATCCATGGACACTTTGCATAGAGTTCTTTGTCATCAGAGCCCAGTCCATGGCAGTGCTCCAGTCACATCCAGTACTTGTTTTAACTTTCATTAGGATCTCAGTCAGAGTTTGATTATGGCGCTCTAACAGTCCATTACTCCACGGGCTGTAAGCAGGTGTTGTTTTAACTTCAATATTAAAGTTTTCGGCCATGTCTCTCACTTCCTCGTTATTAAACTCACCACCGTTGTCACTGAACAACTTTTGTGGTGGGCCATGCACACTGATCCAATCATGGATAAAACGTTTGACTATTTCAGAAGATCTCTTGGTGGTTAAAACACTACCAGCACTGAAACGGGTGAACTGATCAATGATATGTAGGTACCACACCCCAGGTTCAAGCTCATGCAGATCTACAGCAACTGTCTCATTATATGTAGATGCCAATGGTAAACCGACAGCAGGCTTTGGTTTGGTCTTACAATATTTTTGACACACTTCACACTGGTTCACAATCTTTTTCATCAGACTGTTGCATTCTGTGTCCTTATTGCCAGAACTAGTCAAAAGTCTTTGTATTTTATCAGCAGAGGTGTGCCCAAACTGTTTATGAAGTTTCTCTAAAACTTTCATCTTTTCACTTGTGTTCATCTTGTCTGTTGTAGTCAGTATTTCTTCCTCAGTAGCATCTAATAGCTTATCTGAGTGAGTAGGATTATTTTCACTGTCCAATGTTCACACATTAATGACCAGAGCTAGTAAAGTCCAGTTCGACAGGCTGGTTGAACATCACTGCACTGTCCTTTTTCATGTCCAAAACTGTCCCAGCCCTTTTTAATGATGTTTTACTCAGAAGCAGTGGAATGTTAGCAGGTACCACTTCAGTTTCTATATGACACTTTTTGTTGCTGATCTTAGCAGGTATCCTTACCTTTTTGATGGAGTGGATGACTCTTCCATCTCCAAACTTAAAGGGCCTGTGACTTTGTGTTTCTGTCTCTTTCATCGACTTCACACTTTTCTTTTGTAACACAGTACTGTAGTTGCCCAGCCACTCTTGTCCACAAACTGTCCTAGTACAAGCAGAATGTTTTGGCTCACCAATAATAGACACTGTCATGAATATTTCTGCATCTGTTAGTGATTCTTTGGTGTATAGAGTTATATTGCGTTCTTCCACGTTTGTTGTATCATCGGTTATTTTAACACTCTCAGCTTTGTGCGGACAGTCTTTAACCCAGTGAAAAGTACTTTGGCACACTGCACATTTTGATCGCCGCCCATACTTATCCAACGGGTTTGTACCGGGCTGTGGAGTGCTGGACTGTGGAGTTTTCTGACGAGTATTTTGCTGCCAGGAATTGCCCTTTTGCCACCGTTGCTCTGTTACAAACACGGACTCTTGATTAATATTTTCTGCGGTCGCACTCTTTTTTTTTTTCGCCAAATATTCTCTTCAAAGCAGACTTCATTGAAGCAAAAGTTATATCTGAACATGCCGTTAGAGCCAACTGTCTGTCCGTCATATCCAAACAAGTGGTGTCCAAAAGCTTAAAAGCCAAAACAGTGTCGGGTAGCTCCATGTTGTATTTTTTCATGCGCGAGTAGCGCTGCTCGAAATCAATAATATAGTCTGCCATCGACATGTTTGCTCCTTTAATGACCCGGTCAAAATCTGAGTACGCTTCATAGACCCTGTCCTTTTCCTCTTTTAGGAACAAATCATCTAGTTTAGCTAACAATGTGGTCATTCCAGTGTCTTTATTTAGATCGTCTACCGGAATTTCCATCGCCGTGTCTTGCGCCCTTCCAGACAGCGCCAGGGCGACAGCAAGCGCTTGCTTTTTCTTCTCCAAGTCTGTAACTCTTGTCCAAATGTTGACTTCATTCTTCCAACTTTCATAAGGCTTTCATTCTTCAAACGTTGGTGGAACTCTGTAGTTGCTAACCATCCTCTGCCACCAATGTTAGTCAATAAAAATAACTTTTCCTTTTGGATCCAATAGAACTTTATTCCACCATGCTCATCACAGCTCAACAACACTGACACCACAGAAGAAGAGTGTAAACCACATTCCCATGCGCTACTGGCATGACAGTGCCCCCTAGCGGATTGGCATTCAAACTAAACAAAACAAAGGAGTAACAATAAGTTCCCCCCAACTCCCAGTCGTTTTAGGAGCCACTTGGTTGGTTAAACACAATCCCCACATTGACTGGAGGGGCAGAGAAATTTTGGGGTGGTCTGAAGAATGTTTAACTTCATGCTTATTTGAAGCCGTTTCTCCCACCTCAAGTCCAGATAAAATTGTGGAGACTTATCCAGACCTCTCCAAAGTCCCCAATGAGTACCATGACCTCAAAGAAGTGTTTAATAAACTCAAG
>NC_056501.1:53209637-53210658 GCF_014905685.2 Nematolebias whitei | reverse complement strand
AAACAGTTTCTGTGTCTCAGCGCCACCAGCTGGTGAGAGGTGGTGACGTCAATTTGAACCCCGCCCACTGGAACCGGTACTGAAAGCATAATGGAAACACAACCTGTACCGTACGGAGTAGAGTAGAGCCGTGCTGTACCGGTACTACAGGTACTAATGGAAAAGGGCTTTTAATAAAGGTTGAATGAATAAATGAATTTTTGATGTTGTTTTCAAAATATTTTGAAATGTATACAAAACTCAGAATAATAAGAGCCATCAAAAGCCTTCAAAATGCTTTATCTACAACAGGTCAGATATTGACTGTTCCAGATTTTCCCACAAGACTTAACAGATCTGAATTATTGCTTCAACAGTTGGAATGGTGGCACAGAGTTTAGACAAGGTGGGTCACCGGTTTGAATCCCCGGACCAACAACATCAAAAATGTGGGTGGAAAGGGTGAAACACCCACACCTGCCTCCACCCTCATTTGCTCCACTCTGGGCCCTTGAGCAAGGCACTTAGCACCCACCATCTGCTTCCAAGATCTCTCTCTTGAAAATTAGTCCTCATGAATGAGACTACCTGTATAAATAAAGGTAAAAAAATTAAAAAGTTTTAGACTTTAATAAATAAGAGCTCATTCAGATGATGCGCCCTCCTCCAGCACACAGAGAAATCATGTAGAAACCTGGGTTTTTAAGTATGTAAAACTTTGATTATAAACTTTAAATATATATAAGTTTATATATAACTTTGTTTTCACAAACCATGAACAGTCCAATGCTGCAGGTTAGAGTTCAGACCCCCAGTGCCGTGTGTCCTGTGCAGACAGGTCAGACTGGCTCTGTCCTCAGCACAACTCTTACATGTGCACTTGTTTTGTAACGCGCTCTCCAACTCCTCCAATCACAGCAGCTGGCCGGGGTCACGTGACGCTACTTTTACATAACCTCTTTTTTTTCTCCATTCTCTTTGCGGTTCTAACAGACACACATCGTGCTGGTTGGACTGGGACAGTGAACTCTCCAGCTGACAC
>NC_056501.1:53201075-53209627 GCF_014905685.2 Nematolebias whitei | reverse complement strand
ACTCTCCAGCTGACACATCGTGCTGGTTGGACTGGGACAGTGAACTCCAGCTGACACATCGTGCTGGTTGGACTGGGACAGTGAACTCCAGCTGGAGACTGAATGGCAGCTCTCGCTCCTGGTCCACACCGATGAGGGGACAGTCTTGCAGGGGGACAGAGGACATGCTGCACCTGGCTGCGGACATTTCCGAATGGCAGCTGGCGGGTGTGGGAGAGCCGGGGCGCGGGCTGGAGCTCATGGTCAGGCGGGCTGACGCGCTCGCGTTCGGCCGCAAACTGACGGAAGCCTTGGAGGTGTACCGGCAAGCCTCGGAGCTGGAGAAGCTCGAACCTCGTCACCTGGACAAGCTCGTGGAGTACTTGTCGGCCAGCATCCGGAGCGGGCGCCGGGGGTCCGGCCCGGCCCACGGGCTCGGGGAGCTGTCGTGCGGGCTCTGCCTGGGCTTCCTGCTGGAGCCCGTGACGCTGCCGTGTGGACACAGCTTCTGCAAGAGATGCCTGGAGCGGGACATGGGGGACGGGGGGCAGCCCGTGGTGTGCAAGGAGTGCGGGGACAGCTCCAAGGGGGCCCAGAGCTTCAGGGTCAACGTGGTCCTCGGGCACCTGCTGGCCAAGTGGTTCCCGTGCCGGCACCGGGCCGGCCGGCTGAGGCGGGAGGGCAACGGGCTGTACGCGGAGAGGAAGGTGGAGGCAGCGCTGGAGACCTACAACCGAGCCATCCTCACAGGTACACACCACCACACACCTGTGGCGTCATCTCACTGCTTCCGTGCGCGATTCTCATTTGGAAACTGTGTCAAACCGTGACAGAGCACCACACACGGTTCTGCAGGCTGGGCCAGTGGACCCACATGACGTCATCACGGGTTGCGTAACGTCAGACACTGCACAATATGGGTCAAGGGTATTACTGCAGGTCACCAGGTTCTGCTCAAACTGCTGGAAACAGAACAAGCAGCACTCACATCTGACCCTTGTGATCATGTCGAGCTAAATTCACAGTGAATGTTCAAAAATAACCTCAAACTAACTCACATGCTCGAAAGTCCATTTGACTCTGCTACTTGTTCATGTTGGTAGTGTGTCTTTGGAAGAGGAAGCTCCAGGTTGTGCATGTTTTACATGCAGTTTTAAACTTCACAGGGTTTTAACATTTTTATATATATGTGTGTGTGTGTGTGTGTGTGTGTGTGTGTGTGTGTGTGACCGATGTGTTTCTGGTCATATCTCTGCTACTCAATGATCCACTCAGCTCCGGTTGGTTGTGACAGCAGTTTATTATCTGCACAAAATAACAGCAATTCAGTCGTTGTGGATAGAGATCTTGTGGACAAAATAGCACGAGCTCTGTTTTGCCTCGTCTCAAGCAGTCCGTGTAATGAGCCCAGCTACACTAACTTAATATAGTACATCCTGATGCATGCTCAATAATCCAGGTAGAAAAATCTAAAAAAGTTCAATCTGGTCCTCTGGACATTCAAAAAAACAAAAAACAAAACAAAGCAAAAAAATATAGAAACGTTTCGTCTCTCATCCAAAGGACTTCTTCAGTCTGAGGTGCTGTTTTCAGCTCAGTCTCTTAAATAACAAAACAAACTTGGAAGGGTGTATATGTTGATGATGTAAACAAAGCATATGATGTATTTATGAATATTTTAGGAGCTTTGTATGAAAAAAATTGTGTACAAGAAAATTACACAAAGAAACGTGTTGATGACAAACCGTGGATGACCAAAGGGTTAAGAAATGCTTGTAAAAAAAAGAACTACTTATACTCAAACTTTCTGAAATTAAGAACAAACGAAGCAGAACAGAGATATAAAAATTATAAAAATAAATTGGTAGGGATTATAAGAAAGCATAAAAAGAAATATTACAGTGAATTATTAGACCAAAGTAATGGTAATATGAGGGCAACATGGCAAATAATGAACAGTGTTCTGAATAATCATAAAACAAAATCGAGCATTCCACAATATTTTGTAAAAGATGACAAAGACATTTATGACCAAAATGAAATCGCTAATGGATTCAATGAACATTTTGTGAATATTGGCCCAAGTCTGGCAGCAAAAATCCCAAATATAGATAAAAATGTAAACCATACGGTTACAGATCACACAAACAGTTTTTTTCTTGGGGGAACTGATAAAGAAGAAATTATGACTATCGTAAAACATCTTGCAGATAAAAAACAAAAGACTGGATGGACATGGATATGATGCTGGTAAAGAATATTATGAGTTATGTTATTGAGCCATTTACATATATATGCAATTTATCATTTTCAACAGGGGTATTTCCTAATAACATGAAAATAGCCAAGGTAATACCATTATATAAGAGTGGAGAGAAACGTGTGTTTAATAATTACAGGCCAATATCGTTGTTGCCACAGTTTTCGAAGATTTTAGAGAAATTATTTGTCACTAGATTAGATGAATTTATCAATAAGCAAAATATATTAAGTAATAGTCAATATGGGTTTAGACCTAAAAATTCTACGTCAATGGCACTCATGGATTTAATGGAACAGATAACGACTGCTGTGGATCAAAAAAAATATTGTATTAGTATTTATGTTGATCTAAAGAAAGCATTTGATACTATTGATCACAGTATTCTTCTCAAAAAACTAAATAAATATGGAATTAGAGGGCATGCATTGCAGTGGGTATCTAGTTATCTAGAAAAAAGGAAACAATTTGTTCAAATAAATGATGTAAAATCTGAATTCTGTAATATTACATGTGGAGTGCCAAATATATTGTTTCATCAGCTAAAGATATTAACATTTTATGACTTGGTTGATTACAATATCTTACTGTTTATGTATGGGGCCAACAAAAACATACTACCTACTAACATTCAAGGGAAATTTGTTAAAAGAGAAAGTAATTATTATCTTAAGGGGATGGAGATGTTTGTGAAGCCGTGGTGTCGCACCAGTCTGAAGATGTGATCCACTAGATCTCAGGGTGTTAGATTGTGGAATGATCTGGAGGTTGATATTAAAAATGCCAAAACTATGTACATATTCAAGAGGATGATAAAAATTTGTTTAAAAAAAATTATTAAGTATAATGTGAGTTCATAAAAATTGTTTACAGTTTGATCTTATATTTTAACTAAGTTTTTATTTTATTTTTTTTAATTTTTTTTATTAATTCATCTTGCTTTTGTATAGTAATTTTGTTTGGAATATATTTTGGGGACAAGGGGCAGATATTATAAGACTTCATTCTTCTGCTGCTGCCTTTCATTTTATTTCTGTGATTGTATATCTTTTTTCTTTTCTTTAAATTGTATTATATTTGTTGTTTGGATGAAATGAAATGAATAAATAAAACATACATACAAATAGCACCTTCTCAGAGTGGATCAACCAGTTTGCTGCTGACAACCAGAACCAGCTGCTCACATGCTCAAGAAGGACCATCAGCCTAACAATGGATCATTAGCACCTGATGGCTGTTTACTGTTCACAGAGGGCTGAGTGATACTAGCAATCACAGATTTGTAAGAGGGGGACAGTTGAACCTGGAGGCTCCACCCCTGTTTAATGATGGACGGTTTCTTTTCACAAAGATGGCCTCCTTTACTCCTCTCTCAAACCATCGTTCCTCTCTGTCCAGGATGTGAACATCTTCATCCCTGAAAGAGTGACCGCTGGCCTGGAGATGAGTGTAGACCACAGAGTCCTGGCCTGATGATGTTGATCTTCTGTGCTGGTCCATCCTTTTGGCCAGTGGCTGTTTAGTTTCCCCGATGTAAGACTGATCACCCTCCTGACACTGAACAGCATACACAACATTACTCTGTTTGTGCCAGAGGACTGGATCTTTGGGATGAACCAGTCTTTAATGTATTTTGGGGTTTAAAAGTCATTCTGATGGTCCTTCTTGAGCATGTGAGCAGCTGGTTTTGGTTGTCAGCAGCAAACTGGTTGATCCACTGTAAGAAGGTGCTATTTAAGAGACTGAGCTGAATACAGCTCCTCAGACTGAGGAAGTCTCTCGGATGAGAGACGAAACGTTTCTACATTTTTTTGCTTTTTGTTTTTTTGAATGTCCAGAGGACCAGATTGAACTTTTTTATATTAATATAGTACAATAGTATTTTCTTTGTTTATAATAATAATATTAATATATTAATACAACAGTAATATTACCAACTTAAATTAGTCTTGTGATCGTATAGTGGATTAATAATTATTAAAAAAAACAAAATATAAAAGCCTATAGAATTATGTTAAAATGGGAACTAAAAAAAATAAATAAATCTGTCACTTTTATAGTGTGTTTTTTTTTATGTCAAACACTGTGCAACACATGTGAATATCAGATACACCTGGACCTATACCTGGACCTGGACCTGGACCTGGACCTGGACCTATACCTGGACCTGGACCTATACCTGGACCTATACCTGGACCTATACCTGGACCTATACCTGGACCTATACCTGGACCTGGACCTGGACCTATACCTGGACCTGGACCTGGACCTATACCTGGACCTACCATTCTGTGTTCGTCTGTCTCTCCTTCCTGTCCTCTCAACCAGCCGGTCAAAGCAGATGGTCTCTTGTCCTGAGCTGGTTCTGCTGGAGGTTTCTTCCTGTTAAAGGGAGTTTTTCTTCCCACTGTCGCCACTGTGCTTGCTCAGGATGGGAGACTGCAACGAAGCCAAGGTTCAACTTGTCTGCTGGATTCCTTAGATAGAGAACTTTACTAATTGGCTTTTATGTGAATGTTCCTGTAAAGTTCCTGAGACAACTTTGTTGTGAACTGGTGCTTTATAAATAAACTGAATTGAACTGAATTGAACAATACAAGAATAAAACTCTACAAAAGTTATCACAAACATTTGCATAACATTTCCAAATTGTACACAATAACGTACCTGCACAAAATAACAGCAATTCAGTCGTTGTGGACAGAGATCTTGTGGACAAAATAGCACGAGCTCTGTTTTGCCTGGAACACAGCACTATAGTTAGCTGCTAGCTTAGCTGACCGCATGGATATAAAATTGCACCAAATACAATAAAATTCAACAGTAACTAACAGCTAAACATGGCAAAAACAAAACAATAAGCATGGTACACAACATAATATAGTTGTCATAGCTCCTAGTACTTTGACATGACTATTATATTTTGTCCACACACACTCACAGACATGTTACCTCGTCTCAATCAGTCCGTGTAATGAGGCAGATTCACAGCTCCCATGACTGCTATACTGTGCAGGTACGACAAGCAACACCATAAGGCGCTGTTGTATCTTCAATTAAGTGGGATTTAACAAAGACTCATTTTACCTATGTTACATACACCCCCCTTAAATCCTGCTTAATTGGGGTAATAAACACCATAAACAAACACAAGCACATGAGCAGTGTGAACAAAGAGAGTAAACCAGTTTTTGTCAGTCACCATTACTATCCACTTGGGATTAAGCCAGGAAAAGGGGCTGGGCCAGAACCCTTTAACAGCAAAGACTCAGGAGATGCCGTTTACATCCCTTATGAACAAACAGTGCTCTTCACATCAACACCTCAGTTATACCATATCCATAATAAACCTCAGAAAGAAAAAGAAAAAAAAAATATAGGGCTTGTCTACCCAGAAAACATATTCCTCACAAAAGAAAACAGTGAAACATTTGAAACTGAACCATCTACAACCTGTTCATTCATCTCACAAATCAATCTAGCAGGGGGTTTAACCCTTCTACCAGCTCTACTGTAAACTGGTTGTGGTTGTGAGTCAACTACAGTAACATGTGTAACTGTGTTGGGTAGTCCATCGTCAGGGGGCATACACGAGTGGACAGGTTCAGTCTCTGCTGACATTGGTCGGAAGGTTACAAACTGCGACTCCTCACACTGGGAAAAATATCCCCCAGGGTCCAATGGCTCCATCCACATCAGATTGGAAGGTTAGATCTCTATTACTTTGACTATTCACAGAATAAGTTGGCTGACAACAGCATTCTGTTCACTCACATCATCCATCTCCAAGAGCCAATTGATTGTCATTGTCTCTCTGTCCTGTACCTCAACAGGAAACTCTGGGACGACTGGATCACTAGCCAATGAGGTGCAACTAGACTCAGGATTGGGCTCATTACCAGTCGTGATGAAACTCACAGGGAGAAGGAGTTTTCTGTGAACAACCTTCTCCTTCATGGTCACAGGGTCTCTGATTGAGTACACATTAATTCCAGGTTTAACAAGTCACCTCAAAAACTGTTGAGTCCCATTTATCTGTAACCTTCCATTTTCCTTTCCCACCCCGGTTTGCGAGTAAGACTTGGTCACCAATGGCAAGAGGTGATCCTTTAGCTCTCCTGTCATAATTCTCGGCTTGCCGAGTTTGCTTCATCCTGCTATGTTCTCGGACAATACGTGTTGCATAAGCTAAGTCACGCCTTAACTGTGCAACAAACTCACGATGGTTGACGACTGAACCATTCTGGAGAACGTGCTGGAAAACGACATCAACAGGCAGATGTGGGATCCTACCAAACATAAGATAAAAGGGAGCAAACCCTGTGGTCTCATGTTCAGTACAGTTATAACAAAATGTCAGCAATTGTAGCATTTGGAGCCATCTAGCTTTTGAGTAGGCTGGTAAGGCACGTCTCATGTTTCCAAGTGTCCTGTTGTACCGCTCAGTGATCCCATTCCCCATCGGATGGTATGGTGTTGTGTGAGATTTCTTTATACCGGCCATGTCCAGCAATTCTTTTATGAGTTGGCTCTCAAAATTTGCACCTTGATCTGAATGGATGCGCTTTGGGAACACGTATATGCAAAAAAAAATCATTCCACCGACAACGAGCAACTTGCTTTGTAGACCGGCTCTGGCATGGGAATGCATGCGACAACTTGGAAAAATGGTATGTGACTACCATAACATCCACACACCTTTTGTCATTATACTCAGCAGTCCAAAAGTCAATACAAACGAGCTCCATTGGCTAGGTAGTGTGGATACTCTCGAGAGGAGCTCGGTCACAAGGCTCTTGAGTCTTCCCAACCACACAGCGAAAGCAGTTTTTAACATGGTTGACAATGTCTCGCTCCATCCCAACCCAGAAAAACCTCTGTTGAGCCAGAGAGAGTGTGCAAGCTTGGCCTTGATGACCAGCTGTATCGTGGAGGCCACTGAGGACTTGGACTTTCAGAGAATCTGGAACAACAAACTGGTTAATAGTCATGTTCATTTTCCTGTCTTTCTTTGTTCTGTACAACACACCATCTCTAACGGAGAGTTTGGGCCAGTGTCTTAACATCTTCTTCACTCCAGGCGATTCACCAGCATGTTCCCCCTTTGTGGGCTTCCTGTATCTCTGAGTGTAATAGAGAACTCTCCTCACAACTTTATCTTGCGCCTACAGATTGGCAATTTGAGTTTTTGGCAAAGCGGTAATATAGCCAACATATGTGAGCTGAGAGATACTTGATTCTCCAACTATTAGAGGTCTCACATCTCTAGGATCACCAGCATCCAAAACTGCATGTACCTCCTGTGAGGAGAGGGAGTTTGGAAGGGAAAGCGAATCGCTCACAGTACCATCCTTAGACTGGTCAACAACAAACTGACAGTAGTTTGTACATCTGAATGCATCTTGTACATTCCCATCAACCATTCCGCTAACTTGAGCTAACAAAGAAGAGAAGAGTAAGGCTCAGTAACAAGATGGTGGGCAACGCATGATTTCACAAATGGTTCTTTACTAAGCGCATCTGCGATCACATTTTTAGTGCAAGGAACATAGTTTAGGTCAAAGTTGTAAGCCACAAGTTTAGACACCCATCTTTGTTCACAAGCATCTAACTTTGGTTTAGTCAGTATGTGGGTTAGTGGATTATTATCAGTCCACACTGAAAAAGTCTGTCCTTTTAACCAGTGGCTAAATTTGTCACAAACAGCCCACTTAAGAGCTAGGAACTCAAGCCGATGTTCTGGGTAGTTTAACTGGGCATGAGACAGGGTCTTACTTGCAAAATCCACCGGTCTAGCAATGTTACCATCAGATGGCAGTTGTGAGAGGACAGCACCTAACCCGTCAAACAAGGCATCAATGGCTAGTATGAAAGGAGCAGTAGAGTCTGGGTGAGCCAATGTAACGCTATGTACAAGGTCATATTTCAAAGACTCAAATGCTCATCTGCACTCATCAGTCCAGTCAGAAGGGGACAGTCTAACCAAGCCTTTTTTAAACTTAGGCTTATGGCCTCTACCCCTCTTCTTAACATTAGGCTCTGACACCAGATTAAACAGTGGTTTAGCTGTGGCAGAGCACCCCTCAATAAAGTGGTGGTAATACAGGACCATACCTAAAAAGGAGAAGATAATGCTGTAAACTTTTTTGTCATCTTCATGCAGTTTGACATTATAAAAGCCTGAGGTAAGGTCCATGGTGGAAAAAAAACACATTGCTACCAAGCACAGCAAGAGCATCAGTCTGATGAGGTAATGGATGTGCATCTTTCACAGTTCTAGCATTCAGCCACCTAAAGTCATTACAGATGCGAA
>NC_056501.1:53196282-53200975 GCF_014905685.2 Nematolebias whitei | reverse complement strand
TTTGAGGAAGATACTAACTATCCATCCTTCTACCGTTTCTCCACCCTCTTTGATTACTTCACCTACGCCTTTCACCACCTCTGTGACCTTTCGGCCAACGGTGTAACTAACGGTTTCATACCATGCGCAAGTGTGTTCATCTTCCTGTGTGCCACATTTCTTCCAGTTTTCCTCTGGATACTGGCATGTGAGATTCGAGTAGATTTTATTCGGGCCTACCCACTCATAGCCGTCTATCTCATCGCCTAAGCACAGGCTGCGTCTCACTGCGTGGCCTTCTACTAAAGCTATCATTGAATCTGAGACAAAGGGGACTATTACTCCTTGAACTTGTTTCCTGGCGTGAAGCTGATATCCTAATATCTTATCTACGCAGGTACCCTCAGGTATTGATCTTCTCCACTTGCCGCTATATTTTTTCCATACTACCTTCGCTGCGTGCAAGGTGTATTCAGACCCATAATAACTCTTACAGTAGCTTTCCCATCCTGGTATCGTACCACAAGGCCTTCAAGCTAATGTAATGACACATTGTGTTTTTGCCTTATCACAAGTCATGTGCCATGGTCTGGGACTAACATACCTATCCGGTCTATACAGGGCACTGGCCCATATGTCTTGCTCTTTAGAATAGACCGTGGCCAAATACTGATACTTAATCCAGTAGTTATTTGAAAGTTGCAAACATGGGGCTACCCATTCTCTAATTTCTTCTTCCTGAAACCCCCACCATGTTCTAGAGTCATCTCGTTGATGATATTCATGCCATGCTTGGAGCAAGATTTTAACCGTTTGTTGTCTACGTAATTCTGTGCAGTCATATCGCCATGTGGACATAACGGCGACCTCTGTCTCCCATAATCTACATCTAGGCGATGCTCCACTACTCTCCCACACCGAG
The DNA here is from genome assembly GCF_014905685.2 of Nematolebias whitei. NCBI lineage: Eukaryota > Metazoa > Chordata > Actinopteri > Cyprinodontiformes > Rivulidae > Nematolebias > Nematolebias whitei. Next base: position 53,200,074 of record NC_056501.1, on the reverse strand, counting down.
TTGTTAAGACTAAGAAAAATTCGCTCGGCTACACATTTGTCTATTTTGTCAAAATTGCCCTTAGGTGCATTGAGAAGCTCATCTGGTTTTGGTAGTTTCTGTATATACATGTCTGTATAATATGGTCCCATGAGGCCCTCATGAGTCCTGGCATACCCCTCCACGAAGTCACCTTCGAAGTGAGTCAGCCCAGACGCAATCCAGACCCATGGTAATGTCGTATTCAACCAGTTCTCATGCCAGGCATTATGTGGGTGGAATATGGCTGCCCAACTCCAGTAATAATAACGCTGATTCTGTACTGGAGTTATGGGTAGATAATTTTGAGTTTGGCATTCAGAATATAGGTTCCAACAACAATATGGTAGCTTACTCATTTTAGTCTTCATACATTGCTCTTTCAGGTCAGGTCTGGCAATCATTTTTATCCCATTTATCTCTGTTGTTTGGTACTGATATACCTGCTTCGTTTTGACCTTAACAGTGGCATGGGGAGGCGGTGTAGGGCGCCTGTTAGATCCCCAGTCTGTAGCATTTATTTTGAGCGTTCTTTCATATCGTATTGTGTGGATTACCTTATTATTGGTCGAATTCAGGTATTTACCTGTGTGATTCCTTTGAATAAGAGGGGGGATCCGGTCACAATCTAAGTGTTCCTAAGCCAGGGATTGTGGGTTCGTGTCCCATCTGGGGTGCCATGTCTGCTTTCCGATAAGCAAAGGTAACCACTGGAAGTAGCGATAAGCACCTTTGCTTGCAGCCTCTCCTCCAAGGGGTCCGGAAGCTTACTTCAGCGCCGTGGTATTACCTGTAGCTGTCTAAAGTGGCCTCATTAAGGCTGCGGCGAGGTGATTCATCCAGAATATTAACAACCTTAAATCCGTGAGTCACACCCTAATCTCACTCTGTTACCTCGAACCTCCAAGCAGCAGGGAATGGATCTTCTGGTCCAGAGAAACTCGCGTTGTGGCCGCTCACCTCTCACTTTAGCGTTGCAATTGTTAACTGTTCTGGTAATTTTTAGGGCCCTGGAAATGGGCACAAGGGTGTTTGTCACTCTGTAGCTAATAAACCTGTCAAAACCTCCTTTATCGGTGTTGTTAAGTGAACCAAGCATTACCATGTTTTTGTTCATTAAGGGTGAAATAATAGTCCAGAATTATTCATTTTGCGTTGCTTTAATCAAATAGTTTTAGCAGGGAATACAGCATCAGGCACAATTTTATAATGATTAAATTTCATGAGTACATAGGATAAACTTTCTTCCCTAAGTGAGGCGATGATTATTATCCGATGAAATCTAAAACTCAAGAGCCCTTGAGGATTTATAGATTCTGCCTTCACATAGACCTTTCACAAATCAAGCCAAAAGATGTTCTCCCTCAACTCCCTCATGAACCAGAAGCACCTTCGAGCAAATCCTAATAATACCCAATTTAATATTCTTGAATTTGTCCTGTACACTAAATTTCTAATTTGATGAATTAATTTATTTAGACCAGAAGGACAGGGTAGTCCGCTTACCATGATTCTGAGGTGTCTCTCAGAGAATCTTTGTGTCAGTAAACGGCATATTTCCCACTCTCCAGGAGGGAGATACGGGCCTTACCCAAGGACAGGAGCAATCTATGCCAAATTGGAGAATTCAGAGTTTTTTGGACGAGCCCGGGTCAAGCTTTTTAGAAGTAGGATCCTTCTTCAGTCTGTTGTTGCAAGTGGAGACCTATTCCAATCCCATTTCAGTAGAAAAAGAAGTAGATCCCCAGCCTTGTCCCAAACCGATATAATCCAACTTCTTTCGGGTGTTTCCGATCCTCTAGCTGCTCTCTGCCGTAGTACCTTCTGTTCAGCTCTTCAACTCAGCCTTCGACTCTGCATTGACCAAGCTTATTCTGTTCAGTCTGTATTTAAAGACTTATTTTTCCCTCCTCCTCTTAAGGAGGGGTTTTGGAAAATTACATCATTTCTTTTCCAGTAACTTCTCTGCTGTTTTGCACCTCAACCGGTTCAGACCAGTTCTCTGGTACTTTCCAGAACTTGTTTTGCTCAAAGATGCGTCATCATGTGATGAGCTGAGTTCGAACTCCATGACCTCTTGTTTTCCTTCTACTGCTCGAGGCAAGCCCAGACTTGTCCTAGGTGGGCCTGTTCAGACATGTTCTCTGTTACATGAGGCCTCTTTAACTGTACCATTTCACAAAGTAAAAATAAATCACACAATCATACAAAAGATTATACAATTTCTTGAAGATTAATACTTCCATTAATTGATTATTTGTTGATTATTAGTAAAACAGTAAAACAGCTTTGGTTACACATTATCAAAACAGTAAAACACTTTTGGTTACACATTATCATTTTCAGCTGGATTTAAAGCAGGAGTTCAGTCCTTGTATTTCCAGCTGCTGAGGAGAACTTTGATCAGGCTTCACCTTTTTAAAGCTGGTTGTCTGTCAGGCACCACCACTACAGACATCAGGTTTATTGACACTACTCAGGAGAGAAGAGTCTTCCTTCTGTTAACTGAACAAACATTTGTATGATAGATTACAGGTAGACTAACTAAAACCCTCAGGTCCTTCCGTTAATAAGAATTAACGTTTAGTCGTTTTAATCATTGTTTGACACAGGTTTTAATCTTCACTCTTCAAGGAAAACTCTTCATGTGGGTTGACTATAGAAGGCCACAGCTGCAGGAGGGGGCAGGGTGGCTTCAACTGAACTGAAACACAGTTATAATATGATTTATCAATTAAGAACACAAACATGATGTAGGTAATAATTAATAGTTATTAATTATTCCTATAAACAATTTTGACACAAATCATTTTGTATCCCTAAGGTATAATAGCAAGTTAACTTTAAACAAAGAACCGATTTCAGTGAGCCATAAAACTTCTTATCTGTGAAATGTAGACATTAATGTCCTTGACAGAGCAGAAGAGCACCGTATCCATAACAACCTAGGGTCTAAACCAATCAGAAAGCTAGCCTTCTCAAACTTTGATAAAAGCCAGAAATAACACACGCCCAGAGAGCATTTCCAGGAGAGCACAGACCGAGAGGGTTTGTTCTTTTAATGTTCCAATATATGCATATATTTTACAAATGTTCATGTTTGTCTCTGAATATCTGTAACTCCTGTTTGTCAAATAAATCTTTTATACCAAGGCGAGGTCTCAGCTGTCTTGAACACGACGTGACTACCACGACATTACCAACAATGAGAGCCCCTCAACACACGGTGAGCGGGTGATCTCATACATCAATGACGGAGGCCCATCAAAAGCCGAACTCTCAGGAGCAGCAGCAACTGCACCAATGGTTCGGAAACACCAGGATTACACAGGTAAAGGTGAACGTAAGAAGAAACGTCGGCTAAAACCTACAAGGTTCCTGTGTAACCTGATCAGAAAGGGGGTCGCTAATAAAGCTTACCTGTCGATCACACTTGAAGGGGTCGTCACACATGAAGCCCTACTGGATGATGGAGCCGACATAACCATTATGTCAGCCAAACTGTTCGAGGAGCTCAGGACTGTCGCTAACAGTGTTCACAGGGAAATACCTCTCATAGAATGTGCTATAGGGCTGCAGGGCCTCGCAGAGACGAGGACAACCCTAACAGCTAGAGCTATGGTTCACATGCAGGTTGGCGAGATGAAACTATACCACCCGGTATATGCGTCTGTGGTTGACTCATTCCCATTTTTGGTTGGCCAGGATTTTATAAATCGCTTTGACGTGATTATAGATTATGGTACACAGACAATGTGGGCTAGAGTGAGCAAA
>NC_056501.1:53191406-53196182 GCF_014905685.2 Nematolebias whitei | reverse complement strand
AAACAAGGGTGAGCAGAGAGGAGGTCGTTGGCTGAACATTTTTAATGTTCTCATTTTAGGGGTGATCTTGGCAGGAGGAGATCTGAACGACATTTTCAGTCACTGAACGTTGGGAAAGAAATGTAATACATCGTTTAAAATAGAAAAAAAAACAGAAAGATATAGAGGCGGCGGACTTAGACAATATGAGGACGCAGTTGATTAAACCACAGCTGTCGGCTGCCAGACAAGAAACAGGGTGATAAGAGAGCAAGGTCGAAAAACAATTGTCTGTTCAATCAGTGTCGAAGGTAAAGGAGGAGGCAGTGACCTCTGGAATAGCTGATCTGCAGCAATGGTTTGAAACTCAAGGCCAGAGGGCCAGAGGGGGACATCCCGTGTACGAGCGGTAATTAACCGAATTTATACGAGAGATGGAGTCAGAGGGAGTCAGCTGGAGGTATTGTTGGAACAGCTCGCTGTGTGGGAAGATGAAAATGGCAGACCGCCACTCACTAAGCGGGTGAGGGACAGAGTTAAATTGACAACAAACGTACTGCACAGACATGCAAAGGTAGAGAGCTGCTGACAGAGAGCTGCTGACATGATGCAGAGAAGGAAGGTAGATGTTTTAGGTGTCCAAGAGACCAAGTGGAAGAGCAGCAAGGCTCGCAGCATTAGTGCTGGGTTCAAACTGTTTTATCAGGGTGTGGATAGAAAGAGAAATGGAGTAGGGGTGGTCCTGGAGGAAGTGAGGAGTAGGTCTGACAAAGGCCAAAGATGAGATATAGGAATGCTGTTGGAGAGGACATGGAGGTAGTTGGAGTGAGGACATAGGGTGCATAGGAAAGAGTGGAGTGAAGGAGGATGACTCGCTGTGGCGACTTCTGAAAAGGGAAAAGCCAAAAGAAGGAGAAATAAAACAGGTCAAATTAAGTTTAAGCATTTCTGGATGATACATTATAAACAAATTAGCCAAAATTTCTTCTTGGAATTGACAATAAAATCAGGTTATAAATTCAACAAAAAAAAAAAAAGGAAAATAAGTAATAAACAAAATCCTTGACACTTGTAAAATGAAGGAAAAAAATTATTCTGGTCAAAGAAATTCTTAACTAAACTCAAATTGAAATGCTTGAGTTAAATTAATCAGTCTAAAGGACTTTATCACATATTGAAAATGTTGTCTAGAGTTTAGGAGCAGTTCCCTTCTAAGAGCTACCTGAACTAGGTTATTTATGGGAAAACAACAATTCTAGTGGGTAACTGAAATGACTCAAACATGTTGAGATTTCACACAGGTCCTAGGAGTGCATAAGGAGAACAGAGATGTGTACATGGTGAGTTTAAGAAGTTGTGCTTTGTGAACAAAGGTGCATGTAGACGTTTTTGTGCAGTGGTAATGGTCTCTGTGATGTCTTGAAGTGTAGACATAGTCTTAATTGAATTGAATTAGAATAATTTTGTTTAGGATGCAGTGAACAAGCATAGTTATGAGATGGAAGAATTTGCAGATTTGGTATGTAACAAGCAGTGATTACATATAATCATGCTGCCTAAACCTTTACAAAGTCTAAATGGATAATGTAGACCTGAGAGTGGTCCTCACTGTCAGGTGGTGAGTCAAAACACATATTCTAAAAGATTGAAGACATTATTTTGAATGGAATATTTTATGCAGTAGGCGTAAAGAATTGGATTGTGCAATGTTTAATGAAGGTTTTCACTCTTATGTAATTGAGCGGGGCAGCACGGTGGCGCAACTGGTAGAGCTGCTGCCTCTCAGCGAGCAGGTCCCTGGTTCAAACCCCGGTCCAGGGGCCTTTCTGGGTGGAGTTTGCATGTTCTCTCCGTGCATGCGTGGGTTTTCTCCGGGTACTCCGGTTTCCTCCCACAGTCCAAAAACATGCATGTTAGGCTTATTGGTAACTCTAAATTGTCCTTAGGTGTGAGAGAGAGAGTGAATGGTTGTTTGTCTCGTTTGTCTCTATGTGGCCCTGTGATGGACTTGCGACCCGTCCAGGGTGTACCCCGCCCCTCGCACAGTGATTGCTGGACATGGGCACCAGCGACCCCCGTGACCCAAAATGGAGTAAGCGGGTAAAGAAAATGGATGGATGGATGGATGGTAATTGAGCGGTTAGAACATCCGTTGTGCGATCCAGGACACCAGAATGACTCTGTTGAAGGTAAACGCTGTGGTCCCAGAATAGAACTTGCTAACAGATGATTAATGTTGATAACAGATGATTAATGTTGAATCAGACTTTTAATAACTGGATTGTTTATTTTTCCTTCTCAGCAGCCTGAGAAGACAGAGCTATGGATTGGGGAGGTGAGTCTGGCTAGGCCCACAAAACACAGACAGGTAGCCTTCAGATACATACAGCATCCATCTGAGTTTTGATCATGACCCTCTAGTGCTGGGTGCCGGATCGGATACCAGATGTGTTCAGGTGGACGCTGAAGTTGGGTCTGGGAAACTGACCAATGGGACATTTCAAAGAAACTGTCAGTCGAGCACCACTGACACAACAACAAAGAAATTGTCAGCCAAGCAATATGACTTTTCACTATGGAAACAAAGCAAAGATCTATCAGTCCAACAACAAACTGAATTAACTGTCCAGAGGGGGTCCTGGATTTTGTCAACAGCGGGAACATCCAGTCAAGTCTCGCTGTATGCTGAGCTATGAACTGCTGCACAAAGCTGAACTGGTCTCCAGACCAAGGGAGACAAACTGAAGACAGAAAGGCTGAAAGAAAAGCTGGTGGTCCATCTGTCCAAGGTCACTAACATCAACTGCAGCCTGGCGGAGGTGTCAACCCCACATTTGGTCTGTGATGGTCATCCGAGCGCCTTGGTGTCGTGATCAAAACTGCAGTTGGCTTTGATAATAATCACTCACATAGGCTCATTTTAAGACAGGTGCCAAAACATGACACAGGAGTACTACTGTGGGTTTGCTAGATGATTTGCCCTTTTCCAATTGCGCTGTGATGAAAATTGTTTTATTACCTCTAAACCTAATAAGACGATGAATAATGCTCCCCACCCCTGAGCAAAATATTGACTTTTTAACTTTTCATTTATACAGGTCATGAGGTCTCGTTCCAGAGAAACCTGTACCTAAGACCTGATTTGGATTGAGTTCACTAATGTTTTCTAAAGTAATAATAAATGATCGTCTTTGCCTTGAATGAGCTCGTTTGGTGGGTCTGGTTTGATACAAGGGATGAAATTTATTTAATGGTTAACTCTTTGGAAAATTATATGAGAGCTTGGGTTATATTTGGCTATTTTTTTTTTTGCAAAACCTGGATTGCGTAACAGTAGGGGAATATTAAAATTACACCATATTATTTTTATATTTCTGAAACTAATACTCAGACTGGGTGTTAGTAAATTACAACCAGTAATACTTCGGATTTGAAACAGAAAACTGTTTCAAAAAGGGGGAAGGTGAAGGCTGCTCTTAGCAGGAAACAGTTCATACAATGATTAGATCATTACAAAATATACAAAAATAACTTCTTAGGGTTTTATATTTAAATGAACAGCAAAAAGCCAGTAGTAAGTCTGAGGCATTTAATGGATCATTTAGGATAACCACATTGACATTTGAAAAGTGGAATAAATCAGAAGCCTACAAAACGACATTGCACTTGTATATATCGGTTTAACAAAAGTATTTTTCTCTTTCTTTGTTGTAATGTGTACAGATTCCAGAAAAGGGGGACGCCCCTAGCATCAAAACACAGACTCCTGAAGTGGATTTGAGCAAAGGTTAAGGAGAAATGTGGTGGTTCGGTATTTTTAAACACAACTGACTTGACTTGACTGGACGGGACTTAAATAGATTAATTGGGCTGATAAAAGGTTTCATGAACAAAGTATTTTAACCACATGTTTTACTGCTGAGGAACAGGCTCAGTGGTTATGAATTTTATGAATTTCTTCCTTGCTTCCCTCTCTCGCACAGACAGGTACCTGGGGGAAGATTAAATTCCTCTTGTTTCTACAGTGTTATATGTCAGTTGTTTAAAAACTTTTAAGGTTATATTGTATTTTGATGTTGTCGGCGCATGCGTTTAATGAAGTTCCTTCAACAGGCTCCAGGAGGAAGGAGGCCAGCATAGGAAATTACTTATTGCAGGGTATTATTGTGTATTGTTGTTGTGTTATTATGTTTAACTTTGCTTATTGTAGGTAGATCCATTGACTGCAATGGCTTGAAAGGGTGGAGGACGGTACTAGAGTACACAGGTATCCCTGGAGAAGTCCAGTATGTACCTCAGTTCAGTTTCAAGTGTATAGATGAATGTAAAAATAGCATTTTATTTCAGTTTTATGAGTACTGTTTTATTATAACCATTACAGTGGAAGAGTACACACTAGCAGTAGCAATAAGGACCATCAGGGTGTCCAATAATTAAGAAACAGGTTGTACTCACTAGGAAGTAACCACAGTCAGTTTTTTTCCAGGCCCACAAATGGGTCATGGATCCCACAGATAAAATAATCAAAAGGCCATATAGGGTGTTTAACAATTCGCAAGCTTTGGTGTACAGCTTTTCTCATCAGGAGGGAGAATCTCTGACCGAGGAGACTGACTACGGACCACCACACTGGACTGGGTCCTGCTAAAAAGAGGGATAGGACCCCACCAGGTGGTAGAGAGAACATCACATGCCATCGGTCTCCAGAAGGAGAGTGACACCTGTTACGACCACAACCAGTGCGCCCCTGCAGAGGAGCTGAATCGATCGCTGGACCAGATTGAGGCTGATCTGCTG
>NC_056501.1:53184919-53191306 GCF_014905685.2 Nematolebias whitei | reverse complement strand
GGGGGGGGGGGGGAGATTGGGAGGGATGGCAATATTTTTGATCCCTGTCAAGTCACATGTCTGGTGATTTAAAGGTTTCCTCAACACCTGCTGTTAGATTCCTAAGTTGGAATGTTAAAGGTCTGAACAATCCAGTGAAACGGTCTAAAATATTTTCTCATATGAAACGCCTGAACCCAGACATAATATTCCTACAGGAAACACATTTGCAAAATTCAAATCAAGTCAGGCTCAAATATCCATGGATTGGGGAGATTTATCATTCGAGCTTCAACTCAAAAGCTAGAGGAGTTGCCATAATATTTAATAAGAATATTCATTTTACAGCATCAAGAATAATGAAGGATATAAATGGCAGATTTCTTATAATTGCAGGCTCCTTGTTCCACACTCCTGTTTTATTAGTAAACATTTATGCACCAAACTTTGATAAACCAGATTTTATAAACAATCTAGTTAGCACACTTCCATATCTTGATACTCATTTGTTAATTCTAGCTGGAGACCTGAATTGTGTAATGAATCCATCATTAGATCGCTCCTCATCTCGGTCCTATACACAGTCTAATATGTCTAAATCTATTTTGGATTTTGTGTCCCAAAATGGATATGTAGATCCATGGAGGACACGGAATCCACTAACAAGGACCTATTCTTTTTACTCTCAAATACACCAATCCTATTCCCGTATAGATTATTTTTTTGTTGATAGCGCTTTAATGCAGAGAGTCACGTCTTCTGAATACTATCCGATTGTTATTTCAGACCATTCTCCTCTAAGCATTGATATAAATTTTATAAACAAACCCAATTCTAGTCCTCGTTGGAGATTTAATACTCTCCTGTTATCAGATGAGCCATTTAATAAATTCATCTTATTATCAATTGATGATTTTCTAAGGTTCAATAAGAGCGATACAATTTCTCCCTCACTACTATGGGAAACATTAAAAGCGTATCTTCGGGGTCAGATTATTTCTTTTTCAGCTAATATTAATAAAAATCTACGCACTAAGATATCAGAAATATCAACAAAAATTCAGAATATTGATAGGCAAAATGCCGTTAATCCGTCACATGATTTGCTGAAACAGCGACAGGATCTTCAGATGGAACTTGATCTTTTAACTACATCTGATGCGGAGCGACTCTTGATACGATCTCGAGCCACTTATTATGAACATGGGGAAAAACCAAGTAGACTTCTGGCACATCAATTGAAACGAAAAGCCGGCTCTCACATAATATCACAAATCAACGATCGGTTGGGCAATCTTGTTTCAGATCCTGTCTCTATTAATGATACTTTAAAAAAATTCTACTGCAATTTGTATAAGTCTGAACTACAAGCAGACTCAAATGAGCTATGTGCCTTTCTTCAGGATATTGACATACCTAGGATAGACAAATTGCTTTCTGACCAACTTGAAGCTCCCATTAAATTAGAAGAAATATTTGCGTCAATTAAGGATATGCAAAGTGGTAAAACACCTGGCTCAGATGGTTTCTCTGCCGAATTTTTCAAAAAATTTAAAGATAAAATAGCCCCTCTTCTTCTTGAGGTTTATAATGAGTCATTTGGGCGGGGCTTGTTGCCTCCCACCTTGACTCAGGCCTCAATTTCTCTCCTGTTAAAGAAGGATAAGGATCCTACTGCCTGCGAGTCCTATAGACCTCTTTCACTTTTGAATGTGGATTTTAAGATTTTGTCTAAAGTACTCGCGACTCGGCTTGAGACAGTTCTCCCTCGGATTATTTCACAAGAACAGAATGGATTCATTAAAGGTCGCCAGTTGTTTTTTAATACTCGTACACTGTTGAATACAATTTTTTCAACTCATTCCTCTAAATCTCCTGAAGTGATAATTTCTCTTGATGCCGAGAAAGCCTTTGATCGAGTGGAATGGGAATATCTCTTTGCTGTTCTTAATGGGTTTGGTTTTGGAGAGAGGTTTGTGTCTTGGATCAAGCTACTTTATACATCCCCTCAAGCATGTATTCTCAGTAATTCCATCCAATCTGATTATTTTACGGTGGGACGTGGTACTAGACAGGGTTGCCCTCTTTCTCCCCTCTTGTTTGCGTTAGCCATTGAACCCCTTTCCGTTGCTCTAAGATCCCTTTCTTCTTTTCATGGAATCGTCCGCTCTGGTGTCGAGCTTAAATTGTCCTTATATGCAGATGACCTTCTCCTGTATGGCTCTGACCCTTTACGGAGTCTTCCCCCAATTTTAAATATTCTAGAAAAATTTGGATCATATTCTGGCTATAAAATTAACTCACTTAAAAGTGAATGCTATCCAGTGAATTCATTAGCTTTAAAGCTTAAGCCTTCTGATATCCCTTTTAGGCTCAGTCCCTCGGGATTTAGGTACTTAGGAATTAATATTACACGTACTTTGCCCTTAATGTTTTCTCAGAATTATGCCTCACTAGTTTCCCAAATTGCATCAGATTTACAGAGATGGAACTCTCTCCCTCTTTCATTGATTGGTAGGATTAATATTATCAAAATGAATGTGCTACCTAGACTTTTGTTTTTATATCAAAATATCCCTCTGTTCTTGCCCAAACAGTTCTTCAGGTCCCTGGATCAGATGGTCTCATCTTTTTTATGGAACGGAAAGGCCCCCAGAATGAGACTTTCTTTATTACAACAGTTCACCACAAACGGGGGTCTTTCTCTACCTAATTTTACAATGTATTACTGGTCCTCACATATCCATAAACTGACTTATTGGTTAAATTCACCTGATCTGATTTGGTGTAAACTTGAAATTCAGTCGATTTCTGCATCTTTTTCGCCCGCTTCAATTATTTATTCATCATTACCAATTAAATTATCCTCAGTTACTACAAATCCTATAGTGCTCTCAACACTCAGGATCTGGTCACAATTTAGGTCCCACTTTAAATTTGTATCACCCTCTAATAAAATGCCGTTACTAAAGAATCACATTTTTTCTCCAGCATCTAATAATGCTGCCTATAGAATTTGGTATGAGAAAGGTATTAGAACAATGAGAGACCTGTACGAAGATGGTTTATTTCTTAGTTTTTCAGAATTGTCTTCTAAATTTAATCTACCCACTTCACATTTGTTTCTTTACTTCCAAATTAGGCATTGCGTTTCATCGCAGTTTCAAAATTTTCTAACTTTGCCTACTGACCCACCATGGGTTGAACTCTTAGTTTTGAGCCCCAATTTGAAATCTCCTCTTTCAATTATTTATGGAAAACTTATGGCAATAGAGGCCGATTCATCGGGTAAAACTAGAACTGCATGGGAACGTGAACTGTGTGTTAAACTATCAGATTCATGGTGGGATAAAGTTATTCTCAGCATACGTCAGAGTACACCATGTGCCAGACTACAGTTAATACAATTTAAAGTAATAAATAGAGTACACTTCTCAAAAACACGTTTATCTAAAATGTTCCCCTCAATACCAGACCAGTGTGATAGATGTCAGACTTCACCTTGCAACTTAAGTCATATGTTCTTTTTCTGCCCAAAACTGCAAGGGTTTTGGAAATATTTTTTCTCCATACTCTCAGGAGTTTTTAAGATTCAGTTTCAAAGTGATCCACTTATTGCTATTTTTGGAGTTCCTGGGACCACACTTAATCTATCCCGCCAGCAGGGGGAGGTCTTGGCCTTTTGCTCTCTCCTTGCCAGACGTTGTATTTTGCTCGCCTGGAAATCTCCCACACCACCATCCACATCACAATGGCTTAATACTGTAAGATCATACTTGAAGATGGAAAAAATTTTACTAACAGTGAAAGGTAGTTCAGAAAAATTTACCCACAAGTGGACACCCTTTGTGTCATATGTAAAATCTTTACCTTCATAGCGTATAGACTGATATGATTGACTCATCACATTACCATGTGACTTATTTTTAGAGGATAAATGAAAGACTGAAATACTGTTTTCCTTTTGGTTTGTTGGGTCCCTCCTGTTCGTTCCTCCTCCCCCTCTCTCTCTCTTTTTTTTTTTTTTTTTTCTCTCCTTTTTTTTTCTTTCCTTATTTTGTCTTGTTTTTGGTTAAGGGGGGAAGGGGAGGGAAAGGAAGAGGGGAGGGAGGGGGGAAAAGGGGGAAGGAAAAAAAGAAAAAATTGGAGAAGTCATGTAAATTTTGTATAATGTATGTAATGTCAATTATATATTCTCCTGATAAATAAAAATTAAAAAAACAAAAAAAAACAAAACAACATTCATATCAACATGATCAATGTGATGTTAAAAAAAAAAAAAAAAAAAAAAAAAAAAAGAATGAGCACCCAAGGGCATATTATTCCAGGATTTTGCAGGCTTATTTTGGTTACAGGAATGAGGCCGACATAGAGGAAGAGGAACCGTTTAAGTACGTGTTCAGCAAAAATCTTCACCCTGACATAAGGATGTCAGTGCAAATGATGGCTAATTTCAAAGAGAAATCTATCAGTGAGATAAAAAGTTGTGCATTGAATGTTTTTGAAGCACGTTCACAGGCCAAAACACCCTTTGAGGTGTACCCAGGTGAGTGGATACCTGCTCAGTCATTAGAGTTGGAAGGGACGAGAGCTTCGACTCCCCCTCCCAAAAAAGGTGAGAGGAAACGAGGTTTCCCAGCAGCCAAACCACAACAGGTGAGTGCCCCCGGTCCAGACGAGCTCCTAAATGGTTTCCCAAAGAACCAGAGGATGAACGATCGTACCAGAAGGGGGGCGAACGCCCTAAGGGTAAAAAGTATGGCACCAAAAGTGACCCATACAAACAGGGATCCCACTGGGAACCCCAAAGGGGGGGTACTGTTTCCCCACCTTGTTGGGCTGAACAGCCTGAGATGAAAAAGAAACAGCAGCAGGTCTAGAAAAAGAACCGCAATCCTCTGAGCTCGGACGAGACAGTTGGTTGTTGGACTTGTTGGAAGGTGTTGCCACGGACGAACGACCTAACGCTTTGTTTGGCGATATCATTGCTGATGAGTCAGAGCACACAGACAACACCGTTACTACTGTCACAGACAGTCACCATGACGCTGTTGTGGTAAACTCTGATACGACCTCACCTGAAATGGGGGGGGGGGGTACAGTCACACGTCACCAACGGTGACACGTCACAAACTGAGACCTCAGAAACAGCAACAGCTGTGCTAACGGTTCAGTCAAAATAGGGTGACACAAACAACAACATTGCCGCTGTCATGGACAGCCACCAGAACATTGTTGTTACTGTTGGATTTCATATTTTTATACCTTTTTATATTTCCTATCAAGCATTCAAATGTCATGTTATACAAAGTGTGTGCATGTCTTTCTTCAAGAGTTGAACTATATTTATAGAAAATGTTTACTTTTCTAACTATTTTACCTTTAAATATAATCTCACATTAGCTAAGGATAATTTTACAAGTTCACATTTGATATATTACAAGCAATCAAAACAAGCCAGGGAGCAGGTAAGATATTGACTACTCAGGAGAGAAGAGTCTTCCTTCTGTTAACTGAACAAACATTTGTATGATAGATTACAGGTAGACTAACTAAAACCCTCAGGTCCTTCCGTTAATAAGAATTAACGTTTAGTCGTTTTAATCACTGTTTGACACAGGTTTTAATCTTCACTCTTCAAGGAAAACTCTTCATGTGGGTTGACTATAGAAGGCCACAGCTGCAGGAGGGGGCAGGGTGGCTTCAACTGAACTGAAACACAATTATAATATGATTTATCAATTAAGAACACAAACATGAGGTAGGTAATAATTAATAGTTATTAATTATTCCTATAAACAATTTTGACACAAATCATTTTGTATCCCTAAGGTATAATAGCAAGTTAACTTTAAACAAAGAACCGATTTCAGTGAGCCATAAAACTTCTTATCTGTGGAATGTAGACATTAATGTCCTTGACAGAGCAGAAGAGCACTGTATCCATAACAACCTAGGGTCTAAACCAATCAGAAAGCTAGCCTTCTCAAACTTTGATAAAAGCCAGAAATAACACACGCCCAGAGAGCATTTCCGGGAGAGCACAGACCGAGAGGGTTCGTTCTTTTAATGCTCCAATATATGCATATATTTTACAAATGTTCATGTTTGTCTCTGCATATCTGTAACTCCTGTTTATCAAATAATTCTTTTATACCAAGGCGAGGTCTCAGCTGTCTTGAACACGACGTGACTACCACGACAGATGGTGACCACCGACGTGCGGCGAGACCGGCCTAGATTGAATTGGATCGAGGTGGTTTGCAGTGCACACGCAGAGGAAAACTGGGCCCGATAATTTCAGGTAAGCTGGTTACCTGTTTAGACCTTACGGGATCCGAACTACTGGCTATTCGGCCGTAAACCAAATTCAAACCAAATTCAAACCAAATTCAAACCAAATTCAAA
>NC_056501.1:53174497-53184819 GCF_014905685.2 Nematolebias whitei | reverse complement strand
AAAACACACTAATTATAATTCTAAACATTAATTCCCTAATTGTAAACAAAACACACTAATTATAATTCTAAACATTAAATCCCTAATTGTAAACAAAACACACTAATTATAATTCTAAACATTAAATCCTTAATTGTAAACAAAACATACTAATTATAATTCAGAACATTAAACCCCTGAATGTAAACAAATAAGTCCGTGAGTGTAGACAGAACACTTTGATTACATTTTCAAACCTGAATAATAATAATGACTAATAATATGACATTCCTGAGTGTGAGATCGGTCATATTAATTGTAATGCTCATTTTGTAATCGACTCAATGTAAATCTTCGCCTCCTCAGCAGAGGTAAACACCCGCGTATTACCCTCAAACGTGATCTTCAGCCGGGCCGGGTGGAGCAGGCCGAACCGAACCCCCTCGATGTCCCGCAGCTTGCGACGACATTCCGTGAAGGCCGCCCGCGCTCGGGCCGTTTTGGCAGTGTAGTCAGGGAAAACGAAGATATTCGTACCGTTCACTTTGACCCGCTGCAACTCCCTCGCCTTCGCCAGGATTTTGACACAGTCCGCTTGGTAGTGAAACTTAGCTACAATCGGACGGGCCCGCTCGCCTGCTTTCGGTTTGGGGGCTGGGATGCGATGAGCGCGGTCCAGCAGCGGTTCCTCCTCGAGGTCGAAGGCCTCCTTTAGCATCCGAGATACCGCAGCCGTTGTCGCCGCTGATGGGTCATCCTCCGGAACACCAATGATGCGGATGTTCTGACGTCGAGACCGGGACTCCAGGTCATCGCACTTATCCTCCAACTGTGCCACCGTCTTAGTAAGGACGTCAACTGTTTTCTGGAGGCTCACAATGTCGTCAGTGCAGGTGGAGACGGACTTCTCCACCTCTGTTACCGTTAGCTTTAGCCCCGTGAAGCTCTCCTGCACCGCTGCTAGCCCAGACGATAGCTCCTTTTTGAAGGCGGACAGCTCGGCATTAATCGACGAGAGACTTTCACCCAGAACAGCATGGAATTCTGCTTTAATTATAGCAGCAAGGTCCTCTCGGAGAGCTACAAGTATTTCTTGCTTAAGGCTGCTGACGTCGCCCTCAGACGGAGGAGGTGATCCAGGACAGCTCGAGGCTTCACTACGAGGATTAGGCCGCAGGTGAGCGTGGATCGAACTTACCCCTTTAGTCGGTTTTGGTGGCATTTTAATGGCCAAATAGGAGGGTTATGTAAAGTGTGTAAGTTAGCTATTGTTTGCTGTCGGACTCGGGAAAAAGTGCCCAGGCATTAATCAGAGAAAAGGCTAATTCTGTAGGAGCACACCCAAACACACCTTATCTCACCGCCATTCAGCCGGAAGTCCTTGGGTGCTCATTCTTACCTTGCATGACCTTGTAGGTGGCTGGATAACCGCCAGGTCCCGTGCAAGGGGAATACTCTTTCATAAGAGCAGCACATAACCGGCAGTAATCCTTTCTTGTGGCATCAGGTTGACGCTCTATGAAGGAAAACACAGTCCCGGATGAAGTGAGCCTGATCAAACCTACTTTATCCTCAACTGTAGCGTTAGGATAGCTTCTTAATTGGAAGTCAAGGTTGTCCAGATAGGCCTTAGTGTCAGTTGAACCTAACGGCCCTGGCTCAAAGCTGTTGACATATTTTGCAATTTTGTGCAAATCCGAAATTGGGAGCAAAGGCTGTATTATCTGTATCGTAGGAACCAAAAGGGCATGTAGAGGTGTGTCGCTAGACTCATGTGAAGGTGACGGAATGGGATTAAGAGCAGGAGGTGCAGCAAAATCCTTCTGAGGTGGTGGTGGGTGACCTGGACTCTGACCTTGTTCGTCTTTGAGTTCCAGACAACCTCGCCCCACGTCAGAAATCTCATTTGTTGCAACGGCTAGTTTCGCCTCACAGGCTTTTAAGCATTCATGTGATGTACGACATTCACTTTGTAAACGCACACCTTGTTGGACCAACGCCGCCTTTTCCAATCTGCACTCGTTCAGAGCTTTTGATGTGAGCTGCAACTGTTGTTGTAGCACATCGTTGTCTGAACACAATGCTTGGTACTTAACCTCTCTTTCCCTCATCTTCTCCTCATATGAGTGAGCTTGTAACGACAGCTTAACTTGTAAGAGTTCCCTCTCACGTTGTAACTCATTCGCACGGGTCTCCTGATCAAATTTAGACTGTGCCATGAGCTTGAGGTACCCTTTTTTTGCTGTTTAACCTTATTACAAGGTCGTCAGCTTTGTTTGCCTCCCTATAAAATGTTGCTTTCAACAACAGTGCTAACTTAGCCAGCTGGTCATAGCTTGACTTTGTTCTGGCTGTAGAGGTCACACTCTCTGCAACATCCTTCAGCTCGTCCAATAACTCTTTGGAGTTCATGCTGTCCACCTGTTCACCATATGGATTCAAGGATTCTGGGAGCAGCGTTAACGCCCTTTCCAACCAGTCCTTCATCACACAAGGATCAATATTCTTTTCTGTCACATCTGCCATGGTTATTCACTGTTCAGCACTTATCTGGTTACACAGTTGCCAACTTCAGAGCTTTTAACAGGTAAATATTAGTATTTAAGTGAGCAGTGAGTTTCACACACTATTTTAGCTCTGGGTTCACTCAACAGTACTGTTATAAGCCAACTTCTTCAAATGAATGGGCACCTATTCGTAGGTTTTACTCCAATGCATGAATATTCTAAGTAAATGCCTCCTTCTGGCAGTGTTACTTAATGAGCTTAAATCTAACAGATACAAGAACCAGGCTCTTTCAGTGTTAACTCACTCAAAAAGCACTTAAAATTAAATAAACTTGCAATTTTTCTAAAAGTCTCACAGCAACTTTAGTTTTCAAACGCTTTTGAAGCAGTTTAATTTACCAGAATTTGCTATTTAAAACAGTAACTCATAAACCAGGCCGGATTAACAAAATTTTTTTTATTAAAGGCAGTGAGCAGTCTCCCTTCAGGAAAACTGTTATACTCCTCTTTCAACAGCAGGCGATGGTGTAAGCTTATTTGTACCAGCAGAAGTCTATGACAACTTCCTGTGGATCGTTCTGTTGACATCCAGTCGTTAGCCATTAGCTAGACGTAGCACACGGTCGAACACGGTCAAATCAGCACTTTCTGAACGGATTTAAAGCTTAAACGTGGCGTCGCTTCAACAAACACGTCTATTTGCATGAAAACATGAGTTTTGGGAACAGTGGCAGGCTTCATTTAGCGATTTTAAACACAGAGGAGGGCTCGGTTGAACCGAGATTCATTTCTGGGGTCACGTGACTTTACAGACACGTGAGCAACGGGATGGGCTTTACAATCTGACATCAGAGGGAGTGCACGCACAGACACGTCACCAGTTTCTCAGCGAATCAGAGCGACCCAAACAGCAGTTTTCAACCAATCACAGCTCGTGATTCCAGCTAGCAGTTAGCCTGAAAAGTCCGGTCAACAATTGCCCATTAAGCCTCAAAAATGCACAATTTACTGTTAAAAATGTAACGGATCAGCATTTAACAGTGGTCTGAGACGGCGCTCAGCTTTAAAACAGCGTTTTATCCATTTAAAACACCACTCGTTCAATGAGTCCAGTAAACAGAACCGGGTCAGACACAGAATCCACTCTCTGCTACCGTTTAAACAGAATAAAGCGTTTTTTCCACAGCATGTCAGCATTAGTTACACAACGGATGTACAATTTTCAGCTTTAAAATGACCACATTGACGTAATTGCAGCTTTCTGAACACCACAAGCATGAATCATGCCTGTACCAAGCTCAAAACTCGGACCTTTTCATGCCAACATGAGCGTTATTCCACAATAACAGACTCCGTCACATATAATTCACACCTCTTTAAAGATTCGTACGGCCACAAAATGTCTAAAGAGGAGGATGGGTCCTAAATTATCTCTCTTAGAGACCATGCGGGCCATGAGAAGCTCTTTAGAGACCGTACGGGCCACCAGAATGTAGTGTTGTAAAAGGCTACGTTAGCTTCAGAGCTTCACTACATTCATATTTTAAATTAACAGGTTCTCTCTTTTTCGAGCTACTTACGGATATGTGATAGAGGTACTGTGCGTAGATGGTTTAATCAGTGACATGAGACGTTAATTTTCTTTGACCCATCAAAATAAATGTGGTCATTTATTAACAGAATCAAAATTTAACATCAAAACATTGTATACTTGATTAGACTTGTCTGGTTCTGATTAATAAAACTTGGCACGTTTTACTTAATAAAAACAACAGACATTTCTGAAGGCATCTGGATTAATTACTGGCAAGATAGAAGTTTAAAGATGAGAAATTATGGAGGAGTTTAAAGATGGGAAATTATGGAAGAGTTTAAAGGAAATATATGGAGGAAGATTTATGTCTGTAGACCAGAACAACACGCTCCTTTCAAGCGCAGTTTGCCCGCGGTACACTTGTAGTGAAGCTCGTGACGACTCTTTACCTTGGCGGAGGATGGGTCAGTTGCGGTCAAGAGGTCCCTGGCACGCTACCTTTCAGCGTCTCCTCAGGGCGGCTGCGACTCGGCAGAAGTCGTGAGATACTCCGCTCTACAGAACAACTTCCTCAGAAGTTGTAGGGCATTCGCCGGGTGGAGCCACAGCGAGGCGTCGTGGCTCCTGCAGAGATGGATGGCTCCATCAGACTGGAAACTGAGTCCGAAGTTCCACTCAGCAGTGGAAAAACTCCAGAACTACTCCACAGTACTCCAGAAGACTCGAGAAGACTTCAGAAGACCTCAGCCGTTACTCCACAGACTCAGAAAAGACTGAGAAGAAGTAAGAAGACCGAGCAGACATAGAAAAGACTGACAGTTCCAGGAAGTGTCAACTTTTAAAGAGTTCTGCTTCTGGTCACTTTTAGGAAGTCCTGATTGGTTGAAGCAACCAACAGGGGTGTGGTTCTAGTGACGTCAAAGGGTTTTTACAAGTCAAGAAAACAACAGAAATGTTTAGGAACAGACAGAGAAATGTTTAGGCAAAGTGACTTAACACTGCAGGAGCCAGTTCTCTTGTTTATTGTCTGAGAGCTTTAAAAACACGACAGCCCGTTCTAACAACGTGTTTCTTGACTGTCTCCGACTTTTGACCGACATCACTCTTCTCATTTCAGACAGAAGATCAAAAAATGCATAATTACTTTGTAAAATAGACATTTAACTTGATTTCTAATTTGAATGAGGATTAAAAAATCATTAATACTGTTTCACAGTTGATTTAAAATGAGTGGTTCACTTCAACATTTAGAAATGGTTTGAACTAAACACACTTTTGATTATCAAGATATTGTAAAATAGTAATGATAATATAAAAAAGAGAGTGTTCTTTCAATTGATTAGTTCAGGATACAATTAGAAAGTCTCTGGATGAGCTAATTTGTATTTCTGGATTCAAATCAATGAAATAACAGTTCCTGTCCCATGAAGGTCTTCAGAGGCAGGTTTTTGTCGGAGGCCTAGTTCACTACAGTGACACAAAAAATGCGACAGCTGAAACCCATGTCTTGCATCTGTCTATACGTGGTGGTTCTTGAAGCACCGACTCCAGCTGCAGTCCACTCTTTGTGAATCTCCACCACATTTTGGAATGGGTTTTGTTACACTATCCTCTCCAGGGTGCAGTTATCCCTGTTGCTTGTATATTTTTTTCTACCACATATTTTCCTTCCCTTCACCTCTATTAATGTGCTTGGACACAGAGCTCTGTGAACAGCCAGCCTCTATAGCAATGACCTCATGTGTCTTGCCCTCCTTGTGCAAGGTGTCAATGGTCGTCTTTTGGACAACTGTCCAGTCAGCAGTCTTCCCCATGATTGTGTAGCTACAGAACCAGACTGAGACCATTTAAAGGTCTTTGCAGGTGTTTTGAGTTAATTATCTTATCAGAGTGTGGCACCAGGTGTCTTCAGTGCTGAACCTTTTTACAACATTCTAATTTTCTGAGAGACTGAATTTGGGATTTTCATTAGTTGTCAGTTATAATCATCAACATTAAAAGAAATAAACATGTGAAATATATCAGTCTGTGTGTAATGAATGAATATAATATACAAGTTTCACTTTTGAATGGAATTACTGAAATAAACTTTTCATGATATTCTAATTTTATGACCAGCACTTGTAGTAAAACTGATTTATAGCAGTTTTTGCGTTGGCTAATCTCAATCTGCTGTGGCAGCATCTCAGATTGGGTTGATTCTGAAGTGAATCAGTTATAGATGCACATCGACTACTTTTGAGAGTTTCGTTCACATCTGTCCAGTGGTTCACGAGATTTAACTAAAAGACACAAACAGTTGTTTCATGGCAGTGGGCAAATAAAAACAAAAACTATAGTTCTGCTTATTTTTATTTTCATAAAGAAGCACTGGGATTGAAGCATTAAATGTGCTTGTTCTAAAAAAGTATGTTTGTATGAACAGAATTATTTTCTTTCGGATCAATTTGTGAGTTTTATTTGAACAAGCAAAGCTTTAACTGAAAGGTAACGACAAAGAGCTGCAGCAGAAATCCTGAAGACAAGTGCTCACACATCAGGAGCTTTAGCAAAGCATTCTTCTGTGGGTTCAGCTGGCACGCGCGCACGCACGCACGCGCACACACACACACACACACATACAGATGTCCCTTCAGTTCTGAAGCCTCTTCATCCTATTAAAAGTGTACAGTATGTACATGTTCCAATAAATCAGTGTTACAGCATGAGCAGGTACAATCCCAGGGAACACTTGAACTGAATTAGTGTCGAGTGGTCCGTGCGCTGTGCAACATGTTCATGTGAACGTCCTCAGTTGGTTTAAACAAAGAGTAAACAGTAAAACTAACAAAGACACATCTAAACAGGGTGTCACCCGCACTGACAGGCTAAGATGAAGCAGTTCTCCCACAGGGTGACCCCAACATGACCTGCAGCAGTTCGTTGATGAGAACAAAGAAAAAAGATGCTGTTGCTGTCCGACACAGTTCAGCAGCGTCTTCCATCAGCCCCCTGAGCAAACAGGAAGAGAGCCAACGAAGAACCAGAGCAGCTGCGTCATGTCAGCGCTCGTGAAGCTTCAGAGCAACATGCCCAAGTCTCAGCGCATGGATCAGTTGTCCAGAGGAGGGGACGACGATGACGACGATGCTGCCTCTAGCTTGCAAAGACGGCGCCGCCTCAGCTCAGCAGCACTCGGCTCGCTGCCCTCGTCCTCGGGCACTCCTTCGTCCACGTTCTTTAGTCTTTCTGTGTCTGAAGCACGGGAAGTGGAGTCGCAGGAAGTGGAGTCAGCGGGCTGAGAGGAGGCCGTGGCTCCGCTCGCCTCATCAGCTGCAAACACAAGATGGAGCTGGTTCAAATGAAAACTTTCTGTTCACCCGACATCCAGTTAAGATCAAAATGTCTACATTTACAGTGATTTTCTGTTTGGACACACTCTTTGAATTATATGCAGGAAGAGGTTTTTCATCAGAGAAATTTCAAAAGGCAAAATTATTTTGCTGCCATGTTGTAGGACAATAAGTACCTGCTATTACAAGAAATTCATAAATGCTCCAGTTCATTTTATTTTTGAGGAAATGTTAAAAGTAAAAGTTTTCTTGCATAGCTGAAATACTTTTTGATCAGAACTTGACAAACCTTTCCTTCTGGACATTATAAACATTGTACATAGAGTATTTTCCAACACAGAAGAATTATGGATCTTTTTGATTTCAGGTTTATAGAAGTGTCCAGCACATTGTCGTAACTCGTTCAGACACGTGTGCTGCTGTACTCATGTTGGATTGAACACGTGTATGAAACAGCATTTTAAATTTGGAATAAACCAAGCGGATGTTTTCAAACTCACGGCCTGTGATTCCAGTCACTTTACGACTACTCTCCCACTCTGAACTGGTTTTATGGATTGCACATACATCACACAGATTAAACATGTTGTTCAAAGACAAACATTAAAACTAGGTTAGAATCAGATCCTGCCTTTACTTCAAAGTGACTTGTTGCGGCTGCGTTCTGCTCAGGTCTTATTCAAGCATCGACTCCGTTCACTGCGGGGCGCTCCGTTTTATTACTCATCTTAAAACCTCAACCTCGATCTTGTCCATCCGCAGGTTGAAACAACAAACTGACTTTGCTCCCAGGACTAGTACTTACTGTGTGTACCTAAAGTCCCAAGAGAAACGGGGAAAAAGTCATTTCAGTTTGCTGCTCCGTCGACCACCAATCAACTCGAGTTTAGTCGAAAAATAAACTGAATTGAACAAAACCAGCTCCTTAATTTTTAAAGCACCAAATCACAACAAAGTTGTCTCAGGACTTTACAGAAACACTCACATACATAATGTACAATACAAATTCAATTCAATTCAAAAATACTTTATTAATCCCAGAGGGAAATTAAATGTTGTTGTAGCTCATTTTCCTTGTTTCATAAAAGAGTTGTTCTAGATGTTGATGGTTGTGGGCGGGAAGGATCTCTTGTGATGGTCCATCTCATAGCAGATCTGAAAAAACTGGCCACAGATGTTGATCCGTTTACTTGCACTTGGTTGGCCTCCTGGGCTTCAGGATCACCTGAATGTTGGGCAGACCTCCTCCCAGGGCAATGGCCACTCCTCCCAGCAGCTTGTTGAGCTCCTCATCACTGTGGACAGCCAACTGTAGGTGCTGATGGACGATCCTGTCCTTCCGCTGTCATGAGCCGTGTTTCTTGCTAGTTCCAGGATCTCAGTGGTCAGGCACTCGAGCACAGCTGGCAGGTAGATGAAAATGCGTCCACAGAACATCCTTTTCAACTCATTTGAAATTTAGGGCTGTAGTTGAGATATTACTTGAGCTTTTGAGATGTTAATCAGCTGCTGTTGGTTGTAGAAACTGCCTTGTTGCCATGGTTACGCATAATAACAAATGTTCAAAACTAAAAAAGTTTCCGTAAAAATCCTTCCAGCTGCACAGCATCCGATACCAGAGGAAACAATCATCCAAAAAATGTGATTTACATCCAGAAAAAGAGGAATTAAAGTTTCCAAAATCTCAGAATGAAAGTATCAGAGCTGCTCCAATATGCAGCCACCTTGAGCGGCGCAAATGTAATTTGTCGTATTTTCAGACACAATCTTTAGGTTGTAAATGTTTTGTCTGACATGTATTGATAGTTTATGGTCACAAGGCCTAGAAAGATGAAGGAT
Source organism: Nematolebias whitei (assembly GCF_014905685.2). Taxonomy (NCBI): domain Eukaryota; kingdom Metazoa; phylum Chordata; class Actinopteri; order Cyprinodontiformes; family Rivulidae; genus Nematolebias; species Nematolebias whitei. The sequence goes on along the minus strand of NC_056501.1, from coordinate 53,175,628 downwards.
ATTTGATAGAAATGTTGAGTGTTAAAGTTCAGGGCCTGCCGCGGCCTGAGCTCGGTTGCGTCGGTGCATCCGGAGTAAAACAACGACCACATATTTCCTGTGGTACCTCCGAATAGTGACGAGCCAAAAACACTAAAAACATTTTGTTAAAGTCCAAAAAGGTTCAATCTGGTCCTCTGGACATTCAAAAAAACAAAACAAAGCAAAAAAATGTAGAAACGTTTCGTCTCTCATCCGAGAGACTTCCTCAGTCTGAGGTGCTGTATTCAGCTCAGTCTCTTAAATAGCACCTTCTCAGAGTGGATCAACCAGTTTGCTGCTGACAACCAAAACCAGCTGCTCACATGCTCAAGAAGGACCATCAGCCTAACAATGGATCATTAGCACCTGATGGCTGTTTACTGTTCACAGAGGGCTGAGTGATACTAGCAATCACAGCATTGTAAGAGGGGGACAGTTGAACCCGGAGGCTCCACCCCTGTTTAATGATGGACGGTTTCTTTTCACAAAGATGGCCTCCTTTACTCCTCTCTCAAACCATCGTTCCTCTCTGTCCAGAATGTGAACATCTTCATCCCTGAAAGAGTGACCGCTGGCCTGGAGATGAGTGTAGACCGCAGAGTCCTGGCCTGATGATGTTGATCTTCTGTGCTGGGCCATCCTTTTGGCCAGTGGCTGTTTAGTTTCCCCGATGTAAGACTGATCACAGCCCTCCTGACACTGAACAACATACACAACATTACTCTGTTTGTGCCGGGGGACTGGATCTTTGGGATGAACCAGTCTTTGCCGTAATGTATTTTGGAGTTTAAAAGCCACTGGGATGTTATGTTTAGAAAATAAACGTCTCAGTTTCTCTGATACTCCCTCAACATACGGAATGACCACTGGTCTGGGTCTGGGTTCCTCCTTTTCACCTGTTGGCTGACTGGAGTCCTGTTTGGGTTTCTTCTTTCAGGAAGGCCCAGTTAGGATATCCACATTGCTCTAGAGCCTGTCTTGTGTGGGATTTCTCCTTCTGCCTGGCTCCTGAGCTAGTGGGGATGCTGTCTGCTCTGTGGTACAGAGTCCTAATGACTCCTAGCTTGTGCTCCAAAGGGTGATGGGAGTCAAACTGCAAATACTGGTCTG
>NC_056501.1:53167370-53174487 GCF_014905685.2 Nematolebias whitei | reverse complement strand
ATTTTAACCCAGGTGTCGTCAACATACCTGAACCAATGACTTGGTGGTGTCCCTGAAAAGGACGTCAAGGCTCTCTTTTCTACCTCCTCCATGTACAGGTTGGCAACAATAGGAGAAACTGGAGACCCCATAGCACACCCATGTTTCTGCCTATAATATTGCTCCCCATATGTGAAGTAGGTTGACTGCAGGCACAGTTTCAAGAGTTGACACAGTTGTTCTGTGGAAAGCGTGGTCCTGCTGCTTAGAGTGGTGTCTGATTTTAATTTTAAACTGACCACCTCTACTGCATCATCAACAGGAATGCACGTAAAGAGTGATGTGACATCAAAAGAGACCATTGTTTAATCAGTCTCCATGATGACATCCCTCACCTTGTCCACAAAGTCCATGGTGTTCTGTATGTGGTGTTCTGAGATGCCAACTAAAGGGATGAGTACAGACGCCAGATATTTGGAAACATTGTAAGTGACAGAGTTAATCATGCTAACAATAGGTCTTAAAGGTACACCTTGTTTGTGGATTTTAGGTAAACCATACAGACTAGGTGTGGCCTCCCCTGGGTACAGTCTGTGGTACAGAATACGGTCAATAGCCTTGTCCTGCTCCAAATTTTTCAGGCAGTCTATCAACTTCTTCTTGTAACCACTTCCTGGATCTCTTTTCAGAGGTTCATAAGTGTTTACGTCACTAAGGAGTGTCATAACTTTCTCATGATAGTCTTTCTGGTTCAAAATCACTGTGCACCTTCCTTTGTCTGCTGGGAAAATGATGATGTTTTTGTCCTTGCTAAGAGTGGTGAGTGCGTCCCTCTCCTCTCTACTGATGTTGGAAGGTGGTGGTTTGGCATTGCTGAGGCAGGCTGAAACTTTGATTCTGAGCTGTTCTGCTTCACCCCCTTTCATTTTGTTGTTGCGGATGGCTGACTCAGTAGCTGTGATCATCTCCACCAGAGGAATTCTACTTGGTGCAACCGCAAAGTTCAGTCCCCTGGCAAGAATCTCTGTCTCCTCAGACTGAGGAAGTCTCTTGGATGAGAGACGAAACGTTTCTACATTTTTTTGCTTTGTTTTGTTTTTTTTGAATGTCCAGAGGACCAGATTGAACCTTTTTGGATTTTTCTACCTGGATTATTGAGCATGCATCAGGAGATTTTGTTAAAGTTTCTTAAGTTTATTTTTTAAACTTTGGGTTGACAGTTTTAGTCAGAACACTCTTGTAAATTAGATTTTTAATCTCAATGAGTTTCTCTTTATAAAAAAGAAATGATGAAAAACAACTTGCACAAACTAATATTTGCTGTTTAAAAGAGAAAAGGTTTTAGAGTCTTAAATCAGGGCTTCATTTGTAAAACAATTGATGCCAGAACACAAACAGCAGGTGGTCGAGGGGGGGGGGGGGGGTCCGTGGGTCCTCCCCCAGAAAATTTGTAATAAAAAATGCCATTTCCTGCATTTTGGTGCATTTTAACAGTAAACATGTGTAAACAGATTTAAAACAGGTCTCTTGTAAATGAGACTAACAACCTGTTTAAATAAAGATGAACTGAAATTAATATTTTAGAGCAACAACAAGCCGAGCAGCTCCGATTCTGTTAAGCATCCCAACCTCCCCATAAACTAATTTTTGGCTGAGATATGACCATTTTCATTCATTCTGACTGAAAATATTGAATACTACTATTTTCAGCCGCTAGATGGCATTCGAGCAGTATGGCATGCCTATGTGTCATGTAATAGGTAAAAGTGGCTATTAATGACAATCGCTCGAGTGGATTGTCACTCCTGTCCTGTCCTGGTCCCACAGAAAAAAAATCCTGTCCTGTACCAATCCTGGTAACATGACTCCTGCTCCCATCCTACTCCCAGTCAGAATCACTCCCATTTTTTTCTCTTCCATTCAGTCTTTCGGAAATACATTGAATTTGATTTGATCTTCTACCCATTCCTGTTTATATTATTTTGTGTTGTGCAGTTTTATTTCAAAAGATATGGCAACAGGAACAGTTCATCTGTGGTGAAATAGAGACTAGAGGATGACATTTTTTCGGGAATACCGCCGGTCACGTGATTCCGGCCGGATTCCGGCGGGACCGGAGTCAACCTCATTATAACTCACGTGACCGGGAAGTGACCGGACTGAAAGCTAACGGGAGCAGACAGAAGCGGGAACCGACCAATAACCAAAAATGAAAATTAAACAAAACAAACAAAAACACGGGTGAAGCTATTTTGTAGTTTTCTTTCAGTAAGCCTTCACTTTAACACAAGTCAAAAGGACTACGTTTCCCAGGAGTCAACTGTTCGAGCCGTAGCTTTTCACCGAGAGGGTGGGAGGAGCAGCGAGCGAAACGGTACAGAGTAACTGAAAATAGTTTGCAACGCAAGGTAAGAAGTAAGTGTCTGTCTATTAAACTCACAGAACAGGCAGGAAAGTGTCAAATAACCCTGAACTTGATCATGCGAGTTGTGTTGGTGCTGTGCTGCTTTAAACTTTAGTCTCAGCTGTGAGGAGCTGCTTTGTTTACCATCAGTAAATAAACTCAAACAGCACATTTTTCTCCTCCTTGTCCCTTTTATTAATTTAAAAATGATGCTCTGCTTTGTTATGTGGGTTTTTAGGTTAAAATCTTCATTGTCGCTGTTTGTAATGTAAAAAAAACAACCGAACTCTTCCTGGTTAAAGTGCACGCATTCTCCGGTAAAAATATCTCAGTTTTTATATGAAAGGCTGGTTACATATATATTATAATAACTGTTATTGTAGGGGGGACATATTGGTGCGAGGTCTGTGGGTCCTCCCCCATAACTTTTTAAATAAAGTAGCTGCTATTTCCTGCATTCTGGTGTATTTTAACAGGTTTTAAAACATTTATGTTTACCTACATAAGTAAATCCTTGATTCAATAACTGTTTTATAAAGCATGGCACAAGAAGTAGCACTAAGCTTTTCGTTTGTCTTTAATTTAATTTAATTTTTCTACCCAACACAGGAAGCTGTTAGCTCTGGAAGCAAGCTGTTAAACAGCTTTGGACACAAAGACCCTTGTCACACACTTCAACAGAGCAGGTAAGATACATAACATCTTGTAATCTCTGCCTGGTGAGGCTCATTAAATAATTATAAAATATGATAAGTGAAATAAAGAAAAATTGAGCTTCTGTAATTTATAATTGCAAAGGTCACATTTTCTTGACTTAATTTCAATTGTAAATCTCTTGTTTTTGATCAAATATTTTTTCCAAAAGAAAGGCCAACAGATTGTAATTTGTAGTCACTGTGACACTATTTTGACTCGTGCACGTCTTCTTTCACTTTTAGGGTGCATTCACACCAGCCCCGTTTAGTCCGCTTTAATCGAACTCCAGCTCGTTTTCCTAGAAAGTCCGGTTCGTTTAGGGAGGTGTGATCGCGCCATCGAACTCTGTCACGGAACAAAAAGGCGAACTCTGGCCCGGGCTAAAACCTAGGTCTCGGTCTGGTAGAAGAGAACTCCAGAGCGGTTCCAGTACAGTGTGAATGTAAACAGACCGGACCCCGCTCCACAGGACAAACAAACACACATTTCTCTGACCTTATATGGAGCCGTCAGCTGCCTTGTGTGAAAACCAATATTCTCCATGGTCTTCTGTCTCATCTTCTGCTCATGCTGAGTCCATTTTTGAAAAATGACAAAATATAACTCCTAAAACTGCTAAAACTTGATGCCACTTAATTTTATTTTTATTTACAGAAGAAGAAGAAGACGTGTCTTCAGAGGTTTTTGTGTCGTTTCTTTCAGTAGTTCTTGGTGCAGCGCCCCCACAGGCGAGCGGGGGAACAGGTTGGTTCAACAGGTTGGTTCAACAGGTTGGTTCAACAGGTTGGTTCAACAACAGGTTGACTCGACTGCACAGTGCAGTGTGAATGCAAACGCACCAGCTCAAATTTAACAAAAGGTCATGAATATTGGTCCCAAACCGAACAGAGTCTACCGGACTATCTGGTGTGAAAACGACCTTAAGTTCCACAAGGTTCTGGACTGGTCCAGCTGTGGAGAGATGAGGTGGAACACCAGACCTGTAATGGTCCAGTGTGTAAATGATGCTCTGAAGTCTGGGAAGATGCACGACATCATGCTTCACCCAAACGAGCTCGTTACCTCGACCACACAGACTGAACTTCTGGAGGACGTCGTCCAATGTATAATAACGCCTTTAAACATTTTTATTTGTTGAGTTCTCTGCTTGGTACATTATTTTTCTTTTTTTGTTAGTTTGTTTAAACAATTTAAAACATGACAGTGATGTCACTGTTTAAAGGAAACAATTGCTCAATAAATTAGTAAAATGCAACTTGTTCTGTTTGTGTTCTTTCATCTAAGGTAGACATGGTGAGACCCATGGACTGGTTTAGATTTTTTGTTTTTACTGTAACTGACCTTCAAAAGAGCCAGAAACAGACTCAGCAGCTGATCCTCCGTAGAAACATTATATGGACTACAGACCATGGATTGTTTGTTTTATGATATTTAGTGAAGGTTTTTGTTTGGATTAAGGAAATAAATGTCTCTATTTCACCACAGATGAACTGTTCCTGTTGCCATATCTTTTGAAATAAAACTGCACAACACAAAGTAATTTAAACAGGAATGGGTAGAAGATGAAATCAAATTTAATGTATTTCCTAAAAATTTAATGAAAAACAGGAGCAGGAGTCGTGTTACCAGAAGTGGGACAGGACAGGATTTTTCTGTGGGACCAGGACAGGACAGGAGTGACAATCCACTCCTGTGTCATCCTATAAGAGACATTTATTGTCTTAATCCAAACAAAAACCTTCACTAAAGGGCACAAAACAAATACATGGCCTGTAGTCCCTATAAAAAAAGTTTACAACAACAAAAATGGTTAAATCGTGTCATCTGGACCAGTTTCTTAACATGAAAATTTGAAATGTGTGGTTCCTATAGTTTTCTACGGAGGATCAGCTGCTGAGTCCCTGTTTCAAGCTTTTTTGGATGTTAGTTACATTAAAAACAAAAAATAAAAAACAGCAGTATATGGGTCACACCATGAACCCAAACATAACATAAGCTGGATTTTACTAGTTTATTGAGCAAGTGTTTCCTTTAACCAGTGACATTACTGTCATGTTTCAAATTGCTTAAATAAAACCAAGAAAAATAATGTACCAAGCAGAGAACTCAACAAATAAAAATGTTTAAAGGCATTATTATACATTGGACGACTTGGATATCCAAGATGGCGCCGGTGTGTAGAGCTGCCCGTCTCTCGCTCTCTGCTTGTATTTTATTTTTGTTATTTTTACAATGGTTTGTGCAGTGTGCCGAGTCATATTTTCAGTATGATCGTCGGGCACTTTTGGAGCTCCGTACTTTTGCTGAAATTCCCGCGGAGTTTTTGAACAGCGGCCAGCACTCTCCCCCACCGGTCCTATCTGAGATTCCTGCGTTCCTTCTGCGTGACCCTGGCCTTTCTCCATGGAGGAAACGTCGCAGACGTCGTGGGAAGCGTGCAGGGATTTTGGTGAAACTGAGGCAAAGTGTGGATTATTCTAACAGGACTCGCTCTGGATCTGATCAACTCCTCTCTGACCCGTGGTGCTCCCGGGGCCCGGCTGCTGGCCAGCTGCCCGCGCGCTCAGTCCATGTGAACACCTGGAGTTGTTTACCTGTGCGCCGCACCAGCAGACCAGGAGGAGCTGTTCTTCATAACCTGCGCCCGCTGGCGCGCGCGTCTCCCTCCACGGCTGTGCCTGTGTTGGACCCTATCAGGATGTGTTTAATCAACGCAAGGTCTGTTTCCAACAAGACGTTTATCCTCAATGACTTTTTTAAAGATCAGGAGTTGGATTTTCTGTTCGTCACGGAATCTTGGATTTCAGATGGTGAGTCCAGCGCCTTGGCGGAACTACTTCCTCCGGACTGTCTGTGTTTCAATGCCCCGCGGCCATCAGGTCGGCGCGCGGGGGGGATTATTAACAGTTTTTAAAGCAAACTTGGCCTGTAAACAGTTGTCCATCCCGGTGTCCCGCGCCAGCTTTGAGCTGAGCGTTTTTGAACTCGGACACTCTCCTAGGGTTCTGTGCGCGCTTGTCTACCGCCCACCTCGTTCTAAGGACTTCATAAATGAATTCTCTGACTTTTTGGCTGATATCACACAGAGATACACTCACTTTTTGCTTATTGGTGACTTTAATTTGCATGTGTGTTGTCAGGAGAAGCCCTTAGTGAAGGACTTTCTAGATTTATTGGACTCTTAATTTAGCTCAGCAGGTGAGCGGCCCCACCCAGGAACATGGTCACACGCTGGACCTCGTTTTAACACGCGATGTCTCTGTTTCTAATTTGAAAATCGGTGACAATGTTTTTTCAGATCACATGCCTGTATTGTTTGACTTCACCCCCCCTTGTCATACTGCTAAGACGTGCGTTCCTGCACGTACGCGTTCCATTAACCGTTTCACTGCTGCTCGTTTTAATGAAGGTTTTAATTCTGAGAGGATCGAACAGTTCCCGGTGTCTCTCACCACTGAGGAGCTAACCTCTCAGTTCAACTCTGCCTGTTTAAATGTTCTGGACCGTGTTGCTCCCCTTAAGACCAGAAAAAATGAAACTTAGATCAGAGCCTTGGCTGAATGACGTCACTCGAGCCGTTAGGCGGCAGTGTCGCAGAGCTGAAAGAAGGTGGAGGAAGGACAGGCTGCAGGTTTCTTTTCAAATGTTAAGGGAGAGTTGGCGTCACTATCAGAAAACCGTTAAAGCTGCCAAATGTAAATTCTTCTCTGATTTAATTGTCTCCAACTCCCACAACCCCCGAGTTCTTCTCTCCACCCTGAACTCAGTTTTACACCTCAGTGAGCCTTCACCTCTGGAAGCCTCAACTGAGCTGTGTGAGAACTTCCTCCATTTCTTTTTAGAAAAAGTGGCAAACACCCGGGCACTCATTTCTCCGCCAGCTCATGATCTGTCCATCCCATCTCAGTGCGTGGCTGTGTTTGACCACTTTGAGCCCATCTCTCTGTCCTCTCTGGAGCAGGTAATGTGCAGCATGAAGCCATCTGGTTCTCCCTTTGATGTGGGCCCCCCTCGACTGCTAAAGGAAGTTTTTCCTAC
>NC_056501.1:53165032-53167270 GCF_014905685.2 Nematolebias whitei | reverse complement strand
AGCCATCTGGTTCCCCCTTTGATGTGGTCCCCCCTCGACTGCTAAAGGAAGTTTTTCCTACCCTGGGTCCTTTTATCCTCGCTATTCTGAATAGCAGTTTATCCTCAGGTGTGGTGCCAAAGACTTTTAAACATGCTGCTGTCCAGCCCCTCCTGAAAAAACCTAACCTTGACCCCTCAGTCATGTCCAACTTCCGGCCTGTCTCCAGACTCCCATTCACCTCTAAACTACTGGAAAAAATTGTGGAGTCTCAGTTGAAACAGTTTTTGGGGGATCACGCTATCCTTGAGTTATTCCAATCTGGCTTCAAATCTCTCCATAGCACTGAAACTGCTCTACTGAAGGTTTTTAATGACATTTTCATATCCACAGACGCAGGTGATTCTGTGCTGCTTGTCCTATTGGACCTTACATCTGCTTTTGACACCATCGACCACAATATCCTCATTTCTAGACTGGAGCAGTGGGTGGGCATCACAGGGTCAGCCCTTAAATGGTTTGGGTCCTACCTCTCTGACAGAACCTTCTGTGTCAATATCAAAGATTTTAGTTCGGCATCGACAGCGCTCCAGTGGGGGGTACCGCAGGGGTCCATCCTCGGTCCCCTTCTCTTTTCTTTATACCTGCTGCCACTAGGTGCTATCTTCCGCAAACACGACATACCCTTTCATTTCTATGCCGATGATTGCCAAATTTACTTCCCCCTGAGGCACAGAGGCACACGCTCTATTCAGCCTCTTCTTGACTGCCTGGCTGACATCCGGGACTGGATGGCTTTAAACTTCTTAAGCTTCAATGAGAAGAAGTCTGAAGTCATGCTGTTCCATCCCAGTGGCTCACTCATGAACCATGACATTGACCTTTTCTCTCTAGCCCCGCTAGAGAAACAAAAGGTCACTAATCTGGGGGTGATAATGGACCCGTCCTTAAAACTCAACAGTCACGTAAACATGATGGTCAAATCCTGTTTTTTCAGCTGAGAAGGCTGTCTAAGCTGAAGCCTGTACTCTCCAAAAAGAACCTTGAGACAGTGATCCACGCCTTCATAACATCTAGGCTTGATTACTGCAATTCACTTCTGTTTGGAATCAGTCAGTCCTCCATTGCTCGTCTACAACTGGTCCAAAATGCTGCAGCCCGATTTTTAACTTGTACAGGCTATAGAGAGCACATCACGCCAGTTTTGGCCTCCCTGCACTGGCTACCCATTCACCTTCGGATCCATTTCAAAATTCTCATGTATGTTTTTAAATCACTGAACAGTTCCACCCCATCCTATCTCACTGATCTTCTGCAGCCATATGTCCCACCGCGCTCTCTGAGGTCAGCAGACCAGATGCTTCTCTCAGTCCCAGAAACCCGTCGTAAGCTCAGAGGTGACAGGGCTTTCTCTGTTGCAGGTCCACGACTGTGGAATGAGTTGCCACTGAGTGTCCGGCAGGCTCCCACACTCTCAGTCTTTAAGTCTTGCTTGAAGACCCACTTCTATTTGCTTGCCTTTAACACGGTGTGATTTGTCTGTTCTCTACTCTGTTGGCCATTTTAGTTAGCTTCTGCTGCTATTTGTATCTGTATTTCTATTTTATGTTTTCCTGTCTGCTGTGCATGTTTGGTTCTTTTGTACAGCACTATAGTTACTCTTTTCAGCATGTTCCATCCCTTAACTGGTAGAGAATGTAGATGAACATATACATGAGATATATTCATACTGTTAAAACGGATTCTTTCATTTTTCTGGACTGTATAATGTACGTGCATCTGAATCTAATAAAATGTGGACGGAAACGTTAATTATCTTTGACTCACCAAGACAGTGGGTCATTTATTAACATAATCAAGTTTAACACATCACACATTTACATTAATTGGCAAGAATTGAAAATAACGACAGCTTATTAATCAGTTTAGCAAGGAAGTGAACAATACGGCGATTGTTTTCTCACTTCCAGCAGAACGACAAACGTTATTAATCACAGCAGACGTCAACCACACGGCGGTGATTGAAAAACTTTGCTTCAGACATTTCTAAAAATATCTGTAATGATTTTCTCAGATAGAAGAATTTTAAAGATGGAAAGATGAAGTTTATCTTGAGAAAGATGTGTGAGGGAATTTGTCTGTTTTCACCAGAACATGCACGCTCCTTTGGACCAGCTTATTCCAACGGTACACTTTCGGTTGAAGATCGACTTTTTACCTTTGCAGATGATAGTTTCAGCGTTGGTGTAGAGTTCTCCT
>NC_056501.1:53162878-53164932 GCF_014905685.2 Nematolebias whitei | reverse complement strand
TTTTGGCTGATATCACACAGAGATACACTCACTTTTTGCTTATTGGTGACTTTAATTTGCATGTGTGTTGTCAGGAGAAGCCCTTAGTGAAGGACTTTCTAGATTTATTGGACTCTTAATTTAGCTCAGCAGGTGAGCGGCCCCACCCAGGAACATGGTCACACGCTGGACCTCGTTTTAACACGCGATGTCTCTGTTTCTAATTTGAAAATCGGTGACAATGTTTTTTCAGATCACATGCCTGTATTGTTTGACTTCACCCCCCCTTGTCATACTGCTAAGACGTGCGTTCCTGCACGTACGCGTTCCATTAACCGTTTCACTGCTGCTCGTTTTAATGAAGGTTTTAATTCTGAGAGGATCGAACAGTTCCCGGTGTCTCTCACCACTGAGGAGCTAACCTCTCAGTTCAACTCTGCCTGTTTAAATGTTCTGGACCGTGTTGCTCCCCTTAAGACCAGAAAAAATGAAACTTAGATCAGAGCCTTGGCTGAATGACGTCACTCGAGCCGTTAGGCGGCAGTGTCGCAGAGCTGAAAGAAGGTGGAGGAAGGACAGGCTGCAGGTTTCTTTTCAAATGTTAAGGGAGAGTTGGCGTCACTATCAGAAAACCGTTAAAGCTGCCAAATGTAAATTCTTCTCTGATTTAATTGTCTCCAACTCCCACAACCCCCGAGTTCTTCTCTCCACCCTGAACTCAGTTTTACACCTCAGTGAGCCTTCACCTCTGGAAGCCTCAACTGAGCTGTGTGAGAACTTCCTCCATTTCTTTTTAGAAAAAGTGGCAAACACCCGGGCACTCATTTCTCCGCCAGCTCATGATCTGTCCATCCCATCTCAGTGCGTGGCTGTGTTTGACCACTTTGAGCCCATCTCTCTGTCCTCTCTGGAGCAGGTAATGTGCAGCATGAAGCCATCTGGTTCTCCCTTTGATGTGGGCCCCCCTCGACTGCTAAAGGAAGTTTTTCCTACCCTGGGTCCTTTTATCCTCGCTATTCTGAATAGCAGTTTATCCTCAGGTGTGGTGCCAAAGACTTTTAAACATGCTGCTGTCCAGCCCCTCCTGAAAAAACCTAACCTTGACCCCTCAGTCATGTCCAACTTCCGGCCTGTCTCCAGACTCCCATTCACCTCTAAACTACTGGAAAAAATTGTGGAGTCTCAGTTGAAACAGTTTTTTGGGGATCACGCTATCCTTGAGTTATTCCAATCTGGCTTCAAATCTCTCCATAGCACTGAAACTGCTCTACTGAAGGTTTTTAATGACATTTTCATATCCACAGACGCAGGTGATTCTGTGCTGCTTGTCCTATTGGACCTTACATCTGCTTTTGACACCATCGACCACAACATCCTCATTTCTAGACTGGAGCAGTGGGTGGGCATCACAGGGTCAGCCCTTAAATGGTTTGGGTCCTACCTCTCTGACAGAACCTTCTGTGTCAATATCAAAGATTTTAGTTCGGCATCGACAGCGCTCCAGTGGGGGGTACCGCAGGGGTCCATCCTCGGTCCCCTTCTCTTTTCTTTATACCTGCTGCCACTAGGTGCTATCTTCCGCAAACACGACATACCCTTTCATTTCTATGCCGATGATTGCCAAATTTACTTCCCCCTGAGGCACAGAGGCACACGCTCTATTCAGCCTCTTCTTGACTGCCTGGCTGACATCCGGGACTGGATGGCTTTAAACTTCTTAAGCTTCAATGAGAAGAAGTCTGAAGTCATGCTGTTCCATCCCAGTGGCTCACTCATGAACCATGACATTGACCTTTTCTCTCTAGCCCCGCTAGAGAAACAAAAGGTCACTAATCTGGGGGTGATAATGGACCCGTCCTTAAAACTCAACAGTCACGTAAACATGATGGTCAAATCCTGTTTTTTCAGCTGAGAAGGCTGTCTAAGCTGAAGCCTGTACTCTCCAAAAAGAACCTTGAGACAGTGATCCACGCCTTCATAACATCTAGGCTTGATTACTGCAATTCACTTCTGTTTGGAATCAGTCAGTCCTCCATTGCTCGTCTATAACTGGTCCAAAATGCTGCAGCCCGATT
>NC_056501.1:53160591-53162778 GCF_014905685.2 Nematolebias whitei | reverse complement strand
TCAGTCAGTCCTCCATTGCTCGTCTACAACTGGTCCAAAATGCTGCAGCCCGATTTTTAACTTGTACAGGCTATAGAGAGCACATCACGCCAGTTTTGGCCTCCCTGCACTGGCTACCCATTCACCTTCGGATCCATTTCAAAATTCTCATGTATGTTTTTAAATCACTGAACAGTTCCACCCCATCCTATCTCACTGATCTTCTGCAGCCATATGTCCCACCGCGCTCTCTGAGGTCAGCAGACCAGATGCTTCTCTCAGTCCCAGAAACCCGTCGTAAGCTCAGAGGTGACAGGGCTTTCTCTGTTGCAGGTCCACGACTGTGGAATGAGTTGCCACTGAGTGTCCGGCAGGCTCCCACACTCTCAGTCTTTAAGTCTTGCTTGAAGACCCACTTCTATTTGCTTGCCTTTAACACGGTGTGATTTGTCTGTTCTCTACTCTGTTGGCCATTTTAGTTAGCTTCTGCTGCTATTTGTATCTGTATTTCTATTTTATGTTTTCCTGTCTGCTGTGCATGTTTGGTTCTTTTGTACAGCACTATAGTTACTCTTTTCAGCATGTTCCATCCCTTAACTGGTAGAGAATGTAGATGAACATATACATGAGATATATTCATACTGTTAAAACGGATTCTTTCATTTTTCTGGACTGTATAATGTACGTGCATCTGAATCTAATAAAATGTGGACGGAAACGTTAATTATCTTTGACTCACCAAGACAGTGGGTCATTTATTAACATAATCAAGTTTAACACATCACACATTTACATTAATTGGCAAGAATTGAAAATAACGACAGCTTATTAATCAGTTTAGCAAGGAAGTGAACAATACGGCGATTGTTTTCTCACTTCCAGCAGAACGACAAACGTTATTAATCACAGCAGACGTCAACCACACGGCGGTGATTGAAAAACTTTGCTTCAGACATTTCTAAAAATATCTGTAATGATTTTCTCAGATAGAAGAATTTTAAAGATGGAAAGATGAAGTTTATCTTGAGAAAGATGTGTGAGGGAATTTGTCTGTTTTCACCAGAACATGCACGCTCCTTTGGACCAGCTTATTCCAACGGTACACTTTCGGTTGAAGATCGACTTTTTACCTTTGCAGATGATAGTTTCAGCGTTGGTGTAGAGTTCTCCTTTCAACTCTTTCAGCGTCTCCGTGAGAACAGTTGAAACCTCGGGAGTCGTGTGGAGGTCATCCAAAACAGACTTTCATAATTCCCAGAATCTTCTCTGGTTCAGCTTGATTTTTCTTTCATCAGCATCCTGAATTCCAGCCTTCATGAACTCTGGAACTGCTGAGTTTCAGAGCTGCAGAGCTTCCTGCAACAACTGGAAAAAACTAAACTGAACTAGGAAGTGCCAACATTTAAAGAAAGCTCACTTCCGGTTCATTTGAGAGTTTCTGATTGGTCGATGGACCAAAACAGAGGTGTATTTTGTGATGTAAGGTGTTATGAAAAGTCAAGGAAAAGATTAAGATTGTTTAAGAACAGACAAAAAGATATTATGAAGAAACCAGACTTCATGGAGCCAATTCTCCAGTATCTTGCTGTAAAAGTTAAACATGACATTTCTTTTCAGTAAACTTTCAGTTGACCGAAACTTGAACTTCGACACACTTACAACTTCGCTCATTGAAGACAGAAAATCAGACAATGCATATTAACCTGATTTCTTCTTTGAATGAGGATTAAGTATCATTATTACCGTTTCACAGTTAATAAAAAATGAGCAGTTCACTTCAACATGTAAACATTGTTTGAACTAACACAATTTGATTATCAAACATTTGTAAAATAGTAATGATAATAGAAAGTAGTCTTCTTTTACTTGATTAATTCAAGAAAGAAAGTCTCAGGATGGGTCAACCTGTATTTCTGGATGCAAATCAATGAAATGACAAGTTCTGTCCCAATGGTCCTTAGGTCAAGGTTTTGACCTTCAGGCCTAGTTCACTACAGCACTTTGGTTGGCCTTGTTGCTGTTTTAAGTGCTATATAAATAAATTGGTATGGTATTGGTATGGTCCTCAAGAAGTTCAGTCTATGTGGTCGAGGTAGACTTCAGAGCATCATTTACAGACTGGACCATTGCAGGTCTGGTGTTCTAGAGGGAAGCTTATTGAAAGAAAACTACAAAATAGCGGCGCCTGTCCAAAGCCCCCCCCCCCCC
>NC_056501.1:53155238-53160491 GCF_014905685.2 Nematolebias whitei | reverse complement strand
CCCCCCCCCCCCCTTACTTTTTTGTCCTATTGGTTGGATCCCACTCCTGTCTGGTCCCGTTAACTTTTTGTCCTGTTCCTTCCCAATCGTGTGAGTTATATTAAAGCCGACTCCTGTCCTACTGGAATCCTGCGGGAATCCCGTGACTCACAGGATTCCTGAAAAAATGTCATCCTCTATTTTGTTCTGCTTGGAGCAACTGTCAAATCAGCTTCATTTCGCTGCGCCGCCCTGGTGAAATGCAGCTAATTTGACCATTGAAGTGCATTTATTAAGTAAAATTCAACTGAGACACACCTTTGCTATAATGTCCAGCAAACAAATAATTGTTTTTAGGCGTTTATCTTGCTAAATTCCGAAGAAATGCACAGCGACATGTCCCTCTGCATGTTCCTACTTCCGTGTAGCAGCTTTTGAAACGCAGCGGATTTGACCTTCAAAGTGCATTTATTAAGCAAAAGTTAGACTGAGACACACCTTTACTATCATTTCGAGCAAACAAATAATTGTTTTTAAGTGTTAATCTTGTTAAATTCTTGTTGAAGAGTCCTCCAGTGCATTCTCCCGCGGCCGCCATTTGGCAGCCAATCAATTCTTGGCACAACACCTTAAGTGGAGCAGCACTCCTCTAAAAATGTAGCCGATTCAGTTGGACATCCAGGTTATTGAGGAGTAACAGTCCAGTCTAGAAACCAGTCCAGGAAGCAGAGTTGTAGTCCTCCACCACTCTGCTGCTTCTCCTCTGTTACCCACCCACACCCCCATTGAAACAGTGTCAACTCGCCCACGGCTCAAATTAAATAAACCAAAAATCAGCTCTAAAATATAAACCATAAAAATCTTATTAAAATAAACAGTTACTTTACCAGAGCAAAATCATAAATTCATTAAATGTGGATTATTGAACATCAGATCTCTTTCCTCTAAATCCCTGTTAGTTAATGACCTGATAACTGATCATCACATTGATTTATTGTGTCTGACAGAAACTTGGCTACAACAGGAGGAATTTGTTAGTATAAATGAATCCATCCATCCATTATCTTTACCCAATTCTTCCATTTTGGGTCACAGGGATCGCCCATGTCCAGCAATCACTGTGCAAGGGCAGGTTACACCCTGGACGGGTCGTAAGTTCATCACAGTGACACATAGAGACAAACGAGACAAACAACCATTCACTCTCTCACGCACACCTAGGGACAATTTAGAGTTACCAATCAGTCTAACATGCATGTTTTTGGTCTGTGGGAGGAAACCGGAGTACCTGGAGAATCCACTCCGGTTAATTATTTAAATTTTCATGTTCCTAGAACAACTGGCCGAGGTGGAGGAGTAGCTTCTATTTTTCAATTCAATTCAGTTTATTTATATAGCGCCAAATCACAACAAAGTTTTCAGTCGGGACTTTTAATTAATACTAAACCAATTAGTAGTTATAATAGTTATAATACTTTTGAGTCACTGTCTCGAAGTCTATCCCATCTTAAATGGAAAATGGAACGGCCACTCTCACTAGTTGTTATAAGTTGTTCACAAGGTTCCTATGCTCAGTTTTTGTCGGAATTCTCAGAATGCTTAACTGACTTACAACTAAATACTGACAAAGTCATAATAATGGGTGATTTCAATATTCATGTTGATGATGAATGTGATAGCTTAAGCATAGCCTTCAAAAATGTGTAAGTTGGTTTTACCCAAAACGTCCGTACACCCACTCACTCTCATAATCACACCCTTTCTTACCTATGGCATCGAGATTAATAACTTAGTAATATCTCCTCAAAGTACAGTTGTGCCTAACCATTTTTTTAATAACCTTTGATTTTACATTAAATGACTACACGGGCACAGAGTAAATTTCACCTTAGCAGGTGCTTATCAGAAAACGCTGTAACCAAATTAAAAGATTCTCTTCCATCAATGTTTTCCTCTGTCTTGCAGAGTAATGCATCAGAGAACAGTGACTTAGATCATCTAGTTGATAATTTTACAACTACTTTGCAAACTTCCCTCGATAAAGCTGCTCCACTGAAAAATAAATTAATCAGAGATTAGCTCCTTGGTTCAATTCTGAGTTACGTACTATAAAGCAGACCTCTAGAAAGCTGGAAAGAAAATGGCGAATCCACCAACGTTGAGGAATGTTAATTATCCTGGAGAGATGGCCTGCTAATGTACAAAAAAAGCACTCAGTAAAGCTAGAACTTTATATTCATCATATTTAATTGACGAAAATAAAAAAATAACCCCAGGTTCCTTTTCAGTGCCATAGCTAGTCTAATGAAAAATCCTATCTCTGCTGATTCATGTATCCCTACAACTTTAAGCAGTGATGACTTCATGAGCTTCTATATAAATAAAATGGGTTCAATTAGGGAAAAAATTCAAACCAACATTCCTAGTATCACCTCTGGTTCTTTGTCTGATGAACCAACTTTAAAAATGTCACTAGAACCTGATTTATGTTTGGACTGTTTTTGTCCTCTTGACCTCTCTGAATTGTCAAAAATAATGGCTTTATCCAAACCATCCACGTCTGCTAGATCCCATCCCAACCAGACTATTTAAAGACAATCTAAAAAAGCTAAATCTGGTCCACTGGACATTAAAAAAACAAAAAAAACAAAGCAAAACAAAAAAAAATGTAGAAACGTTTCGTCTCTCGTCCGAGAGACTTCTTCAGTCTGAGGTGCTGTTTTCAGCTCAGTCTCTTAAATAGCACCTTCTTAGAGTGGATCAACCAGTTTTGCTGCTGACAACCAAAATCAGCTGATCACATGCTCAAGAAGGACCATCAGCCTAACAATAGATCATTAGCACACTGATGGCTGTATACTGTTCACAGAGGGCTGAGTGATACTAGCAATCACAGCATTGTAAGAGGGGGACAATTGAACACGTAGGCCTCCACCCTTGTTTAATGATGGACGGTTTCTTTTCACAAAGATGGCCTCCTTTACTCCTCTCTCAAACCATCGTTCCTCTCTGTCCAGGATGTGCACATCTTCATCCCTGAAAGAGTGACCGCTGGCCTGGAGATGAGTGTAGACCGCAGAGTCCTGGCCTGATGATGTTGATCTTCTGTGCTGGGCCATCCTTTTGGCCAGTGGCTGTTTTGTTTCCCCGATGTAAGACTGATCACAGCCCTCCTGACACTGAACAGCATACACAACATTACTCTGTTTGTGCCGGGGGACTGGATCTTTGGGATGAACCAGTCTTTGCCGTAATGTATTTTGGGGTTTAAAAGCCACTGGGACGTTATGTTTAGAAAATAAACGTCTCAGTTTCTCAGTCCTCACCTCCTTCTACAGGTGTGCAGTGGAGAGCATCCTGTGCTCCAGCATCAATGTGTGGCATGGAGGCTGCACAGCTGCAGAAAGAAAAGCTTTGCAGAGAGTGGTGAAGGCTGCACAGAAATCTGTTGGAATCAGTCTCCCCACCATCACAGACATCTACACCTCCAGATGCAGGAAGAGGGCCACCTGCATCATGAAGGACCCCACCCACCCAGCACACTCACTTTTTGCCCCACTCCCCTCAGGAAGGAGGTTAAGGAGCATTAAGTATAGAACCACTAGACTGAGGAACAGCTTCTACCCTGAGGCTGTTAGACTCATGAATCTCTAACTAGAATAATCACTGTGAAAAACCATATCATGTTGCTGCTGATCTGTTTCATGTTGCTGCTGATCTGTTTCAATGTTGATGTGTTCATGCGTGCACATCTGCTCACAGACTCATGTTCATGTTTGTGCTGATGTTCAATGTTTTATGTTATGAGTGCTTAGTGTATATTTAGTTGATGTTTTTCTTAGTTCATATCTTAGATGTCATTACTGTTTTTCTTATATATTTTATTGTTGGATGTAACTGGGACCCTGCGTACATAATTTCGCTCCACCACATGTACCACATGAGGTGCGAATGACAATAAAGAAACTCTGACTCTCTGACTCTGACATATGGAATGACCACTGGTCTGGGTCTGGGTTCCTCCTTTTCACCTGTTGGCTGACTGGAGTCCTGTTTGGGTTTCTTCTCTGCTTTTAGGAAGGCCCAGTTAGGATATCCACATTGCTCTAGAGCCTGTCTTGTGTGGGATTTCTCCTTCTGCCTGGCTCCTGAGCTAGTGGGGATGCTGTCTGCTCTGTGATACAGAGTCCTGATGACTCCTAACTTGTGCTCCAAAGGGTGATGGGAGTCAAACTGCAAATACTGGTCTGTGTGGGTGGGTTTGCGGTACACCTCAGTTTGCAAATGTCCTCTATCAGAGACTGAGACCTCACAGTCCAAGAAAGCCAACCTGCCATTTTTTACATCTTCTCGTGTGAACTTGATGTATTTATCCACAGAGTTGATGTGGTCAGTAAAATGTTGGACTTCCTGAGATTTAATTTTAACCCAGGTGTCGTTAACATACCTGAACCAATGACTGGGTGGTGTCCCTGAAAAGGACGTCAAGGCTCTCTTTTCTACCTCCTCCATGTACAGGTTGGCAACAATAGGAGAAACTGGAGACCCCATAGCACACCCATGTTTCTGCCTATAATATTGCTCCCCATATGTGAAGTAGGTTGACTGCAGGCACAGTTTCAAGAGTTGACACAGTTGTTCTGTGGAAAGCGTGGTCCTGCTGCTCAGAGTGGTGTCTGATTTTAATTTTAAACTGACCACCTCTACTGCATTATCAAAAGGAATGCACGTAAAGAGTGATGTGACATCAAAAGAGACCATTGTTTCATCAGTCTCCATGATGACATCCCTCACCTTATCCACAAAGTCCATGGTGTTATGTATGTGGTGTTCTGAGATGCCAACTAAAGGGATGAGTACAGACGCCAGATATTTGGAAACGTTGTAAGTGACAGAGTTAATCATGCTAACGATTGGTCTTAAAGGTACACCTTGTTTGTGGATTTTAGGTAAACCATACAGACTAGGTGTGGCCTCCCCTGGGTACAGTCTGTGGTACAGAAAACGGTCAATAGCCTTGTCCTGCTCCAAAATTTTCAGGCAATCTATTAACTTCTTCTTGTAACCACTTCCTGGATCTCTTTTCAGAGGTTCATAAGTGGTTAAGTCACTAAGGAGTGTCATAACTTTCTCATGATAGTCTTTCTGGTTCAAAATCACTGTGCACCTTCCTTTGTCTGCTGGGAAAATGATGATGTTTTTGTCCTTGCTAAGAGTGGTGAGTGCGTCCCTCTCCTCTCTACTGATGTTGGAAGGTGGTGGTTTGGCATTGCT
>NC_056501.1:53150006-53155138 GCF_014905685.2 Nematolebias whitei | reverse complement strand
CAGTCATCTACAAGCTTTGCAAGTGGGAAAACCTGAAAAATCAACAGTGTATCAAATGCTTGTTCTCCCCACTGTATTTATTATCAGTCACAAGTTCATGACTGCTGATTTTATCGTTATTAATCGGTTCATCCTGAGGAGCTGTTGGTCTGCTCTGTTTATTGTTACACTGTCACAATTCGTATCCTCCGATGTTCCTATTCACAGCAGCAGGTCTGCTATCTCAGCCTTTTTTCCTCACCAGAGATCTGTTCTTCGGTGCGCTCCTGTGCATGCACAGAAGGTTGCGTGATGAAATGTTTTTTTGTGCAAGCAGATGCTTCATGTTGTGTCTGAATGGACCCAGTGAGGCATAGACTACATCCTGCTTCGCCTTTAACCCACTAGCGATAGGTTAAAGGACGAAGCCTATACGAAATAGAACGTTGGTTACGTACTGTAACTCCAGATTCTATGAGTATAGGCGCAGCCCTTTAAGCTCTGGGCCTCACTGGTTCCTAAATGGCTGAAGAAAAACGCTATTTGGGAGCCGATTTCCCGGTCGCACCGTAATTTATACGGACTGGGGATGAGGCCCACACAGTAGGTGGGCATGGACTAAAGTTTTCAGTGCTGCGCGCGACGGGATGAAACCCACTAGCGATAGCTTAAAGGGCTGCGCCTATACTCATAGAATCTGGGGTTACAGTACGTTACCAACGTTTTTACGCTATTAGTGCTTGGCATATTTTTAGTTGATGTTTTTCTTAGTTCATATCCATCCATCTATCCATCCATTATCTTTACCCGCTTATTCCATTTTGGGTCACTGGGGTCGCTGGTGCCCATGTCCAGCAATCGCTGTGCAAGGGCGGGGGACACCCTGGACGGGTCGCAAGTCCATCACAGGGACACATAAAGACAAACGAGACAAACAACCATTCACTCTCTCACTCATACCTAGAGACTATTTAGAGTTACCAATCAGTCTAACATGCATGTTTTTGGTCTGTGGGAGGAAACCAGAGCACCCCGAGAAAACCCACGCATGCACGGAGAGAACATGCAAACTCCACACAGAAAGGCCCCTGGACCAGGGTTTGATCCAAGCACCTGCTCGCTGAGAGGCAGCAGCTCTACCAGTTGCGCCACCGTGCTGCCCTCTTAGTTCATATTTTAGATCTTATTACTGTTTTTCTTTTACATTTTATTGTTGGATGTAACTGGGACCCTGTGAACATAATTTTGATCCACCACATGTACCACATGAGGTGCAAATGACAATAAAGAATATCTGTATCTGTATAATACTTTCTGATTCATATATCAATTGTTATTATTATATTATTATTTTCATTATTTTTAAATCAATTTATTTTTCATTTTCTTATTTGATCAGTTTATTATTATTAATATATCTATTATAGCTGTTAGCTGCACCTTTCTTTGTTTGATGCATTTATTCAAAAACAGTATGTAGCTTGAATTAACCACCTGTTTCTTGTTTCTGGTGAAGAGAAAGAGAAAAGAGTCCAGTAAAGAAAAGTCTTATTTCATCACTGAATGAACATGAAGAACTGAAGCGGACACAGCAGGAACAACACTTGTGTCTTCTTCTGGATGAAGCCCGTGAGACAAGGGACACACAGATACACAGTCATTAGTTGGAGGCAGTAGTTTTTATTTTTCTACATTTTTCACTTCTTACTTTTCCTATTAAACAATTTTTTTCTCAAGTGGTGTCCTTGAACATTAAATTTCCTAAACAAATTTTACAATGTTAAGTTCATATAGTGTTTGTTTAAATTCATACTGGAAGTTGAGAAGAATTTCCAATTGCATTTGATCTTTAATGGATCCTAAGAAAAGATTACCAGAATCTGCTCACCTTATAAAATTATATATATTTTTTGTTTCCAGGGTAAAGTTAGACAAATAATTGCTTAATAGTTCGTCACTGTACTTTTTTCTTCACTGTACTTCTATCAAAACATTGAAATTTTGACCGATTGTATTTTAAAGATGGTTAGCAATTTAAAAAAAATGTATATTATGCATCTGTTTTTAGCTAGATAGATGTATAGTAATTAGTATGTAGTACTTTTATGTTTTTAAATTTAATGAAAGACAAACCTTTAAAATTTAAGGACAAAATTTAATCTAATTGTTTTCAAGTCTGTATCTTATTGTAAAAGCAGTTTCAAAGATTACAGCACAGTGTGATGTTTTGTAATTTAACATGAACCTTGTGCGTATCTGTAAATAATAAAAGTGAAGATATTTTTAATACATCTTTATTGTAAAAATCTACTAAAATGTAAAACACATGGATTTAAAGCAGCAGGAAGGCAGTAAGGTAGGATTATGAATCAGGTTTAAAAGTTACAGCTCCATTAGAGCATGACATCTCTTCCACAACATCCTGTGACAAAACCTTCAGGGTGTTCTTCTTCTTCTAATACGTTTAGTGGTGGCTAGTAAGTAGCTTAAGGGAGCACTATCGCCACCAGGTGGTAAGACCAGTTGGATTCTAGTCCCCGCCTACAGAGATGGTCCAGAAGTGTCAATGGAAACACGACACCCGAACTTACCTGATCCGCACTGTGACAGTGGAAAAGAGGCATTGGTGACTGCGTCCCAGGTTCAAGCCACTGAAGGTGTGTGTTTCCTTTTTGTGGAGACTGTTTGATTAAATGTTAGTTAAATAGCAATAAGGTAAAAAGTGTTTGGAGCACAAAAAGTTTTGTGTTCTTAAATATTAAAATATTGTGTTTTGTGTCGTTTTAGAATATGACCAAGAAGTTAGACACTTGAGGATCTCGTTGGTGACACTTTTTTCACAGTGGACCCAGCGAGACTGTGAAGACCTCCAGAGAGCTAGCCAATGCTGAGGTTGCCAAGTATAAAGAGGCTGCACCTTTGATACTGGGAGGCAGTGTGTTAAATTGGTGGAAAAGTCATCAGACTGAGTTTCCTCTCCTGGCTAGCCTTGCCAAAACATATCTCTGCATTTCTGGTACCAGTGTACCCTTGGAGCGTGTATTTAGCACTGCAGGCGACATTGTGCGTTCAGAGAGAAGTGTTTTGTTTCCTAAACATGTTGAGCAATTATTTTTATTTTTTTTAAACCTCTCAAAGAAAACCGTTGAAGCGATCTAACAGTAAGCTATGATAAACGCCAAATATTAATGATCACATGCAAAGGACTTTCTTGAAGTATTTTACTAATACAATATGCACTGAATATAGGATTATTTTTTACATTTGTTTTGGCTAAGAAAATGTTTATCCACAGTAGAGTGGATATTGGATTCAGTAGCTATGATGCAGGATGATTGAACTGTATTTACATTTGAATAGGTTAAGCGATGACTTTGGTTACGTTCTGTTAAAATGATTTAAGACAGTAAAAAGGGTGAAAGTTTACATTCTGCTTTAATGTATTTCAAAAGGGACCTAAAATGCTGGCATTTTGTTTAATGAGAATTTACTAAAGCTCAATATTTATTATTTTTGTTTCTTTATATTTGAAAGGTCATCAGGGCACTTTTAAGTTAACTGGTTAAAAAATGCACTCAAACATGAGAAATGTGAGACTATACTGAACGGGTAATTTTTATTTTTTCATTAATTAAGAAAAAACAATTTTTATTTCAATACCTGGTGCCTATAATAAGGAATAAAATGGTTAAGTCATATTTGAATAGTTTTTTGTAAAGTTATTTATATGTTAATGAGATGGGCATTTGATATTGCAATATATCAATTGCAGACTTGTTAATCGAATAGAATCGAAATCGTATCGTGACAGACTTTGTGATATCGAGAAATATCATATTGTCATACAAACAAATCAATATAATATATTGTGTTAAAGCTGGTGATTTACACCCCTACTAAGATGCTCAGGTCAAAAGACTAAAACCTCAGTCTTGTCTGTATTCAAAAACAGAAAATTTAGGGTCATCAAGATTTTTCTGTCTTTAAGACATGTTTGTAGTCTAAGTAGCTGATTGGATTCATTGGGTTTTATGGACAAATATAATTGTGTGATCAGCATTACAATAAAAATGTATCCCTTGCTGTCTAATAACGTTACTTAATGGAAGCATATACAAGGTAAAGAGTATTGGTCCAAGTACTGAACCTTGAGAACTCTATGACTAACTTTGGTGTATGATGAAGATTCATTATTTACCCTGATGCATGCTCATGATGCATTCATTATTTACATTTACAAATTGGAATCTATCAGATAGATATGATTTAAACCAATGTAGAGTTGTTCCTGTAATTCCATTATCGTATTCAAGTCGCTGTAATAGATTATTATGATCAACTGTATGAAATGCAGCACTGAGGTCTAACAGGACCAGCATAGACACAAGTCCATTGTCTGAGGCCATGAGAATATCATTAGTGACTTTTACTAGTGCTGTTTCTGTGCTATGATGAGCTCTAAATCCTGACTGAAACTCTTCAAACAGATTATTTCTTTGTAGATGTTCACGCAACTGACCTGCGACTATTTTCTCTAGAATTTTTTAGATGAAAGTTAGATTAGATATAGATCTATAATTGGCTATGATTCCTAAGTCAATTTTGTTTCTTAAGTAAATGGTAAATGGACTGTACTTATATAGCGCCTTTCTATCTTATCGAGATACTCAAAGCACTTTACAACAATCTGTACCTCATTTACCCATTCATACAGCTCTATACTAAAGTGTTACAATAATTGAACAAATCATTCTAAAGAGACTAATCACAGCTTTATCACATTCATACACCAATGGGACACACATCGGAGGCAATGAGGGTTTCAGTGTCTTGCCCAGGGACACTTCAGCGTATGACTGCTGGTGGATTCGAACCCCCAACTCTTGCATTGGAAGACGACTCTCCTAACCACTCAGCCACAGCCACCCCCTTTCTTAAGTAAAGGTTTAATTACAGCAATCTTAAAGCTCTGTGGTACATAACCATTTATTAGAGACAAATTAAGCAGATCTAAGATGTGGTCATTAATTAAGGGAAACTTGTCTTTAAATATCCTGATGCATGCTCAATAATCCAGGTAGAAAAATCTAAAAAAGTTATATCTGGTCCTCTGGACATTCAAAAAAAACAAAACAAAGCAAAACAACAAAAAA
>NC_056501.1:53131398-53149906 GCF_014905685.2 Nematolebias whitei | reverse complement strand
TACAGTCATCTACAAGCTTTGCAAGTGGGAAAACCTGAAAAATCAACCGTGTATCAAATACTTGTTCTCCCCACTGTATCTCACACTGCGACTGCATGCAGGCAGGTGTGAGTTCAAAAGTAAAGCTCCATGAAACAAATAATCATTCTGTCAGAACCATGAGAACAGAATGGGTCATGGAGAAAGTAGAAACGTCACGTAGATAAAAACGAATAATTGAACATGACGATGACCAGGCAGCCGCCATACAAATATCCTCCACTGTCATCCCTCCATGCAGAGCCATGGAGGATGAAAACCCTCTGGTGGAATGTGCTGAGATTCTCTGGAGGATCCAGTCCAGATGAACTGTAAGCTTCAGAAATAGCCTCACATGCTGGATAGAGGACGTCCTGAAGAGCTGTCCCTGTAATGCACAAACATAAGCGGAAAGCGGCGGAAAGTGGCGGAAAGCGGCGCAGTGCGGCCGTGTGCGCCACGTAACATGAAAATGCGCGCATGGGACAGAGGAGGTGAGATGTTGCTTCCTCTTCAGAATTATGAGGAAGAGGATAAAACCCATCCAAGGTTATCACTCTCGATCTGAATGAGCTTGTGATGCTTCTCAGAACAGGGTTAAAACGCAGTACAGCTGAACTGCCGTCAGATTGAATTCTGAGACACAAGGGAGTAACAGAGAGAGCAGACAATCACTCACTCTCTTTGCCGACGTCAGAACTAACAGCAGGGCTGTTTTAAATGACATAAATTTAAGTAAAACCTGATCTAAAAACTCAGAATGAGCTTTGATCAGTGTGTGCAGGACCATCATTAGGTCTCACTGTGGAGCTAGTGGACGTGACACCGGTCTGTGTCTCTGTACACCTTTCAGGAAATGCTTCATCAACGGGTGATTAAGAACTGTTCTGTCACCGAAGCCCTCATGACAGGAAGAAATAGCTGCAGCATAAGTTTTAATTGTGCTGAACGCTAGATCTCCATCCATCAGCTGCTACAGAAAAGACAGCACGCCACCTAGTGGCCATGAGATGGCCTCCACGCCTTTCTCTGCACACCAGCTCTGAAAAACTGTCCACTTGATGTGTACAGCATTGTGGTGGAAGCAGCTTGTGAGCCCTGAACGTACGCACACATCCTGTGGGAGGCCCATCTTTTCTAAACGGATCTGTTCAGTGGACAGACCCAAAGATGCTGACCTATTTCTGGGTAACTCCTGATAGCTCTTCCTGCCTGGAGGAGAGCGCCCCCCCACAGCAGTTTCCACAGCCAACCCGATATCAGTCTCTGCAGATTCAGGAACCACGGAGCGCATATGCGTTCAGGAGCTACGAGGATGACTGACGGTACTCCCTCCCGGACCCGGTCCAGGGTCCGTGATATCGGCAGTACTGGAGGAAATGCATAATGGAGCATTTTTGGCCACGGGCTGTGAGCGAAGGCGTCCACTCCTAGTGGTGGGTCGCCTCGTGGGCTCGGTGAGGACCATAATTGACACTGGGCGTTCTCCCGTGTGGCGAACAGATCCACTGTTGCTCGGCCAAAAAACTGCTCCAAATCCGAGAAATCAGCTCGGGATGGAGGCTCCAGTCTCTGTGGCGGGGACCACCCCTCGACATGATATCCGCTCGCCTGTTCAGGACGTTGGGAAAGAACACTGTGCTGATGGAGAGCAGGTTTCTGTGTGGCCAACACAACAGCTGTTTTGCGATGCATAACAGTTGGGCTGAGCGCACGTCTCCCTGACGGTTTATGTAAACTGCCATCACCTTGTTGTCTGTGTGGATCAGAAAATGCTGATCCAGCAGCAGGGGCAATATGCTGAGTCATGTTTCAGACCATGAAAAGCATTCTAGCACATTTATGTAAAGCAACATGTAGTCCAGCCACTGTGCTCCCACTGCTTGGGACAGACACATTCCTCCCAGCTTGACAGGAACACATCTGTGAAAACAGACGTGTGACGTAGGCCTGCTGATGGGAACTCCCTCTGACAGAATGAGGGGGTTTCCCCAGTGATTCAGATTGGTTCTCACGGAGGGGGGCACAAAGATAATCCACCTCTTCTGGCGCACAGGATCTATGCGCAGGCGGGCGAACCATCTCTGAAGGCGTCTTATGTGAAGTAGGCCCAGTGGAACCATGATGTGGGCCGCTGACATCGCCCAGGAGTCGCAAGACAGGCAGAACTGTCACTATGCTGCAAGGTTTGACACGGAGGAGCTGAGCTGACAGAGCTTCGGCTCTCAGCTGTGATAAAGTTGAGTTTAGCTCCACTTCCAGATAAACAATCATCTGGGATGGACGAACAGACGTTTTTCCCCGTTTATAGAAACCCCAGGTTTAGCAGGTGTAACACTAGCGTTTTGGTCTGTGCGACTGCTTTCTAACTGGACCGAGCTAATAAGAGCAGATCGTCCAGATAAAAAGATTTCTCATTCCTGCCATGTGTAACGACTGCAGAGCCATCTCCACGCATTTCGAGAACGTGCGTGGTTGTTTCCGAATGATGGAAATGTGAAAATATGCGCTCTTCAGCTCTACGGAGGTAAAAACCAGTCGTTCGGGTGAAGTTCACCAGCAGCTGTTTGTCAGCATGTGGAATTGTCTCCCCATGATCGAATTGCTGAACATGAACAGGTCGAGAATGGGTCTCATCCGTCCGGTTTTTTATCAGAACTAGGAAGTAGTGGGAGGAAAAAAACCCGTATTTTCCTCTCCGTTGGGAACTCTGGAAATCATGTTTTTCGTCAGAAATTCCTGAACTTCTGACTGGAGAGACGAGCTCTGTTCTGGAGAAGACAGAACCGTCTCTATAATCCCTCTGAATGGTGGGGGTTGAGCTGTGAAATGCAGCGTGTAACCCCTGCTGATCAGATGGTCCGTCCATCTGTCCAAGCAACGCACTCGCTGCCACTCTGAGTAACGCTCGGAGAGCGGGCACGCATTTGTGTTGTGTCAAGTTTCTCATGAACGTCAACCAGCCTAAAATATCCTTACCTCCATCACTCGCTCCGGAGATTCTCAGGGGGAACCCAAGGGGGGCTCCGACAGATAAAAGGGCTGTATATGTGCCTCTGTGCTGGGCCCAGGCTGCGGTCTCACATTAGAGCTGAGGTGAGCCGGCGCACACTAAGGGGAGGCGTGAGCGCTTTCTGAGTGAGACGCCGTTTCAGTGGAGGCTGCAGCTGTCGTGGAGAAACACGTTTACTCCCGCTGCGCTGTGAGTGAGCAGAAATCAGCAGAAATTAAAAACGGACTCTGGCTGAGAGCGAGGGATTTTACCGGACTCGGTCTGCTGAAAAAAAATCCCCATAATTTTATCTGACGTGGCAGACGAGTGTTTTGTGATATTTACTGAACTGCTGTGCCATTTAAAACGCTGTTTAGAAGTTACTGGTTTGTTCTGTGTGGGGACTGTGTGAAGAGAGGCAGCTGTGAGATCAGCTGATCTGACAGTCTCAGATGAAAAACTTTACTTTCAGAGGTGTTTCTGTTTTACATCAAAAACATACATCATCAAAAAACACATACCTTCCCCTCAAGCATCTGTTACCTGGTGGAGGGGGCCGGCAGAGGAGCGGGGCGAGAAGTCGCTACCGCAGCTGTGGAGCGCATCTGCTGCTGTTGCTGGCCAAGGCAGTCCCTCCAGCGGCCGGAGGGGCAGATGGACTGTGACGTCACCAGATGGTGTACAGTCTGTGAGACCTCCTCGGACCTATGCGATTTCTCAAGAATGGTCCTGAAGGAACAGCACTTCTGGGGTGACGGGGCCCTCCAGCAGGTCTTTCTGCAGCCTCTCCGACAAGGATGGCGAGAGGTGGAGCCAAGTGGTCCTCTGGATCATGATCATCCAGGTGGCGATGTGGGACAGGCAAACCGCAGAGGTGGCACATGTTTAAGATGACATCAGCAGCTTTACAGAGAGAGCTCTGTCTCCTCCAGCAGGTCTGCTTCTTCCAGCCTCTTAGAGAGGCTGTAGGCCAGCAGGGTGACGCTGCGGTCGTCTGGAATGAGCACTGGTGAGCTCAGTTGGAGACCTTGTCACCATCTGGTCATGCTTCCCTGGAGGGACAGGTTGCTGGTCCATCCTGGAAGCTTTTGTCTCAAGTGCCACCGCCAGGCTTGGCTCCGGGGGGGGGACCGGGGAAAAACACCGATCGGTAAAACTCTCCACTCTGGAGATAGCGGCAGACAGATGTCTTCAGTTTGCCGAGCCCAGCTGCAGTCTCGTTCCAGTGTGACGTCACAGCTGGACAGCGAGGCCAGATGGGGTCAGGGCGACGAGCCAGAGCGGAGCTAACCTTGCCGCCAGATCATCCGATCAGGGCAGAGGGAAGCAAGGGACGGAAAGTCCCTTGTGTTAACATCCTCCTGGATTATGCCGGGCAGCTCCGAGAGGAGGGCGCCAACGGCTGGGAGCGGTGTGGTTGCCGATATGGGAAGATCCGAGGTGGCTGAGCAACCGCTCGGCCACTTGTCTTCAGTCACTACGCTCTCCAGGAGGGAGGGGGCAGCTCCGCATTGCCTTTCTCCGAAGAATCATTCAATTTACTGCGTGACTCTGCGTCAAAGAAGGCGGTGGCATCGTCCCGCGCATAGCGTCCCGCCACAGACAAAAACACTCAGCGGAGCTGCTGCCAACAACGCCTTTTTCGAGGGAGTCATCTGATACGCCTCGAGAAAAAAAAAACACATTAGAAAAGGCGGTGGCGTCGTCCAGCGAGTAGTGGCCCGCCACGGAAAACCACTCCTTGGCACTTACCTTGAACAAGGCTGCTCGTCTGTTTCTCCTCGGGGAGGAAGAGCTCACCGGGACGGCAGGAGGTTGGCGTGGTGGAGACCCAGGCATCCTTAGCAAAGGTTGTGCAGGTCAAAGCTGGACAACTTTTCCTTCTTCGTTCTTCTGACTGTGCTAGCTAGCTGGCTGAAGAAAAAATGGGAGCCAATTTCCCGGTCGCACCGTAATTTATACAGACCGGGGTTGAGGTCCACACAGTAGGTGGGCGTGGACTTAAGTTTTCAGTGCTGCGCGCGACAGGATGAAACCCACTAGCGATAGCTTAAAGGGCGGAGCTTATACGAAATAAAACAATAAACACAATACGCAGAACAGCAGCATGGACATGAGTCTGTGTGAAGAGATGAGCACGAATGAACACAGCAACATGAAACAGATCAGCAGCAGCATGAAACAGCAGCAACATGAAACAGATCAGCAACAACATGAAACAGATCAGCAGCAACATAAAACTGATCAGCAGCAACATGAAACTGATCAGCAGCAACATGATGTGATTTTTCACAGTGATTATCCTGGTTAGATATCCATAAGGCTGCACAAACTCAAGTTCATGTTGCCGTTTGATGTATTGTTTTGATTGTTTACTGCTATTAGTGCTTAGTGGATTATTAGTAGATGTTTTTTAGTTGATATTTTTCTTAGTTCATATCTTAGATCTTATTACTGTTTTTCTTTTACATTTTATTGTTGGATGTAACTGGGACCCTGTGAACATAATTTCACCCCACCACATGTTCAACATGTGGTGCATATTCAGTATTTATTCAACATTTTATTTTTTTACTTTAAAAATAAATAAAAGCAAGTCCTTATCGGCACGAATAAAGTGATGTGGAACATGTTGCATCTGTTCTTACCGAGCACAGAAGCTGCAGCGTTGTGCTGCTCTGTGAGGTGCAGCTGGGCTGTGATGGAGCTCTGTCAGGTGCAGACTCCTCTGATGGAGCAGGAGCCGGGAGGCTTGGAGGGTTTAATGTGGAGTTTAGAGATGAACCTTCACGCGCTGAAATACGTTCTGGATAAAATACAGTGAGAAACAGGACCGGAGGACAGTTAGCGTTTATGCAAATTAGCTTAGCATCGTAGCACCGATGTTGTCCTATTATGGCATCAGCCTCTTTTGTTAGTTAAAAACGTTCAGAACCGATGGGGTGAGTAATTTAAAATATGTTTAAAGTTAGAAAACACTCACCATCTTCTATAAATGATTCAAGAAGAGCAGTGGTCGTGTCCAAACCACCCTCCAATCGCTCCATCTAGCTCGCTTTGACTTTTTTCCTCGGCCACCAAGCACAACAACACCTGCACTTCTGCATTTGACCACGGCTTTGACATTATTGTTTTTGTATAGCTTCAAAATACTAAAAGATACGCTCCTCGAGTTATCGCTAATGGCAGGTGGTAGAGAAAAATGGCGGATCGGGTTGTTTGGAAAGACTCCACAGACTCCTCCCCCGACCAATCAGTGACCGACAGTGTTTCTGACGCCACGGCTCGGCTCGCTTGGACCCCTTGAGAAGAGGGGCCAGAATACTGGGAGGTGAGCAGGTACAAAGTACTAATGGAAAAGACCTCAAACATGGGCTGAGCTGGAAATATCCAACCCGTGCCGTGACAGTGGAAAAGGGGCATAAGTCAGGTTGATCAGAGGTTTGGTCAACAGATGAAAGAGGAGGTGCATTCTCAACGTGTGTCACTGTGCCATTCTGTGGATAATTAACACCCAAAATAAATGTTAATCATGTCAATAATAAAAAGTTATTGATATATTATTCATGGATCATAATTTTTCCAACACAAATAAACAAAAATATCTTACGGTTTTGTCCCACAGCTCTGCAGCCTCACGTATTAGACACTGGAAAACTGCATCTGTCTCCTCCTCACTAAGGAATGGCAGCTTCTTAAACCTTGTATCTAAGGCAGATGCTATCTGCAGGACTTGGTGCACATTGGCATATCGCTGCTGAAGCTCCTGGGCCATTGTCTGCTTCATCTCTTTTATTAAAGTGGAATCTTCCTCTAAGATTCTATAATGCTCCAATAAATGGTAAAAGGTAAATGGACTGTACTTATATAACTCCTTTCTATCTTATTTCAAGATACTCAAAGCACTTCACAACAATCTGTGCCGCATTTACCCATTCATACAGCTCTATACTAGATCTCTACAAAGATAATTGAACAAATCTTTCTAAAGAGACTAATCAGAGCTTTATCACATTCATACACTGATGGGACACACATCAGAGGCTATGAGGGGTTCAGTGTCTTGCCCAGGGACACTTCAGCATGCTGGTGGATTCTAACCCCCAACTCTTGCATTGGAGGACGACTGCTCTAACCACTCAGCCACAGCCACCCGAGTGGTTTGAGTGGTGCAATCATAGATAATGTGGGCTGCTCTTCCTCACACATGATGGTGATGGCACTTTTCACTGGTCCAAGTAGTTTAACCAAGTCTTCAGCAGATGTGACGTCTCCTTCGTTGAGTGTTTGCACATCATTTGCACCTACCCTGTTTTTTATCCAGGAGTGAAGCACACACTGCAGCTTGTTGTTCCAGAAACTGCTGTAACATTTCAAACGAACTGTTCCAGCGTGTTATCATGTCTCATTTTACTTTGTGTTCTGGAAGTTCCAGTAACTTCTGCTTCTCTTTCAAGGCAGAGGTTGCCACCGTGCTGCGGTGGAAAAATGACACAACCCGTCTCACTTTGCCCAGAAGACGTGCAGCACCAGCACATTTCAGGCCTTTCTGTGTGGCCAAGTTAGGGATATCATGAGGAATTGGGAATTTCAAAATAAAAGCGTATTTTAAAAATGACAATATTAATTGATGTTTTCATTTTGCCATGATGCAATTAAATCATCAATTATTTGATCAATGTATCAATGTAAATTGATATATTGTTACACCCCTACACCATGGGAATGAATGTTTCAGTCTTTCTCCCTCCTTAGATGCATTAATCTGTCCTCCAGCTCTAATGTTAAAAATCTTGGTGTTATTTTTGATCAGGACATGTCTTTTATCCCCCACATTAAAAACGTTACTAGAACCTCCTTCTTCCACCTGCGTAATATCACTAACATTAGAAACATCTGATCTAAAAATGATGCAGAAAAACTGGTTCATGCATTTGTCACGTCTAGACTGGACTATTGCAATGGTTTATTATCTGGGTGTCCAAATACTTCTTTAAAACGTCTTCAGTTGATCCAAAATGCTGCTGCCAGAGTCTTAACTGGAGTTACTGGGAGAGATCATATCTCTCCAGTTTTAGCTTCTCTCCATTGGCTCCCTGTCAAATCCAGAATAGAATTCAAAATCTTACTTCTAACCTACAAAGCTCTCAACAACCTAGCTCCATCTTATATTACAGATCTTATTGTTCCATATTTTCCTAACAGAGGACTTCGCTCTCAGACTGCAGGTTTACTTGTGGTTCCTAGAGTTTACAAAAGCAGAATGGGAGGAAGATCTTTCAGTTCTCAGGCTCCTCTCTTGTGGAACCAACTTCCAGTTTCTGTCCTTGAGGCTGACACATTGTCCAGTTTTAAGACTTTCCTTTTTGATAAATCCTATAGTTAGGGCTGGCTTGTTATGCTGCTATAGGCTTACACTACTAGAGGACAAATTGACCTCATTTCCTTTTTTTTCTTTTTTCTTCTTCTTCTTCTTCTACTTTCGGCTGCTCCCTTCTTCAGGGGTCGTCACAGCGAACTAAGTCACGAAGACTTGGCAGTTATTTTTACGCCGGATGTTCTTCCTGACGCAACCACAGACCACCGAGCTACCACAGCCCTCTGTGTGGAGCAGAGAGCTGCCATCTAGGATACCAGGAGGAGCAGATGGTGGGGGTTAAGGGCCTTGCTCAAGGGCCCAGAGTGGGACGAATGAGGGTGGGAGCAGGTGTGGGTGCTTCACCTACCCCACCCACATTTTTGATGTTGTCAGTACCGGGGCTTAAACCGGCGATCTTCCGATCACAGGCCCACCTTCTCTAACCTCTGCGCCACCACTCCCATTCATTTCCTTAAATGAATTGTTAAAACTGAATAGTTTTCATTGGATACTATTTCTATCTTAACATGTGATTCTAGACCTGCCATTGTGTATCTGTTCCTCTCAAACCAGCCGGTCAAAGCAGATGGCCGCTTGTCCTGAGCCTGGTTCTGCTAAAGGTTTCTTCCTCATGAGGGAGTTTTTCCTTTCCACTGTCGCCTTCAGGGGTGGACTGGTCATGGGGAGTCATTTTCCGGTGGCCTGGTCTGGTCAGTGCCCGCTGAGAGACTGGACTAAAGGCTCAGTTCGGGTCGTGCTCCATTATTTTGAATAAACAAGCCGGCCGCTCTTGCCTGGTGTCACTGAAGCTCCCCCGCACCTTCTCTCACTTTCTGATGCTGTGTCTGTGGGTGGGCTGTCAGCTTCACTCAGGTCTGAGACGAGCAGAGACACACATATGGGTTGCGTGCGCCCCCCCGTTGACTCGCGCTCGCAAGGATTATATGTTGGCGTGCATGCATCTCTGTCCGGTTTGGGTCATATAGACTGATAAATTAGTAGGGATTATAAGGAAACACAAGAAGGAATATTATAGTGATTTATTAAATAAAAGTAATGGTGATAAGAAAGCTACATGGCGAGTAATAAATAGTGTTCTGAAAAGTCATAAAGCAAAAACAGGTATTTTACAATATTTTTTGAAGGATGACGATGAAATCCATGATGAAAATGAAATTGTAAATGGATTTAATCATTATTTAGTGAACGTTGGATCAAGCCTTGCAGCTAAAACACCAAAAGTAGACAATAATGTGAACCATTCAGTTATAAGTTGTGACAACAGTATTTTTCTTAATGGAACTGACAAAGAAGAAATAATGAATGTTGTAAAAAATCTTACAGATAAGAGATCAAAAGACTGGGTGGACATGGATATGATGTTTGTAAAGGACATAATGAGTTATGTTATCGAGCCGTTTACATATATTTGTAATTTATCATTTTCAAAAGGAATATTTCCAGACAATATGAAAGTAGCTAAGGTAGTTCCTCTCTTTAAAAATGGTGATAAATGTGTGTTCAATAATTATAGACCAATATCCTTATTACCACAGTTCTCAAAAATTCTAGAAAACTATTTGTGACCAGATTAGATAAATTTATTACTAAACAAAACATTCTAAGTAGCAGTCAGTATGGGTTTAGAGCAAAAAACTCTACACCAATGGCTCTCATGGAAATAATAGAACTAATAACTACTGCTGTCGATCAAAAACAGTATTGTGTTAGTATTTTTGTTGATTTAAAAAAAGCATTCGATACTATTGACCACACTATTCTCCTTGAAAAATTAAATAAATATGGTATAAGAGGACCAGCATTACACTGGGTATCTAGCTATTTAAAAGATAGGAAACAGTTTGTACAAATAAATGGTGTAAGATCTGACCTGTGCAATATCACTTGTGGAGTTCCTCAAGGCTCTGTACTTGGACCAAAGTTATTTATTTTATATGTGAATGACTTAGTGAATGTATCAGGACTCCTCAAATGTGTCCTTTTTGCAGATGACACCACATTTTTTTGTTTGGGTAAAGATGTAAAACGGATGTTGGAATTGATGAAGACAGAATTTGATAAAATACAAACTTGGTTTAAACTTAATAAATTATCATTAAATTTAGATAAAACTAAATACATGATATTTAGTAACAAAAAGAGAACTGTTGATGATCCATTTAAAATTGAGGGTGTTGAGATTTGTAGAGTTAATGAGATGAAATTTTTGAGTGTAATCATTGATGAACAGCTAACATGGAAAAATCACATCAATTCTGTAAGAACAAAAATATCTAAATCTATTGCAGTACTATACAAAGTCAGGGAATTATTAAATGATAAAGCTCTGTACATGTTGTATAACACAATCATTGTTCCACATTTAATCTATTGCATTGATGTTTGGGGGAAAGCGTGTAAAACATTTACAAAGTCTATTTTTATTTTACAGAAAAGAGCTGTAAGAATTATCTCCAGAAAGCATTACAGTCACCCATCAAGCACATTATTTTATCAACTGAAGTTATTAAAGTTCCATGATTTGGTAGATTACAGTATTTTATCAGTTATGTATTGGGCTCAAAATAACACATTACCATTAAATATCCAAAGAAATTTTGTTAAAAGACCAAGTTGTTATAATCTTAAGGGGATAGAAATATTTGTCAAAGCAAAATTCAGAACTAGTCTGAAGGGAAGGTCTACCTCAATCCAAGGAGTTGGATTGTGGAATGGTCTAGAGAGTGATGTGAAAAATGCCAAGTCAATGTGTACATTTTATTATGGAATTGGTTTTTTTTTTTTTTTTAAATGAATAAACTTTATACCATACCATATAGACTGGAGTGAGAGAATGAACCAGAGAAAACCAGTGAAGCAGTAAATGAATGTGTGAGACAGAAACACGAGTGATAAAAACCCTGAGGCCCATCAGCACAGCTTGGTTCATGAGGTTTGTCCACTTTCACCTAACGGGGCCAAAACTGACTTGATGGAACAATCCAGAACAATCTGGTCCAGAGGACCAGATTTAACTTTTTTAGATTTTTCTACCTGGATTATTGAGCATGCATCAGGATATTAATAGAACAATGTTTTAAGTTTTTACAAAGGATATTGCAAATATTAGAATTTGGTTAACGAAGATGTGAAAAACAAAGTTTAATGTTGAAATGTCCAGGAATTCAGATTTTGTGTGCCCTTCATAAACTCCACTAATAAATTATCTGATCATTAAAATCCTTGTGTTATATTATTTTATTTAAACTTTATTCTACCAGGTAAAGTTTTGTTGAGATTAAGAATGTGTTTGTTGTTATATGATCATAGCCAATACATAAGTCAATTAGTGAAACTGAGTAAATGTGAAATTATGACAAACCTAATTGAACCCAAGAGACTAATCAGTGATTGATCACATTCATACACTGATGGGACACACATCAGAGGCTATGAGGGGTTCAGTGTCTTGTCCAGGGACACTTCGACATGTGACTGCTGGTGGATTTGAACCCCCAACTCTTTCATTTGAGGACATCAGCCACAGCCGCCCATTAACTCTAAAATAGTTGTTGAAGCAAGTGTTACTTATGGAGGTAAAAGTACATGTTAACTCTTAAAATACACCAGAATGCAGGAAATGACATCTACTTTATTAAAAATGTTCTGGGGGACGACCCCCCCACTGTGCCTCCCCATCACATTACAAATGCTTCTGATGCCAATGGCCACCACGTTGCTAAACAAGAGCACATACGGTGTTCAAAGTGAACTCAACTTAACTCAGTCTTGGTGGTTTGAGTTAATCTGGTGGTGGTGGCCTGGGATGGCATCAGATTCCCAGCCTGGATTATTGTCCCAGTCCGCCCCTGGTCGCCTTCATGCATGCTCAAGATGAGAGTTCTGTGATGAGTTAAATTCAAAGTAGGGCTGGGCGATATAGAAATATTTTTAAAATATCTAGATCATTTTTTTGCGATATAAATTGACTTTATTTTGATATAAACGATATAATTCTCCTTGAAAATCCACCAGCTCTGCTCTTCTTTCTTCTCTCACATGGCCCCCCTCCTCTCACTCACTCCAAACTCAGCCCTACCTGCACGCTCTCCCCCTGCTTCCTGCTTCTCTCCAGGTGGAGCGGCTGCCTGCTGCACGGAGCAGCCACAACACAAATTTAAAATGGAGAGCGAGTCACAGAACTGGTGAGCAGGAAAAAAATGGCTCTGTTATTTGGAGATGGTTTGGATTTAAATTGTCAGATGTGCAACAGAAAAATGCAGCAAATAAGTCCCAACGAAAATGTTTGAGCACAACGAACCTTTTTCACAGTTTAAAGCAGCGCTGAAAGTGGAGTAGGAAGCGTGTTGGTGCTGCAGCTCCGGCTGTCTCAGTCTTCCCAGCTTCCTTCCCTGAGACAAACTACGGCACCAAACTCTTACCTGTGCTGTGCCTTATGACAGGCGACGTGAATAAAACATGGTCTTACCACATCACTAAACATGTCAACATGTGGCGCTGCCTCCTCTCACTGTAAGACGTGACGGTCTGTGGACAGCAGTTCTTTCTCTGCCCGTCTGTGCAGCCAACTCCACCCAGCCTGCCCTCCCCCTCCCTCACTGCTGCAGGTCACACGCTTACTAACACAGTGAAGGCGGTGCAGCTGGAGGAGATCATTATTTAATATATGTAAAAAATAAAGGTCTAAAATCAAACTTTGATATATGTAAATAGTAGACATTTATTTTGTACAGTTATAGCTGTTTTTAATAAATGTGCCTGTGTGACAACTGGGACAAAGCTTTGACTCAGAAATATATTTTTGTTATTTTATGGAAAGAAAAAAATAGATATATATTGTATATCGCCATTTTTCTTAAAATATCAAGATATAAATTTGGGTTCATATGGTCCAGCCCTCATTCAGAGCAGTGTGCTCCTCGGATAAATAATGTTAAATTATTATTTTCCATATGAATGTTTCTGTTCAGTGCCTGGGATGATTTCTGTTGTGACCTGGAGCTGCAGAAGTAAAGTGAAGACAAGATGCCACAACGTGTTGAAAGCACCTTCTTGAATCAGGTCGAGTAGTTGTAGATGTACATTCAGTGATAAATCAAAAGCTGTGGTTAGACCCAACAGAACCAAGAGATGCAACATGTTCGTTTATCGATTCTGCTTTAAAACAAGAGCACATTTATTCAAGATGAACGTTTGCAGGCTCAGAACATCAAGTGGTTCACATCATACGTGAACACATTTGGATCACTATTTGGAAAAAAACTGGTCAGTTCTGTTTCCTTGTCACCCTTAATTAATGCATAATGAACAATTATTAATGGTTTATAAAGTGTTTATAGGAATTAACAACAGATGTATAAACTATTGGCCAGTTGTAAAGTGGTACCAAGCAGCTGGAGACACATTTGTTCAGAGTGGCTTTTATTAGATTTTGTCCTATGTCACACGTATGTTGTTTGATCTCCTGCTTCATCTCCTGTGTTTTCATGTCTTATATTGTGTGAAGCACTTTGTGGTTTCTGACCTGTAAAAGGTGCTATAGAAATAAAGTTTACTTGCATACACCAGCCCACATGTAAGGGTTGTCAGCGGTGATGTCACATATTTATGGGTTTTTCCACTTTATTAGACAAACATGGACTGATGCAACTTATAGGGCGGTGTGACGTTTACAGTGGAAAATATGGTGTCCTGCAGCCAGCCAACAGGAGACACTGGTTTAGAATGAGCAGCAACTTGCATGAGCACGGTTCCATGTGTGTGCGCTTGAAACAGAGTGAGTTACTCACACATGGTCGTGTCCTCCGTGTTGGTGGCAGCTGTACAACAGGAAGCAGTGTGGGCTCTTCCACTCGTTTGTCCCGCGTTGCTCTCAGGCCGAGGAGGACTGCAGGGAACAGAACGTGGTTACAAACGCTGCTGCATAACTTCAGCTGGATGGCTGAGTGGCTCAGCTGGTTCCTGCACCACATCTTGAAGATGTCATTACGTGAGTGTAGCCACGGTGCTGAGGTAGTGGTGGATGTTGAGCATGGCGGCGTCCAGCAGGGTGTGAATGTTCTGCAGACACTGCAGCCTGGCCTCCAGGCCCCGCCGCCCTTCTGCCTCCAACTCCCTCAGCTCCTCATCCGACAGCTGCGACAGAGATGGAGGAGGAGGAGGCATTGATGACACTGGTGAGGAAGAGAAAAAATAGTTCATTTAAACAATAATAATGGTCATAAATAAGCTTCAATGAAATTTGTTGATCCCTTCAAACACACGGCAGAGACGTGCAGATCAAACAAAGCAGGATGACAAACTGACAAGAGTTACTTTTTTAAATATCATTACTCTCCTTAAGAGAAAATAAACATTTATAAACATCAGTGAAAATGTTGAACTTGAACACCTGAAGTCTTTCATGTTCAGAAAGAAGAAAAGCTTACGGAAGGGAGGAGGCGGTGGCATGGGCAGCCACGGTGCAGTGGGAAAGGGAGGAGGTGGGAATGAGAAGGGGAATGCTGGGAGTGCTGATCCTGGAGCTGCTGGGGACGACGGCGTGGCTGCGTCTGTGGTAGTAGAAGACGTGGGCTGACTGGTGCCTGGCAGAAACACAGGTGCAGCACTCAGTCACTTACAAACACAAGAAACAAGGCAGTTCTCAGAGTAAGCATGTCCAGTATCGTGGCAGTACCAGTAGTCTGTGTTGCTTCTGTGCTGCTCTGCGGAGCGTCAGCGCCACCAGGAGCTGGAGCTGCTGCAGCAGGGGGGGGCACTGCAGGAAATGGACCCCAAAAAGGGAAGATGCCAGGAGGAAAGCCAGGCAGCATGCCTGGAGCTACTAAAGGAAAGAAAGAGCACAATAAAAGATGCTGGTCAAACAAGAGGTCCACCTTCAGCTCCGACTGCTGCACATCAGTTTCTACACAACTGTTCCACTAGAGGGCGGCACGGTGGCTCAGCTGGTACAGCTGCCGCCTCTCCGCAAACAGGGTGTCAGTTCAAATCCCGGCTGCGGGTCTTTCTGGGTACAGTTTGCATGTTCTCTCCGTGCATGTGTGGGTTTTCTCCAGGTCCTCCAGTTTCCTCCCACAGACCAGAAACATGTTGGGCTGACTGGTAACTCTGAACTGTCTCCAGATGAGACAGACAGAGAATGTTTGTCTCTTTGTGTCCTCGAGGTGGACTGGAGACCTGTCCAGGGTGTCCCCCACCTATCGCACCGTGACTGCTGGACATGGACACCAGTGACCCGAAAAGGAAGAAGCGGGTCAAGATGATGGATGTTCCACTACAAGAACACAAATGTTCCACATGCTTCAGTCTTGAGATGATGAGCTCAGATGAAATGAAGACTAGATTTCTCCACAGAGGAGCTCATGACCAGGAATATGTAGAAGTTTAAAGGTGCTCTTACACAGCTGCACTGCGCTCCGCCTCAACAAACATGTTGACTCATGTTCACGTGTTTCACCAAAACATCCATTAAAACAGCAGTGAGGAGAACAAGGCAGCGCTCTACCAGCACAGTCTTCTGTCCTTAAAGGGAAACTCTGGTCATTCTGAAAGTGGGTTTGTGGAAAAGTGAAGAACATTTACTGTATTTTCTTACCTGTTGTGGAACAACACGAATTTGAAGAAATAGTTTGATTCTGACCAGCTGATGAACTAACAGCTAGTCTGAATGCAGAAAAGTCCAAAACAGATCAGTGACAA
Source organism: Nematolebias whitei (assembly GCF_014905685.2). Classification (NCBI taxonomy): domain Eukaryota; kingdom Metazoa; phylum Chordata; class Actinopteri; order Cyprinodontiformes; family Rivulidae; genus Nematolebias; species Nematolebias whitei. The sequence continues at coordinate 53,133,818 of NC_056501.1, read as the reverse complement.
CTTAAACAACTGGAATCTGGAACAATTAATAAAAGCTTCATGCAAATGTCATTTCATAGACGTTTTACGCCAGACTTTTATTTTGCAATATACCATCATTTAAATAGAATTTGATGCATCTTTGCAAACCGAAACTGAAGTTGGACAAAGGACTAGCTAGAACAGGTAAGATATTAATCGTTCATGTTCTTTCTACATAAACTCACTTCAAAATTGCCTCAATATACTTATAAATTTAAAGTTTATTAATTATTTCTTTGCCTTAGTGATGACAGCTTGATTCTTCCAGTCAGAGGTGTGTGTATGCACAGACTGGAGTTAGTAAATAAATATCTGTCCATTTCTCGTACACACCGACTGAATAAGGTGAAATTATCTGAACTCAGACAACGTTTCAACTACACACCATTTCAGCTGCTCCTTGAATCACTCATCATCAGTGAAATTATTGTTATTACTTTTCTGTGACAGCTTGGAAAACGTATCCTCTAATGTGGATATGTTTTTTTTTTGACAATATTGTAACAATCAAATATATGTTGTTAAATGTTCTGCAAGTTGACTCCTCTTCTGTGGTTCTTTGTGCCAAGTGCAACATGGCCACATCCTGTCAGAAAGCTGCGTGGCACATACAGTGAGGATGCTTAGTGTCTAAAATAATCTATTCATAATGTAGTTTTATTTGTTTACTCTTGTGAACTGACTGCTTCAAAACTGCAGCACCAACAACACATCGCTGTCAATCATCTGGCTGCATGCAGCCTTCATGAGGAAAACTTCAACATTAAGGTTGGGATTCAGGATTTTTTGTTTTGACTCACCATTTGGGGCCAGAGCAGCTGCTGGAGCATTGGCGGGGGCTGCGGGGGCAGGGGGCGGAGCCTGTGCAGGTGGAACTGGAGTCTGATTGTTGTTGGTGGCTCTAAGTACGTCCATACGACAGGTTGGACATGTCTGCTGTCTCTGGAACCAGGAGCGGAGGCAGCTGCGGAGCAGGGAAGCACAAAGACACCATTAAATAGAAAAAAGGTTTTTGTTATTTTGCAAAAAATAAGTGTGCATTGAAATGTATGATATCATTGCCTAATGTTGCTTATGACCATGTCTTGACAGAAGTATTCAAACAGATGAAGTTGAGGACAAAGAATTTGAAACCAGTATGCATCTACATAGAAGTTGCACAAAAACAGGAGCCATAGCATCAACATCTGACAGTTGAGAACAATTAGAAATGAAATTATTTAAATAGCTGCAATAGGATCTAGTAATACTTTTCCCACTCACAAATATGTAATATTGGATACTTTTCTTTAAAAAATAAATGACCAAGTCTAATATTTTTGTCTCATTTGTGTAGCTGGGTTCTCCATCTACTTTTAGGACTTGTGGGAAAATCTGATGATGTTTAGGTCAATTATGAAGAAATATAGAAAAATCTAAATGGTTCACACATGTTCAAGTACTACTGTGTCTATCTTTTCAAAAAGGGGGACCAGGGTGTGCTCCAATTATGGGGCATCACTCTCCTCAGCCTTCCTGGTAAGGTCTATTCAGGGATACTGGAGAAGCGAGTCCGAAAGTTGGTCCAACCTCAGATCCAGGAGGAACAATGTGGGTTCTGTCCTGTCTGTGGAGCACTGGATCAGCTCTTTACCCTCACTAGGATCCTCGAGGGGTCATGGGAGTTTGCCCATCAAGTCTACGTGTTTTGTGCACTTGGAGAAGGCATTCAACCGTGTTCCTCGGGGTACACTGTGGGGGGTGCGCCACGAGTATGGGAGTGGGGCCCGTTGTATTGGGCTGTTCAGTCCCTATACAAGCGGTGCGAGGGCTTGGTTCGCATTGCCGGCAGTAAGTCAGACCACTTCAGGGTGGGAGTTGGACTCCACCAGGCTGCTCATTGATACAGATTCTGTTCATAACTTTTATGGACAGAATTTCTCAGTGCAGCCAGGGGGTGGAGGGAGTCCGGTTCGGTGGCCTCAGGATTCCGTCTCTGCTCTTTGCAGATGATGCGGTCCTGTTGGCGTCATCGTGCCATGATCTTCAACGCTGACTGAGCGTTTCGCAGCCGAGTGTGAAGCGGCTGGGAATCGGCACCTCCAAATCTGAAGCCATGGTCCTCAAGCGGAAAAGGGTAGAGGGTGAGGTTCTGCCTCAAGTGGAGGAGTTCAAGTATCTCAGGGTTTTGTTCACAAGTGAGGGAGGAATGGAGTGTGAGATTGACAGATGAACTGGTGTGGTGTCTGCAGAATTGCGGATTCTGTGCCGGTCCGTTGTGGTGAAGAGGAAGCTGAGCTGTAAGGCAAATCTCTCGGTTTACTGATCAGTCTACATTCCTACCCTCATCTATGGCCAAAAACCCTGGGGAGTGACCGATGGAATGAGATAGGAGATACAAGTGGTCGAAACTGAAACAA
>NC_056501.1:53127229-53128798 GCF_014905685.2 Nematolebias whitei | reverse complement strand
CGAGCATCCAGTAGAGTTTTACGGCCTTGACCCTTACGCACAGCGATCGTTCCAGATTCTCTGAATCTTTTGATGATGTTATGCACGGTTGATGATGATAACTTAAAAGTCTTTGCTATTTTACGCTGGGTAACACCATTCTGGTATTGCTGCACTATCTTTCTGCACAACAATGGTGGAATTGGTGATCCACTTACTATCTTGGCTTCTGAGAGACACTGACACTCTGAGAAGTTCTTTTTATACCCAATCATGTTGTCAATTGACCTAATTAGTGTTAATTGATCTTCCAGCTGTTCGTTATATGCTCAGTTTCCTTTCTCCAGCCACTTATTGCTACTTGTCCCAACTTTTTTGGGATTTGTTGACACTGTGAAATTTTGAATCAACATATTTTTCTTTTAAATTGTTACATTTACTCAGATTAAACGTTTGATCTGTCATCTATGTTATATTACGAATAAAATATTGACATTTGCCCTCTCCACATCATTGCATTCAGTTTTTATTCACAATTTGTTTAGTGTCCCAACTTTTTTGGAATCCGGTTTGTATAAGGTGCATATGTTAGATGATAAGTTAATTGATATATATATTGTGCATGCCTATATACTGCATTGTGCCTAACATCATATTACATATACACTTTACGTAGACACATAAACATATTTTTGGTTCTAATGGGAGCTCTTGGCACTGAAGGGTTAAAGTACCTTATGATAATTAACTTACATGCTTTCAGTTTTATGTATCCTAAATGTGTTCAAAATGTTTAAAGTATTTCCTGACGCATGCTCAATAATCCAGGTAGAAAAATCCAAAAAAGTTCAATCTGGTCCTCTGGACATTCAAAAAAACAAAACAAAGCAAAAAAATATAGAAACGTTTCGTCTCTCATCCTGAGGACTTCCTCAGTCTGAGGTGCTGTATTCAGCTCAGTCTCTTAAATAGCACCTTCTCAGAGTGGATCAACCAGTTTTGCTGCTGACAACCAAAACCAGCTGATCACATGCTCAAGAAGGACCATCAGCCTAACAATGGATCATTAGCACCTGATGGCTGTTTACTGTTCACAGAGGGCTGAGTGATACTAGCAATCACAGCATTGTAAGAGGGGGACAGTTGAACCCGGAGGCTCCACCCCTGTTTAATGATGGACGGTTTCTTTTCATAAAGATGGCCTCCTTTACTCCTCTCTCAAACCATCGTTCCTCTCTGTCCAGGATGTGAACATCTTCATCCCTGAAAGAGTGACCGCTGGCCTGGAGATGAGTGTAGACCGCAGAGTCCTGGCCTGATGATGTTGATCTTCTGTGCTGGGCCATCCTTTTGGCCAGTGGCTGTTTAGTTTCCCCGATGTAAGACTGATCACCCTCCTGACACTGAACAACATACACAACATGACTCTGTTTGTGCCGGGGGACTGGATCTTTGGGATGAACCAGTCTTTAATGTATTTTGGGGTTTAAAAGCCACTGGGACGTTATGTTTAGAAAATAAACGTCTCAGTTTCTCTGATACTCCCTCAACATATGGAATGACCACTGGTCTGGGTCTGGGTTCCTCCTT
>NC_056501.1:53114347-53127129 GCF_014905685.2 Nematolebias whitei | reverse complement strand
AACAGCAGCTGATTAACATCTCAAAAGCTCAAATAATATCTCATCTACAGCCCCAAATCTCAAATGAGTTGAAAGGATGTTCTGTGGATGCATTCTCATCTACCTGCCAGCTGTGCTCGAGTGCCTGATCACTGAGATCCTGGAACTAGCAGGAAACACGGCTCCTGACAGTTGAAGGACAGGATCGTCCCTCAGCACCTACAGTTGACTGTCCGCAGCGACGAGGAGCTCGGCAGACTGCTGGGAGGAGTGGCCATCGCTCTGGGAGGAGTTCTGCCTGGCATTTGGACAGTCCTACAGCACGGGGGAACCGAGAGGCCAGCCGAGTCTGGGTGGACGGATCAGACGGCATCTGCAGCCAGTTTCTTAGGATCCACTGTGGGATGGACCTTTACAAGAGATCCTTCCTGCCTACAGTCATCAGCATCTATAACATCTCTTAATGAAATGATAACGAGCTACAACAACAAAATAATTTCCCTTTGGGATTAATAAAGTATTTTTGAATTGAAGTGAATAAGTCGCAGGGCATGCAAATTACGCAAAAAAAACGCGACCTATACAGCAAAAAACATGATAAGCCAGCTGCACTTTAAGCTGCAGTAAATGGGGGCAGTGTTTTACCATACTGAAGCTGCTACTTCCCCATTATATCTATTTGCAGTTTTAAGCTTAAAGCTTAATATTTAGCTTATGTTAGAAAAATTAGAGTTATTTATTTTGTTCTGTTACTTGAAGATTATTATCATTGAACTAATTGTTTGAAAAAAGGGGCTGATATAATAAGATTTTTTCTTCTTTCTGCTGCCTTTCATTTTAAATATATTGTATTTTTTTTTTTTATATATATAGTTTATGGAATTGTTTCGTTTTATTTTTTAAAATGAATAAACTTTATACCATACCATACCATAATATTTCAAAAACTGTACATAGTGCAAGCACCAAACATCATAGCAAACATCACATGAATGAACAATTAGCAACTATAATGGATGCATTAGTATAAGGTATGCAGGACTGGATGTACAGCAAAAAAGGGGATGGAAAAATTAAGGTGATATAATAACGAGATTAATTATAAAAGATAAACAGAGTCATAATAGTGTGCATTTTCAATGCAAACTAATTGAATGCAAACAAAGAAGGGACACTAAAAGGCTACGCAGTAATATAAAGTTCCATGTTTGCTTTTCCATAATTTACTTATGCTCTGTTTAAGTACAAGATTTGAGTCCAGTGCGGACTGTGTTGGACGTTTAACTACATTTGTTAGCAGTCCAGATTATCCTGTTGGAGTTACCTGGAGTGGAAAATGTGATTACAAGGCAATTTCTTGGCTCCGGTGACCATTTCCTCTCGACAAATGATGCAAACATTGTCCGAGGCCTGCAGGTCTTCAGGAGTAGCATCAGGATATCTGAGCAGAGGCAATCAGTTGAACTTTAACTTCACCTACAAAGATTACGGTCATGACTTCCCAAATGTGGGCTAAAAATGATTAGTATCACTAAACACTCTATTGTTGACCTTCCTGACAGAAAACTGTCACTTAGTAACAAGTGGCTCAGCAGAAGAGTTACTTTAAACTTTAAGCTAGTCCTAATCAAGCCAGGTCAATTTTTATGTATCTTAACAAAACAAGTCGTTCTCAAATGAAATATAAAACATAATGACATGATCCTTTTCATTATACATTTTATGAATCTGTTTCTGCAACAGGATTAAACTTTTGCGTTAAAGTTCCCCACTGTTAATTAAAAAATGCCCATCAGTGATGGAGAAAAGCACAACAGTTGCCATTTGACGCATGTCATGTGCCACAACAAACACCATTAATAACCTTCTCTTATTACTCATCATGACTCCAGCTCCCCACGGTCTGTAGTTATACTCACAGTGTGTTCATGTTACGGATAGCTCTCCGAGACATTATAGCATCTGTTACAGCTTTTTTAAACTGCCTGAAAGAAAATGAAACAAGCACATAATGCAAGTTTATAATGTGATGTGAGAAAGCAATCAAGCCCCATTTACTCCTTTAAATGTTTTTAAGGACTTTTGTGCATTCTTAAGACAAAACTATAACACTACATTACCAATGATAAACAATGCTTACCTCATAGCCAAATACATGGGGCGAATGGCGAACAGAGGGAAGGTGTGGACCTTTATCATGATTGTCATGAAGGCAATGTACAGGAGAACTTTGATGAACCCTGAAAACACCACATCAAACAGCATTTCAGACATACACACAATCAAAGAATACTAAAGTGATAGATGTATATTTCCAGCAAACTATTTCTGAGCTTAATGCAGCACCTGTGAAGAGCTCTGTATAGAGCATGTAGACGGCCTTGTTGTCCCAGGGATTCTCACTCTGCAGGTCAACAGTGTGCAGAATGTACTTGATAAAGGTCGTCAGGACCATGGTCAGCAAGATGGCATACTAATGAAAAAATAAACAAACAACTGAAAACCATTAGTGTTCAACGTTAAGCAAAAATCTGTAAAGGTTACATCCATCCATCCATTATCTTCCGCTTATTCCGAAGTCAGGTCATGGGGGCAACAGCTTGAGCAGGGAGGCCCAGACATCTCTTTCCACAGCCACCTCTTCCAGCTCTTCTGGGAGGACTCCAAGGCGTTTTCAGGCCAACCGAGAGACATAGTCTCTCTCCAGCGTGTCCTGGGTCTTCCCCGGGGTCTCCTCCCAGTCGAATGTGCCCGAAGCACCTCCCTAGAAATGGGTCCAGGGGGCATCCCTACCAGATGCCCGAACCACCTCAACTGGCTCCTCTCGATGTGGAGGTTCTACACCGAGTCTCTCCTGGATAACCAAACTTCTCACCCTATCTCTAAGGGAGAGTCCAGCTACCCTGCGAATGAAACTCATATCAACTGCCTGTATCCGCAATCTCATTCTTTCTGTCACTAGCTCGTGACAATAGGTGAGGGTAGGAACGTAGACCGACAGGTAAACAGAGTTTTGCCTTACAGCTCAGCTCCCTCTTCACCACAACGGACCGGTACAGAGTCTGCAATACTGCAGACGCTGCACCATTCTGTCCGTCAGTCTCACGCTCCATTCTTCCCTCACTCATGAACAAAACCCTGAGATACTTGAACTTCTCCACTTGACGCAGAACCTCACCCTCGACCTGAAGAGAACAATCCACCCTTTGCTGGTTGTGGACCATAGCCTCAGATTTGGAGGTGCTGATTCTCATCCCAGCCACTTCACACTCGGCTGCGAACTGCTCCAGTGAGAGCTGAAGATCACGGCACAATGACGCCAACAGGACCACATCATCTGCAAAGAGCAGAGATGGAATCCTGAGGCCACCGAACCAAAAACCCTCCTGCCCCTGGCTGCACCAAGAAATTCTGTCCATAAAAGTTATGAACAGAATCGTGACAACAGGCAACCCTGGCGGAGTCCAACTCACACCCTGAAGGGGTCTGACTTACTGCCGGCAATGCGAACCAAGCCCTCTCACCGCCTGTATAGTGACTGAACAGACCGTAGCAACGGGCCCCTAATCCCATACTCATGGAGCACCCCCCACAGTGTACCCCGAGGAACACGGTCGAATGCCTTCTCCAAATCCACAAAACACATGCAGACAGGATGGGCAAACTCCCATGACCACTTGAGGACCCTAGTGAGGGTAAAGAGCTGATCCAGTGTTCCACGGCCAGGAGGGAACCCACATTGTTCCTCCGGGATCTGAGGTTCGACCAACGATCGAACTCGCTTCTCGAGTACCCCTGAATAGACCTTACCAGGGTGGCTGAGGAGAGTGATGCCCCTATAATTGGAGCACACCCTCCGATCCATCCATCCATCCATCTATCCATTTTCTTCCGCATATCCGGAGTCGGGTCCCGACTTCCCTCTCCCCAGCCACTTGGGCCAGCTCTTCCGGGGGAATCCCGAGGCGTTCCCAGGCCAGCCGAGAAACATAGTCCCTCCAGCGTGTCCTGGGTCTTCCTCTGGGCCTCCTCCCGGTGGGACGTGTCCGGAACACCTCACCAAGGAGGCGTCCAGGAGGCATCCTAACCAGATGCCCGAGCCACCTCAACTGGCTCCTCTCGACATGGAGAAGCAGCGGCTTTACTCTGAGTCCCTCCCGGATGATCGAGCTTCTCACCCTCTCTCTAAGGGAGAGCCCAGACACCCTGCGGAGAAAACTCATTTCGGCCGCTTGTATCCGAGATCTCATTCTTTCAGTCACAACCCAAAGTTCATGACCATAGATGAGGGTAGGAACGTAGATAGATCGGTAAATTGAAAGCTTCACCTTTTGACTCAGCTCTCTCTTCACCAAGACAGACCTGTACAGCGCCTGCTTCACTGCAGATGCTGCACATATCCGCCTATCGATCTCACGCTCCATTTTTCCCTCATTCGTGAACAAGACCCCAAGATACTTGAACTCCTCCACTTGGGGCAGGACCTCCTCCCTGACACAGAGAGGGCACTCTACCCTTTTCCGGCTCAAGACCATGGCCTCAGATTTTGGAAGAACTGATCTTCATCCCGGCCGCGTCACACTCGGCTGCGAACCGCTCCAGCAAAGGCTGTAGATCACGATCTGATGAGGCCAATAGGATCACATCATCTGCAAAAAGCAGAGAAGCAATCCTAAGGCCACCAAAACGGATCCCCTCAACACCTTGGCTGTGCCTAGAAATTCTGTCCATAAAAGTTATGAACAGAATCGGTGACAAAGGGCAACCTTGGCGGAGTCCAACTCTCACTGAGAACAAGCCCGACTTACTGCCGGCAAAGCGGACCAGGCTCTGACACCGGTCATACAGGGACCTAACAGCCCGTATCAAAGGGCCCGGTACCCCATACTCCCAGAGTACCCTCCACAGGGCTCCCCGAGGGACGCGGGCGAACACCTTCTCCAAGTCCACAAAGCACATGTAGACCGGTTGGGCAAACTCCCACGCACCCTCCAGGACCCTGCTGAGAGTGTAGAGCTGGTCCAGTGTTCCATGGCCAGGACGAAAACCACACTGCTCCTCCTGAATCCGAGGTGCGACTATCCAATGGACACTCCTTTCCAGAACCCCCGAATAGACCATACCAGGGAGGCTTAAGTGCGTGATTCCCCTGTAGTTGGAACACACTCTACGGTCCCCATTTTTGAATAGGGGGACCACCACCCCGGTCTGCCTATCCAGGGGAACTTCCCCTGATGTCCATGCAATATTGCAGAGTCGCATAAGCCAACACAACCCTACAACATCCAGAGCCTTAAGGAACTCCAGGCAAATTTCATTCACCCCCGGGGCCCTGCCACCGAGGAGCTTTTTAACCACCTCGGTGACCTCAGCACCAGAGATTGGAGGGCTCGACCCAGAGTCCCCATGCTCCGCTTCCTCAGTGGAAGACGTGCCGTGGGATTGAAGAGGTCTTCAAAATATTCTGCCCACTGACCCACGACCTCCCGAGTTGAGGTCAGCAGCACACCACCACCACTATAAACAGTGTTGGTGGCGTACCGCTTTCACCCCCTGAGACGCCGGATGGTGGACCAGAATTGCCTCTAAGCTGTGCAGAAGTCATTCTCCATGGCCTCTCCGAACTCCTCCCATGCCCAAGTTTTTGTCTCAGCGACCACCCGAGCCACATGTCGCTTGGACTGCCGGTACCCATCAGCTGCTTCCAGGGTCCCACAGGCCAGAAAGGCCCAATAGGACTCCTCCTTCAGCCTGACAGCATCCCTCACTGACGGTGTCCACCATGGGGTTCGAGGGTTGCCGCCGCGACAGGCACGACAACCTTGCGGCCACAGCTCCGGTAAGCTGCCTCGACAATAGAGACACGGAACATGGTCCACTCAGACTCAATGTCCCCCACCTCCCCCGGGAACATGTTCGAAGTTCTCCCAGAGGTGGGAGTTAAAACTCCGTCTCACAGGAGACTCTGCCAGACGTTCCCAGCAAACCCTCACAATACGTTTGGGTCTGCCAGGTCTGACTGGCATACTCCCCCACCATCGGAGCCAACTCACCACCAGGTAGTGATCAGTGGACAGCTCCGCCCCTCTCTTCACTCGAGTGTCCAAGACATGTGGCCGCAGATCAGATGAGACGATGACAAAGCCGATCATCGAACTGCGACCTAGGGTGTCCTGGTGCCAAGAGCACATATGGACACCCTTATGCTTGAACAAGGTGTTTGTTATTGACAATCAATGACGAGCACAGAAGTCCAACAACAGAACACCACTCGGGTTCAGATCAGGGGGGCTGTTCCTCCCAACCACACCCCTCCAGGTCTCACTGCCATTGCCCACATGAGCACTGAAGTCCCCCAGCAGAACAAGGGAGTCCCCACAAGGTGCACTTTCCAATACCCTCTCCAAGGACTCCAAAAAGGGTGGATAATCTGAACTGCCGTTTTGTGCATAAGCACAAATGATAGTCAGAACCCGTCCACCCACACGTAGGCGGAGAGAGGCCACCCTCTCATTCACCGGGATGAACCCCAACACACAGGCACCAAGTTGGAGGGCAATAAGTATGCCCACTCCTGCTCTGCGCCTCTCACCAGGGGCAACTCCAGAGTGGAAGCGTGTCCAGCCCCTCTCAAGGAAACTGGTTCCAGAGCCAGAGCCATGCGTAGAGGTGAGTCCGACTATTTCTAGCCGGAACCTCTCAGCCTCACACACCAGCTCAGGCTCCTTCCCCACCAGTGAGGTGACATTCCACGTCCCAATAGCCAGCTTCTGTAGCTGAGCCTGGATCTGAGGTTCGACCAACGATCGAACTTGCTACTCCAGTACCCCTGAAAAGACCTTACCAGGGAGGCTAAGGAGAGTGATGCCCCTATAATTGGAGTACACACTCTGATCCCCCTTTTTGAAAAGGGGAACCACCACCCCAGTCTGCCAATCCAGTGGCAATGTTCCCGATGTCCACGCAACGTTGCAAAGGCGTGTCAGCCAAGACAACCCCACAACATCCAAAGCCTTAAAGAAATCAAGGTGAATCTCATCCACTCCCGGAGCTCTGCCGCCTCTGAGCTTTTTAACTACCTGGGTGACCTCAGCCACAGTTATGGATGGATCAACCCCAAAGTCTCCTGACTCAGCTTCCTCCATGGACATGCTGGTGGGATTGAGAAGGTCGGAAAAGTATTCCTTCCACCTTCCGACAACTTTTTTTTTCCATTTACCCTTTATTTATACACGTAGTCTCATTGAGCCACGAGAACTCATTTTCAAGAGAGACCTCTTTAGGGAGCAGATGGTGGGGGTTAAGGGCCTTGCTCAGGGGCCCAGAGTGGGGTGAATGAGGGTGGAGGCAGGTGTGGGTGATTCACCTTTTCCACCCATATTTTGATGTTGACGGTACCGGGAGTTGAACCTGCGACTTTCCAACTACAGGTCCATCTTCTCTAACCTCTGCACCACCACTCCCCCTAGCATCCTCTTAACATCACTGGTTAAGGTCAACAGCAGCCCAACTTCACTGAATACAGTGTTAGTAAAGTGCTGCTTTCCCCTCCTCAGCCGTCTGATGGGTCGTAAGAATCTCCTCGGAGCCAACACGAGTCGTTATCCAAGGTCTCACCGAACTCCTCCCACATCCGAGCTTTTGTCTCAGAAACAGCCAAGGCTGCGGACCGCTTGGCCCTCCGGTACCCCTCAGCTGCCTACGGAATCCCACTGGCCAACAAGGCCTGATAGGATGCCTTCTTCAGCTTGACAGCCTCCCTAACCCAGGGTGTCCACCACCAAGTTCGTGGATGGCCACCACGAGAAGCACCGATAACCTTGCGGCCACAGCTCAAGGCAGCTATCTCAACAAGTGAGGTGTGGAATATGGCCCACTCAGACTCAATGTCCCCCACCTCAGCTGGGATGCTGAGGTGGGGGGAGGTGGGGGTGCAACTGAGCGTTAAATATCTCTCTGATGGGTTCTTCTGCCAGGTGTTCCCAGCAAACACTCACTACACATTTGGGTCTACCGGGTCTGTCCGACATCTTCCAACATCTGAACTCACTACTAGGTGGTGATGAGTTGACAGCTCAACTCCTCTTTTCACCCGAATGTCCAAAACAAACGGCCACAAATCAGATGACACTACTATAAAGTCTATCATTGATCTACGACCTAGGGCGTCCTGGTGCCAAGTGCACGTATGGACACCCTTATGTTCAAACATGGTGTTTGTGATGGACAAACTATGACTAGCACAGAAGTCCAACAACAGAACACCACTCGGGTTCAGATCAGAGAAGCTGTTCCTCCCAATCACGCCCCTCCAGGTCACACTGTCATTACCCATGTGGGCAGTGAAGTCCCCCAGCAGAATAAAGGTGTCCCTAGCTGGCGCACCTTCCAGCACCCCTGCTAAGGACTCCAAGAAGGTCAGATACTCTGAACTACTGTTCGATGCATAGGCACAGACAACAGTCAGAGCCCGTCCACCCACCCGAAGGCGAAGGGAAGCCACCCTCTCATCTACCGGGGCAAACTCCAACACACAGGCACCAAGTCGGGGGGCTACAAGTAGACCCACACCAACTTGATGCCTCTCACCATGGACAACTCCAGAGTGGAATAAGATTCAGCCCCTCTCGAGATCGGTTCCAGAGCCCATGCTGTGTGTTGAGGTGAGCCCAACTACATCTAGTCGGTACCTCTCAACCTCATGCAAAAGCTCAGGCTCCTTCCCCACCAGAGGAGTCATGTTCCATGTTCCAAGAGCCAATTTTGGTAAGTCAGGGTCAGAGCGCTAAGGTCTCCGCCTTTGGCCACTGCCAATGGCATTACGCACCCGACTTTTATTGCCCTTCCTGCAGATGGTGGGTCCACAGGAAGGCAAACCCATGCTGCTCCTTCGGGCTGAGCCCAACCGGGCCCCATGGGTAGAAACCCGGTCACCAGGCGCTCGCCGACGAGCTCCTCCCCTAGGCCTGGCTCCTTTTTCACCTATCCCACCCACATTTTGATATTGTCGGTCCAGGGAGTTGAACTGGTGACCATCCGATCACAGGCCCACCTTCTCTAACCACTGCACCACCATTCTCCAAAGTTTTCAAGACTTAAACTTCTGAATTTGTTAGTTAATTTTTGAGGGAGGATTGTAAATGTACAGACTGAACACAAAACATCTGGAAACGGGACTTCTTGGAGGGAACAACTCCACAAAACCGTTGGTTGATTTGGTTCAGATCATTTGATTCACATATTCTTCAACACACTGTGAAACTGATTTTGTAAAAGTGTTACAATTTAGATTAAAACACAAAAAGGTATGCATGTTTTAGGGCCAAGCTAACATGTGACTAACAAGTTGCACACAATGTAAATGGTGTGCAACTTGTTAGTCACGTGTACACACCATGCACACCCTGTAGGTAAATGGCTCGAACTAACAAAGAACATTTATAAACATCAATAAGGTTTACATGTTAAAAAAAAAACTTTCATTTATATATAATAAATATGAAGTATTGTGATAAGATCTAATCCGTCATTCTGTGTTCGTCTGTCTCTCCTTCCTGTCCTCTCAAACCAGCCGGTCAAAGCAGATGGCTGCTCGTCCTGAGCCTGGTTCTGCTGGAGGTTTCTTCCCTTTAAAAGGGAGTTTTTCCTTTCCACTGTCTCCTTTCTGCTTGCTCAGGATGGGAGACTGTGACGAAGTGAAGATTCAACGAGTCTGCTGGCTTCCTTAGATACGGAACTTTACTAACCCTCTTTATAATGATGTGAATGTTTTTGTAGTGCCCCGAGACGACTTCTGTTGTGACCTGGAACTAAATAAACCAAATTCAATTATTGTAAAAATAAATTTAAGATTTTTGTCATATATAAAATAGTTCTTCTATACTTTATTTTTAACTTTCCATATTTATTCTGACCTCAAAAAACTGAAAATAAACTCCAGACTTTAAGACAACTTAAGTTAAAGACGTGACACAGATAAGAGCAGGACTCCGTTCAGAATCAAGCTTGTGAGGACAAAACCTTTTTGAAATGTGTGTTTCAGGTTTAACAATTTTTAATGAATCCATTCCAGGGGTTTTCAAAGTGTGGTGTGCCTCCCCTAAAAGTGGTGGGGGGGGGAACATGAGGGGAAAAACCACAAATGAGAAAAGTAAAAGAAAAGAAGAAAATGGGTTGTGTTGATGAGGTATTAAAAAAAGCTCTGCCACACTTCGAGAACCTCTGATCTACCGGTAGGCTTTTGTTTTACGTTTAAAAAAGGTACAACAAACCTCAAATCCAAAAACCAGCTGAACTGAAGCTCCCCGAGTAATGATGCTGTGACAGGCGTGGTTGACAAACAAAAAGTCCATGAGTGCCAGCATTCCTAGGAGAGCTGCAAGAAACAAACACCACATTGCATTAGGTGGACAATCCTCTGCAGAAACAGAATATAAACATGATATTTTGTAAAGACAAACTCCACACAGCTACTTGTGTATGTTCCTCAGTTTGAGTTTGTCCTGAACAGTTAGTGACAAAGTATACCAAGCAGCTTTCAAAGACAACTGAAAAAGTTGAATTTTGTTGAAACGGTTACTGTGGTCGGTTGACACAGGAATAACGTGCACGGCACCTGGCCTTATGAGAACAGACATTTGCATTGAGTTTCATTTAGACTTGCTGTGTGCGAATGCAGTCAGTGACAAAGAAAGTGAAACATTGAGAGAAGTGAAAAGCAACGGGCAGGGAAGAGAACAAACCCAATTTATTAGCATGAGAAGAGCTACTTACATAAAACCCTTAGGTGAAAAACCCATGATATGTTCGGACTTCGCTCCATCTGAAGAACAAACAATAAAATTAAAATTAAAAAATATTTTAAATCAGTAAATAATTCAATCACATTTCAGCCCTTATTATACACATTCCATGATGTGAATTATTCTTGGTCGTGTTCCTAACGGCTATTAATGTACGATGATGATGATGATTTTCTTCTTTTCATCACTCACAAAGTCCACCCGATCCTCAGCCAGCCAGTGGAAGCACTTCAAGAAGAGCAGGAGGGTAAAGAGGGCGACAAATCTGGGGGAGAAATCATCTCTGAACACAGTGAAGGCCAGGCACGTCTCCGTCACTGCGTACCAGGAGCGCTCGATCAGATGCTGATGGAGGTGGGACGAGTGCATAGAAACATTAAGTTTGACACTTTCCATCTCCACAGCAACATCAGTTATGAGAAAAATGTCTGAAATCTACCTCCATCTCTGCAGCTCTCAGCTGCCCAAAAAAGACTTTTCTCATAAACTTTCCCAAAAGAAACACCAGAACAAAGGCCTGAATGTACAACACCTGAGAAGACAAACAAACCAGAAAACTTGATTTGATCATGTGCCACAATTAAAGACGGGTATGACGGGGAGAAAGCTCTGCACTGCTCACCGCCATGCTGGGGCTGCTCTTGGTGAGGTACACCACAGTGGGGTAGAACTGGTGCTTGAGCAAGTATGCGTGAGCCACCACAGCTCCAGTCAGCGCCAGACTGGTGGCGGTCACCAAGGCGGCTCGTACCATCTTGTGTTGAGCTGCAGACGCTGCTGCGGACAGAACAAGTGAGAGGACAGAAGAAGGAGTTGAGGTGTGACACGTGGCGCAACATGTAGACACACACAAGACCGTTCCTAAAGCACAAGTAGCCTTTAGTGTCAGAATTTCATTCAATGTTTAATTGAATGTTTCTTTATTGTTGTACCCTTATCGCATGCTTTTAGTATTCTTTGTTTGGTCTTTGATTTTTATCAATTAAAATCAGTTCGTCTCATCCGAAGCATTTCATTGTTCTGTTAACCTGCACATGACAAACACAAGTGCCTTTAGCTTTTTAGCTAGTGCACCTGTATTGTGCGCCGCTAGCTTAGTGCTATGCCAGTTTGGTAGGTGGGGTGCCCCACCCCGCTTGTATAATGGTAGGGGGAACACTGCATCCTGATGGCTGGTAATCTTAGAGAGGTGGAAAACATCGGCACACCTAGTGTTTAAATGGAAAACAAATGTTTGATATTTTTCTAGCAAATTAAATGAAACATGCAACCACGTTCTTTAAAGCACTTAACGTTGAAGGGGCTACAGACATATGAAACAAATACTTTAAACCAAAAAAGTTCAATCTGGTCCTCTGGACATTCAAAAAAACAAAAAACAACCTACTTCACATATGGGGAGCAATATTATAGGCAGAAACATGGGTGTGCTATGGGGTCTCCAGTTTCTCCTATTGTTGCCAACCTGTACATGGAGGAGGTAGAAAAGAGAGCCTTGACATCCTTTTCAGGGACACCACCAAGTCATTGGTTCAGGTATGTTGACGACACCTGGGTTAAAATTAAATCTCAGTAAGTCCAACATTTTACTGACCACATCAACTCTGTGGATAAATACATCAAGTTCACATGAGAAGATGTAAAAAATGGCAGGTTGGCTTTCTTGGACTGTGAGGTCTCAGTCTCTGATAGAGGACATTTGCAAACTGAGGTGTACCACAAACCCACCCACACAGACCAGTATTTGCAGTTTGACTCCCATCACCCTTTGGAGCACAAGTTAGGAGTCATCAGGACTCTGTATCACAGAGCAGACAGCGTCCCCACTAGCTCAGGAGCCAGGCAGAAGGAGAAATCCCACACAAGACAGGCTCTAGAGCAATGTGGATATCCTAACTGGGCCTTCCTGAAAGCAGAGAAGAAACCCAAACAGGACTCCAGTCAGCCATCAGGTGAAAAGGAGGAACCCAGACCCAGACCAGTGGTCATTCCATATGTTGA
>NC_056501.1:53069133-53114247 GCF_014905685.2 Nematolebias whitei | reverse complement strand
GAAGTCCTCAGGATGAGAGACGAAACGTTTCTATATTTTTTTGCTTTGTTTTGTTTTTTTGAATGTCCAGAGGACCAGATTGAACTTTTTTGGATTTTTCTACCTGGATTATTGAGCATGCGTCAGGAAATACTTTAAACATTTTGAACACATTTAGGATACATAAAACTGAAAGCATGTAAGTTAATTATCATAAGGTACTTTAACCCTTCAGTGCCAAGAGCTCCCATTAGAACCAAAAATATGTTTATGTGTCTACGTAAAGTGTATATGTAATATGATGTTAGGCACAATGCAGTATATAGGCATGCACAATATATATATCAATTAACTTATCATCTAACATATGCACCTTATACAAACCGGATTCCAAAAAAGTTGGGACACTAAACAAATTGTGAATAAAAACTGAATGCAATGATGTGGAGAGGGCAAATGTCAATATTTTATTCGTAATATAACATAGATGACAGATCAAACGTTTAATCTGAGTAAATGTAACAATTTAAAAGAAAAATATGTTGATTCAAAATTTCACAGTGTCAACAAATCCCAAAAAAGTTGGGACAAGTAGCAATAAGTGGCTGGAGAAAGGAAACTGAGCATATAACGAACAGCTGGAAGATCAATTAACACTAATTAGGTCAATTGACAACATGATTGGGTATAAAAAGAACTTCTCAGAGTGTCAGTGTCTCTCAGAAGCCAAGATAGTAAGTGGATCACCAATTCCACCATTGTTGTGCAGAAAGATAGTGCAGCAATACCAGAATGGTGTTACCCAGCGTAAAATAGCAAAGACTTTTAAGTTATCATCATCAACCGTGCATAACATCATCAAAAGATTCAGAGAATCTGGAACGATCGCTGTGCGTAAGGGTCAAGGCCGTAAAACTCTACTGGATGCTCGTGATCTCCGGGCCCTTAAACGTCACTGCACCTCAAACAGGAATGCCACTGTCAAGAAAATAACAGAATGGGCTCAGGAATACTTCCAGAAAGCATTGTCAGTGAACACAATCCACTGTGCCATCCGCCGTTGCCAGCTGAAACTCTACAGTGCAAAGAGGAAGCCATTTCTAAGCAAGCTCCACAAGCTCAGACGTTTGCACTGGGCCAGGGGTCATTTAAAATGGAGTGTGGCAAAATGGAAGGCTGTTCTGTGGTCAGATGAGTCACGATTTGAAGTTCTTTATGGAACACTGGGACGCCATGTCATCCGGACCAGAGAGGACAAGGATAGCCCAAGTTGTCATCAACGTTCCGTTCAGAAGCCTGCATCACTGATGGTATGGGGTTGCATGAGCGCTTGTGGCATGGGCAGCTTGCATGTCTGGAAAGGCACCATTAATGCAGAGAACTATGTTCAGGTTCTAGAACAACATATGCTCCCATCTAGACGTCATCTCTTTCAGGGAAGACCCTTCATTTTTCAACACGATAATTCCAGACCACATTCTGCAGCAATCACAACATCATGGCTACGTAGGAGAAGGATCCGGGTACTGAAATGGCCAGCCTGCAGTCCAGATCTTTCACCTATAGAGAACATTTGGTGTATCATAAAGAGGAAGGTGCGACAAAGAAGGCCCAAGACGACTGAACAGTTATGCCCCTTTTCCACCGTCACGGCGCGGGTCGGATATTTCCGACTTGACGGGCGTTTGAGGTCTTTCCACTGTTCCTGTGACCGGCTCGCCTCCCTAAATTCTGGCCCGGCTTCTCAAGAGGTCCAAGCGAGCCGCGCCGTGACGTCAGAAACACTGTCGGTCACTGATTGGTTGGGGGGAGGAGTCTGTGGAGTCTTTCCAAACAACCCGATCCACCATTTTTTCTCTACCGCTTGCCATTAGCGATAACTCGAGGAGCGTATCTTTTAGTATTTTGAAGCTATACAACAACAATAATGTCAAAGCCGTGGTCAAATGCAGAAGTGCAGGTGGTGTTGTGCTTGGTGGCCGAAGAAAAAAGTCAAAGCGAGCTAGATGGAGGATTGGAGGGTGGTTTGGACACGACCACTGCTCTACTTGAATCATTTATAGAAGATGGTGAGTGTTTTCTAACTTTAAACATATTTTAAGTTACTCATCCCATCGGTTCTGAACGTTTTTAACTAACAAAAGAGGCTGACGCCATAATAGGACAACATCGGTGCTACGATGCTAAGCTAATTTGCATAAATGCTAACTGTCCTCCGGTCCCGTTTCTCACTGTATTTTATCCAGAACGTATTTCAGTGCGTGACGGTTCGTCTCTAAACTCCACATTAAACCCTCCAAGCCTCCCGGCTCCTGCTCCTGCTCCATCAGTGGAGTCTACACCTGACAGAGCTCCATCAGAGGAGTCTGCACCTGACAGAGCTCCATCACAGCCCACCTGCACCTCACAGAGCAGCACAACGCTGCAGCTTCTGTGCTCGGTAAGAACAGATGCAACATGTTCCACATCACTTTATTTGTGCCGATAAGGACTTGATTTATTTTATTTTTAAAGTAAAAAAATAATAATATGTTGAATAAATACTGAATTGGGATGAAATTATGTTCACAGGGTCCCAGTTACAGACAACAAAATGTAAAATAAAAACAGTAATAAGATCTAAGATAGGAAATAAGAAAAATATCAACTAAAAAACATCTACTAATAAAACACTAAGCACTAATAGCAGTAAACAATCAAAACAATACGTCAAACAGCAACATGAACTTGAGTTTGTGCAGCCTTATGAAGATCTAACCAGGATAATCATGTTGCTGCTGATCTGTTTCATGTTGCTGCTGATGTTTCATGTTGCTGCTGGTCTGTTTCATGCTGCTGCTGATCTGTTTCATGTTGCTGCTGGTCTGTTTCATGCTGCTGCTGATCTGTTTCATGTTGCTGCTGGTCTGTTTCATGCTGCTGCTGATCTGTTTCATGTTGCTGCTGATCAGTTTCATGTTGCTGCTGATCTGTTTCATGTTGCTGTGTTCATTCGTGCTCGTCTGCTCACACAGACTCATGTCTGTGCTGCTGTTCTGCGTATTGTGTTTAATGTTTTTATGCTATTAGTGCTTATCATATTTTTAGTTGATGTTTTTCTTAGTTCATATCTTAGATGTTATTACTGTTTTTATTTTACATTTTATTGTTGGATGTAACTGGGACCCTGTGTACATAATTTTGATCCACCACATGGACCACATGAGGTGCGAATGACAATAAAGAATATCTGTATCTGTATAATACTTTCTGATTCATATATCCATTATTATCATTTTCATTATTTTTAAATCAATTTATTTTTCATTTTCTTATTTGATCAGTTTCTTATTATTAATATATCTGTTATAGCTGTTAGCAGCACCTTTCTTTGTTTGATGCATTTATTCAAAAACAGTATGTAGCTTGAATTAACCACCTGTTTCTTCTTTCTGGTGAAGAGAAAGAGAAAAGAGTCCAGTAAAGAAAAGTCTTCTTTCATCACTGAATGAACATGAAGAACTGAAGCGGACACAGCAGGAACAACACTTGTGTCTTCTTCTGGATGAAGCCCGTGAGACGAGGGACACACAGATACACAATCATTAGTTGGACGCTGTAGTTTTTATTTTTCTACATTTTTCACTTCTTTTACTATTAAACAATTTTTTTTCTTAAGTGGTGTCCTTGAACATTAAATTTACTAAACAAATTTTACAATGTTAAGTGCAGATAGTGTTTGTTTAAATTCATACTGGAAGTTGAGAAGAATTTCCAGTTGCATTTGATCTTTAATGAATCCTAAGAAAAGATTACTAGAATCTGCTCAACTGTTATTATGTTATAAATGTTTTGTTCTAGGATGAAGTGAGACAAAAACAGTCAAAAATTCAGAAAGGACAGTTATTAGTGATCATTTATCAATTATCAGTTATCATTTATCAGTTATCATTTATCAGTTATCAGTTATCGTCCGTACAACTGTGGCCTGAGAGATTCATCTGAAAGTCCTGGTGCACCTTTTATTTGAACCTGCAGAGATTTGAACAGCTGATCTGAAGCAAACAGGCAGGAGTTCACCTGAACTGACCACTCCTGCTGTTTGATGGTCTCCTCCTTCACCATCCATCCATCCATCCATCCATCCATCCATCCATCCATCCATCCATCCATCCATCATCTTCTGCTTCAGGGTTGTGGGAGCAGCATCTTCACCAGGGAGGCACAGACATCAACAGCCTCCTCTTCAACTCTTCTAGGACCCCATGGTGTTCACAGACCAACTATTTATTAATTAATATCCTGATGCTGCTCAATAATCCAGGTAGAAAAATCTAAAAAGTTAAGTCTGGTCCTCTGGACATTCACAAAACAAACAATACAGTTTATAATAAATAAACAATAAATGTTTTTTGTTTGTTTGTTTTGTTTTTTGAATGTCCAGAGGACCAGACTTAACTTTTTTAGATTAATAAGTAATAAATTTGTTTTAATTTAATGAAAGACAAACATTTAAAATTTAAGTACAAAATTTAACCTAATTGTTTTCAAGTCTGTATCTTATTGTAAAATCAGTTTCAAAGATTACAGCACAGTGTGATGTTTTGTAATTTAACATGAACCTTGTGCATATCTGTAAATAATAAAAGTGAAGATATTTTTAATACATCTTTATTGTAAAAATCTATACTAAAATGTAAAACACATGGGTTTAAAGCAGCAGGAAGGCAGTAAGGTAGGATTATGAATCAGGTTTAAAAGTTACAGCTCATGAGGTACTCCATTAGAGCATGACATCTCTTCCACAACATCCTGTGACAAAGTCTTCAGGGTGTTCTTCTTCTAATACGTTTAGTGGTGGCTAGTAAGTAGCTTAAGGGAGCACTACCGCCACCAGGTGGTAAGACCAGTTGGATTCTAGTCCCCGCCTACAGAGCCGGTCCAGAAGTGTAAATGGAAACAACGAGACACGAGCCGATCTGAACCAACCCGAACTGACCTGATCCGCTCTGTGACGGTGGAAAAGGGGCATTAGAGGCCTGTATTAGACATGACTGGGAGAGCATTCCTATTTCTAAACTGGAGAAACTGGTCTCCTCTGTCCCCAGACGTCTGTTGAGTGTTGTAAGAAGAAGGGGGGATGCCACACAGTGGGGAAAAATGGACTGGTCACATCTTTTTTGGGATTTGTTGACGCCATGAAATTTGGAAACAACAGATTTTTCCCTTAAAATGAAACATTCTCTCAGTTTAAACTTTTCATCTGTGATTTGTGTTCTTTTCTGAATAAAATATTAGATGTTGGCACCTCCACATCATTGCATTCACTTTTTATACACAACTTGTTTAGTGTCCCAACTTTTTTGGAATCCGGTTTGTACATCATCTAACATGCACGCAGCATGCTACATACACACTTTACAGACACATCAACATATTGTGGCACTAATGGCACCTCATACGGTGCCTCTTCTGTAATGAAGTTTCTAAACTCAAGGAGAAACATTAGCAGCTTTATCCGACGTAGACAAACATTTCTGAGTAATCCAACATTTTCAGGCAGCTCATCTGGACAGTTAGGTTTTTTGCTGAAATGTTTCACCTTCCATCCAGAAGGCTTCATCAGTCAAGGAAACGACAACAAAACTGATTCTTCCCCCAAACAGCTTACTCCAAAGTGGAATAAACCAGTTTTGTTGGCTGACTGAAAATTGTAGGCTTGTATACCTGGATTATTGAGCATGGACTTTGTTGATTTCTGAGTAATGCTTTTTCTTTTTCAGGCGCTGCTCCTCTCATGCTAACCATGTTCAAGTCCAAGAAATACTTGCAGTAATAGTGTGCTAGTACATGTGGTAGGTTTCTAAGACAAGGTGAAACAGTGTAGGATAGAAGCACTGACTGAAACACTCCATCACAGATGTGCGAGTGTTTGTTAGTGAGTCCACACTGTCAACATAAATAAATACATTGTGCTGTTAGCCTGCGTTAGCTTGTAGCTACATCTGTCACTCACCGACCTGACGTCGCGGAACACTTTCTTCTTCTGTGATTTAACGAAACCTCCTCGCCTGATCCAACATGTATGTCCCCATCAGCTAGTCCATGTCAATGTTGTCACCGGTACCTCCAGATATTTTTAATTATTTTCGACTGTGCACCGTCCGTCTACGTGTTTATCTTTGGCTTGTTACTAGCGAGCCACGTCACTTCCGGTTGGTGCGGTAAATTGACGCAAGAGTAAAGCTGTGCGTCCCCGACAAGACTGCGGTTTTAAATATAACAATTATAATAAAACCAGACATAAATAACAAAGAATAATTGTTGTCTAATAACTAATGGTTACTTATAATTCATAGGCAAGTGTCATTAACCGTGTTTTAAGGTATTGTACTTTTTTAATGTCACATTTTACATGTTTTACGGTAAACATAAACGTGGACCAATGGGAAGTTTCCATGACTGACTGTCATTCACACAAGATCCCGCATTGTCTGCTGGGAAGTAGGCAATATGTCCGCCATCTTGGAGAGGTCGTCCTTCATATTTGGTTAAAGCAGAAGATGTCTCAGCACTTCGCAGCTTATTTCTGTTCTAATCGACGGACTGTTGACGTCAGGTCTCGGGGGATAACTTTTCACAGTAAGATGAACATATTATTGTTAGTATTTTGTGAATATAATATTACTGTACTGTATTTATGTCCACCAGCTGATGTCAGACTCAGAGTTTCTTTATTGTCATTCGCACCTCATGTGGTACATGTGGTGGAGCGAAATTATGTCCACAGGGTCCCAGTTACATCCAACAATAAAATGTACAAGAAAAACAGTAAAAACATCTAAGATATGAACTAAGAAAAACATCAACTAAATCAATCAACCTTTATTTCTACAGGTAAATCCCATTGAGCCTCGAGGACTCATTTACAAGAGAGACCTGATTTCAACAAAGAAAGATGACAACAATGGACAACAGCAACAACAATAAGCAGTTATAAAAACTCATACTACAGTTTTTTTTTTTTTTTAACAAATAGGATGGCTAAAAGGAAAAAGGTAACAAAACAAAAAACAGCTAGATTCCAAGACAAATGTAGAAAACTAAAAACAGGAACATGTCTGCATTGGACCCTGCCAGGAGTCCAACAGATTCTTAAAGACACTTAGAGAGGTCAAAGGTCGAGAGCTTCAAATCTACACTAAGCACTCATAACATAAAACATTGAACATCAGCACAAACATGAACATGAGTCTGTGAGCAGATGTGCACGCATGAACACATCAACACTGAAACAGATCAGCAGCAACATGAAACAGATCAGCAGCAACATGAAACAGATCAGCAGCAACATGAAAGTGTCTTCATGGACGATGTGTGTGAGGGTGGACATGTTTGGAGGTTGCTGTGTTGAAGCTCCATGGATCAGCCTCTCTGCAGCTCTCAGCACCTTCACTGAGCTGCTCTTGTTCTTCACAGGTAGAAGGTGGGAGCTCTCGTCAAATCATCATCTCCAGCATCATCTTGTTCATGCCAGGCTTTTCATCCACTGACCACACACACCTGCAAACATCAGGGGACCAGTTTAACACATCTGGAAGGAAACCAGTGAGATTTTAATACGACCAGTATGATATGATGTCATGTGGGGGAGTGGTGGAGCAGAGGTTACAAGATGGGCCTGTGATGGGAATGTCACAGGTTCAACTCCCGGTACTGTCAACATCAAAATGAGGTGGAAAAGGTGAAACACCCACACCTGCCTCCACCCTCATTGGCCCCACCCTGGTCCTCTGAGCAAGGCACTCAACCCCCACCACCTGCTCCTAAACAGGTCTCTCTTTAAAATGAGTTCTCGTGACTCAGTGAGTCGACCTGGATAAATAAAGATCAATGAAAAATAAAGTTTAAAATAGAAATACATCATGAGGCCCAGGTTGTGTGCGTGTGACGTGCACGTTCCTGAGTGTGTGTGTGTGACGTGCACGTTCCTGAGGTTGTGTGTGTGACGTGCACGTTCCTGAGGTTGTGTGTGTGACGTGCACGTTCCTGAGTGTGTGTGTGACGTGCACGTTCCTGAGCATGTGTGTGTGGCGTGCACGTTCCTGAGAGTGTGTGTGTGACGTGCACGTTCCTGAGGTTGTGTGTGTGACGTGCACGTTCCTGAGGTTGTGTGGGACGTGCACACTCCTGAGGTTGTGTGTGTGGCGTGCACGTTCCTGAGCGTGCACAGACAGAGCAGCTGCAGCTTTTGTTCACTTCCTGTAGTCCTGCAGTTTTCAAGCTGAAATGAAAAAGCATCATGAAAATGAACTTTACAGTCTCTAGTTACCTGTTCATAGAAACACATGGAGGTGTCTCACCTTGTGACTCACAATAAAATATGTAACTTTATGAACTCTAATGAACTTATAATGATGCTCCTACTCTCTTAAGGTGAACCCATGGTACCACACCATCTCTCTGTCGGACAGTCTGACCAGTTTGATCAGAATCCTCCAGTTTAAAATCCTCACTGCTCAGATGAATCCTCCTCAAAGATACTTCCTCCTCTTCCTCACATCTTGTTCTTTGGGAAACCTTCAAAATGAAAACAGGACATTTGTGTCTACACAAAAACATTGTACAGAGGAGGTCAATCTTATTTTCTATTTCCTATATTCTCCCCAGTTTTATTTTTTAATTTTTTAGAACTTAAACAAAACTCCAGTTTTGATGCATATCTGTTGAAAATGAACCAAAGCTGCTGAAATAGTGAGTATGATTGTTAGCAAAATATTCCTGTCATCAGATCTCAGTCAGCTTCATTGCAGCTGAACACCGTGTTACACTGAACATCACATCAGCTGGTGGACATAAATACAGTACAGTAATATTATATTCACAAAATACTAACAGTAATATGTTCATCTTACTTGTGAAAAGTTATCCCCCGAGACCTGACGTCAACAGTCCGTCGATCTGAACAGAAATAAGCTGCGAAGTGCTGAGACATCTTCTGCTTTAACCAAATATGAAGGACGACCTCTCCAAGATAGCGGTGAAAATCCTGCGCCGCAGCAGCTGAGGCATCTAGTGTTTATATCTATGGTAACACCGGTGTTCAGCCGCAATGATGCTGAGATCTGATGACAGGAATATTTTGTTAGAAACAAGAAACAAAACCACACATCTAAATTGAACAATAAGATCATTTTCACAGCTGATAGTCCGGTAGACTGGGTTCAGTTCAGGACCAATATTCATGACCTTTTGTTACATTTGAGCTGGTGCGTTTGCATTCACACTGCACTGTGCAGTCAAGTCAACCTGTTGAACCAACCTGTTCCCCCGCTCGCCTGTGGGGGCGCTGCACCAAGAACTACTGAAAAAAACGACACAAAAACCTCTGAAGACACGTCTTCTTCTTCTTCTGTAAATAAAAACAAAAACGAAGTGGCATCAAGTTTTAGCAGTTATATTTTGTCATTTTTCAACAATAGACTTAGCATGAGCAGAAGATGAGACAGAAGACCATGGAGAATATTGTTCTTCACACAAGGCAGCTGACGGCTCCATATGAGAGAAATGTGCGTTTGTTTGTCCTGTGGAGCGGGACCCGGTCTGTTTACATTCACACTGTACTGGAACCGTGATGGAGTTCTCTTCTACCAGACCCAGACCTAGGTTTTAGCCCGAGCCAGAGTTCACCTTTTTGTTCCGTGACAGAGTTCGATGGTGCGTTCACACCTCCCTAAACGAACTGGACTTTCTAGGAAAACGAGCTGGAGTTGGATTAAAGCGGCTAAACAGGGCTGGTGTGAACACAGCCCGACAGGTCTTTGAGGACCAGAACTGTTGGTGATTGTAGGTGTTCAAATATTGATTTACAGCAGTAACACACAAACCGTTCAAATACTGATTTTTCTCACTGATCATCTTCATCGTGGTGTTGCCCTGATGATCACATTTAGTTTATAAAGAGAATTAAGAGTTGGGGTCAGGACCATAACTTTTGTACAGAACAACAATTTAAGCAGCTAGCAAGAAGCATCATTGTAAATTTAAATAAAAAAAGAGCCGTTTTGAGTCAACTGATGTTTCTTTAGTGGAAAAAATCTTTGCACCTGAAACTTGCCTAATATTAAAGTAAATACAGACGGACAAATAAATAAATAAATGGTTAACAAATATCCTGTTTATTTTATTGAGCTAATAAAGCAAATTGTCAACATAATGTCTTGGTACCCAAGACAAAATTTTAATATGACAAAAAAAAAAAAATCAATGAGTGCAATATTGTTAATACAGTGAGAGTGAAAGGCACTCTTACTTGCCCCTAAAAGTACAAACAAGACTGAATAATAATGGAGTACATGAGTACTTGTATTTCAACTGATGTAACATTCACAGTGTTGTTGTGTGAAGTCATGTGCAAGTCGTTCAGGGATCTCCCACATCACAAAGGATCACGGTGGCTGACAGAAGTTCGTGAAGGCAGCAGCTCGGTGTGCACGGCTGGCAGCAGACTTTCTCTTCTGGGCCTAACGATAAACAGAACCGTACGTGTATCTAAAGTGAAATAACGGAGACATGAGTGGAAGCAGAACGTTTCATATATTTCCAAATGTGTGGGAAACATGAGGCAGAGAAGTGGAACTGGTCTGCTCAGATAAAAACCTACACAAAACAGTTATTTGTCAAAAACAATAAAAACTAGTAAAAATTAACATTTGAGTTGGGCTTCAGAAGAAAGGCCTGGATTGTGAGCCGTTGTTGAGCAGTAGTGTCCACGATGACGTCTTCCTCTCCTGCCATGTTTCTAAGTTTTATGTTGAATCGTTCTGATTCTGGCAGGGTCACTTGACGAGTATCCCTTGTCAAAGTGTAAACAGTTCCAGCATGAAGACACCTTGAAATTATAAAATCTTTGCTGGGAAAAATGTTAAAAACAATAGAAAAGAGAAAAATGATCCTTAAATGTATTGTTTGTCCATTATTAGGACACAGAGGAGATGGGGTTGAGCGGGGAGCCCATCTGTGTCAGCACTTTGTCCAGCCACTGGAGAGGCCCGTTCAAGTGGACCTCGATCCAGCAGGGGGTGCTGGTGACGTCCTGCCGATGATACTCTGCTCCCCAGCCCTGAAAGGAAAGGACACAGAGCAACAGGGATAAATGAAGACTGCTGTTGTGGCAGCAGTTTAATTTATTTGCGGTGCGCCGCACTAATCTCACCTTGACAAAGCTCATCCTAATGGTACACATCTTGGTGAGCTCGTACACGGCCTCAAAGCCGTGATTGACAGACTGGGCCAGAAGCTGAGCAAATTCCTGGTTATTAAAAATCTTGAGGCTGCATCCACTGGGGATCTTGCACACAGTGGTGGGATGGAAGTTGTGGTGGTAATTACAGTTACGACTCTGGACAAAAATGCTGGTGTCGCTGAGGCACTCTGCATACACCTCTCCTCCCACGTAGTACAGATGCACTCCTGCTTCACACAGAAACGTGAGGGGGAAACATGGACATCAGTAATTCAAGTTGTGTGAATGGATAACAGACCGTAGATAAATGTGGGACATTTTCATCTTAAAATTAGCCGTACCCTTTCCAATGTGTCTGCGGGTGTTCTCAATTGTTGAATTACGGTTGACGTTGGACAAGAGGCCGAGGCAGAAGCGGTTCCTGTTGTTGGAAGGGTCAGTGAAGCCGTCCACGAGCACACTAGTTGAAGAAGCATGGTAGGCTTCTCCCACACGATTGTTGAGTTCATAGTAGACGATGGAGCACCACTGGCTTGGCTCCTCATACTCCACTGCATGCATATCTAGAAACAACACCAACACATGGAATTAGATTGAGTTAAGCTTAGCACACACAACTGCTTACAGGCTCAAACATAAGAATACACATCATCAGGGCTTTTTACCTGAACTGAGCCGATCCAGAGAGAACTGGTCTGAACAGGAATTACTGGGGTTTTTAAAGTTTTTTACATCAAGTGTTCTGGACAGTATGTCCTGCGGAACGAATCGTCACCTATCAAACTGCTGACAACTCATCTTACGGTTAACTAAAGTCCTGAACCTGTACTGCATGGTAAAAACGCATTTCAGACATTTTCAAGTTGGGTTTTGTGTAAAGGTTGTAAATAATATTTGACTTGTGCGTAGCTCTTCAGGTATGGTAGTTCCATTCTGACTGGACTGAAGAACTAATGGCTAGTCTGAGAACAGTCCAGACCCAAGTGGACTGGTGCCGACTTTAATCAACTTCAGTCTCAAATCTTTCATAGCTGTTCATGTTCATGCACTTTTATAAACCCTTGTAGCTATCAAGCATTACATGTTACTTACAAACATTATGGTGATTTTGTTTTTGAATGTCCAGAGGACCAGTTGTAACGGTTTAGATTTTTCTACCTGGATTATTGCTCATGCATGAGGATTATTGTTATTTGCAAACAAAGCAGCAGCTGCAACACGTCACTGCTGCCTGCTCTGATAAAGATCTGTGGAATAGAAAACTGCTGTTGTTGGAAACGTTGAAATAATTGTGTTCGTAGAAAAGTAATGCGGGCAGCACGGTGGAGCTGCTGCCTCTCAGCAAGCAGGTCTCTGGTTCAAATCCCGGTCCGGGGGCCTTTCTAGGTGCAGTTTGCATGTTCTCTCCGTGCATGTGTGGGTTTTCTCCAGGTACTCCAGTTTCCTCCCACAGACCAAAAACATGCATGTTAGGCTGATGGTAACTCTGAATTGTCTCCAGGTGAGAGAGAATGGTTGGATGTCTCCATATGTCCCTGTGATGGACTGGAGATCTGTCCAGGTGTCCCCTGCCCCTCACAGTGAGAGCTGGACATGGGCACCAGTGATGTGGGACCACTTTGATAACTAATGAGCAAATAACAGTTAGTCTGAAAAAACTAGAGTTCACTTGTGCTCACAAGATAAAAATCCAAATAGCATGAAATGTTCAACGAGCAACACGGTAAAGGCGTAGAAAATAGTGTTCACATCAACTACATGTTGGGGACAGCAGCTGTTTGAAGACCACACAAGTCCAGTTTGGTCTTGGGTGCATTTTTACAAACCAATCACTGTTAGTGTTGTGTCATTCATGAACGAATCATTTGAGTGAACGAACTGAATCTCTATTAACTGAGTTGTTGTTTCAGTCGAGCTCAGTGCCACTCGGGGTGGAACTCCCACGTTCGGTGGCTCACTCTTCACATGAATCTCAATGACAGTAGCGTGTGCCATGTGGGGGCTGAAGGACTGACACCTGAGCGAATGTCACTTATGATTCATTCACTGCAAATAAACTGTACAGTGGGTGAACAAACGCTGTCTGATCTGTCCTGAGTGATGCTAACAGTTTCCTGCTCGAGGGGACACGTTTCTCCAAGCTAACAGCTAACACATGAAAATAAATGCACACACCCGTGTCCCAATTATCTTAAATTACGGTGCACATAAAGCAATGAGAGCAGACAGCAGAAGGTGGCTGAGTGTGCGAGTTAACCTGTAGCCACACCATCCTCCAAAGTCGTGACACACTGCGAGTCAAGAGTTGTGTGGACACAACAGCCTTTCTGTTACAGCTGCCATGTTTATACACTGTGTTGTTAATCTGAGCTTTTTAAATTCATTCATAAACCCTTCAAGTTTTATTTCAACCTTTCCTATAGACCGGATACTCTGTGTCCTTAATGGGGCGGCTGTGGCTGAATGGTTAGAGCAGTCCTCCTCCAATGCAAGAGTTGAGGGTTCGAATCCACCAGCTGAAGTGTCCCTGGGCAAGACACTGAACCCCTTGTTGCCTCTGATGTGTGTCCCATCCGTGTATGAATGTGATCTAAAACTCTGATTAGTCTCTTTAGAATGATTTGTCCAATTCCAAAAAAGTTCAATCTGGTCCTCTGGACATTCAAAAAAACAAAAAACAAAAAGCAAAAAAATATAGAAACGTTTCGTCTCTCATCCTGAGGACTTCCTCAGTCTGAGGTGCTGTATTCAGCTCAGTCTCTTAAATAGCACCTTCTCAGAGTGGATCAACCAGTTTTGCTGCTGACAACCAAAACCAGCTGATCACATGCTCAAGAAGGACCATCAGCCTAACAATGGATCATTAGCACCTGATGGCTGTTTACTGTTCACAGAGGGCTGAGTGATACTAGCAATCACAGCATTGTAAGAGGGGGACAGTTGAACCCGGAGGCTCCGCCCCTGTTTAATGATGGACGATTTCTTTTCACAAAGATGGCCTCCTTTACTCCTCTCTCAAACCATCGTTCCTCTCTGTCCAGGATGTGAACATCTTCATCCCTGAAAGAGTGACCTCTGGCCTGGAGATGAGTGTAGACCTCAGAGTCCTGGCCTGATGATGTTGATCTTCTGTGCTGGTCCATCCTTTTGGCCAGTGGCTGTTTAGTTTCCCCGATGTAAGACTGATTACCCTCCTGACACTGAACAACATACACAATATTACTCTGTTTGTGCCGGGGGACTGGATCTTTGGGATGAACCAGTCTTTAATGTATTTTGGGGTTTAAAAGCCACTGGGACGTTAAGTTTAGAAAATAAACATCTCAGTTTCTCTGATACTCCCTCAACATATGTAATGACCACTGGTCTGGGTTCCTCCTTTTCACATGATGGCTGACTGGAGTCCTGTTTGGGTTTCTTCTCTGCTTTCAGGAAGGCCCAGTTAGGATATCCACATTGCTCTAGAGCCTGGCTTGTGTAGGATTTCTCCTTCTGCCTGGCTCCTGAGCTAGTGGGGACGCTGTCTGCTCTGTGATACAGAGTCCTGATGACTCCTAACTTGTGCTCCAAAGGGTGATGGGAGTCAAACTGCAAATACTGGTCTGTGTGGGTGGGTTTGCGGTACACCTCAGTTTGCAAATGTCCTCTATCAGAGACTGAGACCTCACAGTCCAAGAAAGCCAACTTGCCATTTTTTACATCTTCTCGTGTGAACTTGATGTATTTATCCACAGAGTTGATGTGGTCAGTAAAATGTTGGACTTCCTGAGATTTGATTTTAACCCAGGTGTCGTCAACATACCTGAACCAATGACTTGGTGGTGTCCCTGAAAAGGACGTCAAGGCTCTCTTTTCTACCTCCTCCATGTACAGGTTGGCAACAATAGGAGAAACTGGAGACCCCATAGCACACCCATGTTTCTGCCTATAATATTGCTCCCCATATGTGAAGTAGGTTGACTGCAGGCACAGTTTCAAGAGTTGACACAGTTGTTCTGTGGAAAGCGTGGTCCTGCTGCTCAGAGTGGTGTCTGATTTTAATTTTAAACTGACCACCTCTACTGCATCATCAACAGGAATACACGTAAAGAGTGATGTGACATGTGGTCTCCAGCTACAAGTACTTGGGTGTACACATGAATGACAACCTCAGCTGGAGCAACAACACCACCAGCCTGATGAAGAAAGCTCATCAGAGACTCTACTTCCTCAGACGGCTGAGACTAGCTGGTCTGGAAGCTCAGTCCTCACCTCCTTCTACAGGTGTGCAGTGGAGAGCATCTTGTGCTCCAGCATCAACGTGTGGCATGGAGGCTGCACAGCTGCAGAAAGAAAAGCTTTGCAGAGAGTGGTGAAGGCTGCACAGAAGATGTTGGAGTCAGTCTCCCCACCATCACAGACATCTACACCTCCAGATGCAGGAAGAGGGCCACCTGCATCATGAAGGACCACACTCACCCAGCACACACACTTTTTGCCCCACTCCCCTCAGGAAGGAGGTTAAGGAGCATTAAGTGTAGAACCACTAGACTGAGGAACAGCTTCTACCCTGAGGCTGTTAGACTCATGAATCTCTAACTAGAATAATCACTGTGAAAAACCATATCATGTTGCTGCTGATCTGTTTCATGTTGCTGCTGATCTGTTTCAATGTTGATGTGTTCATGCGTGCACATCTGCTCACAGACTCATGTTCATGTTTGTGCTGATGTTCAATGTTTTATGTTATGAGTGCTTAGTGTATATTTAGTTGATGTTTTTCTTAGTTCATATCTTAGATCTTATTACTGTTTTTCTTATACATTTTATTGTTGGATGTAACTGGGACCCTGTGGACATAATTTCGCTCCACCACATGAGGTGCGAATGACAATAAAGAAACTCTGAGTCTGACATCAAAAGAGACCATTGTTTCATCAGTCTCCATGATGACATCCTTCACCTTATCCACAAAGTCCATGGTGTTCTGTATGTGGTGTTCTGAGCTGCCAACTAAAGGGATGAGTACAGACGATTTGTCCAATGATCTTTGTAGAGCTCTAGTTTAGAGCTGTATGAATGGATCAATGAGGCACAGATTGTTGTAAAGAGCTTTGAGTGTCTTGAAATAAGATGGAAAGGAGCTGTGTCAGTACAGTCCATTTACCATTTACTAAAGTCTGAATAATAATAAGAGACTCGTGTTTACTTCCAGCTAACGGGCTGCTTGCTGCTGTACTGTTGTTACTCACGAACATAGAGGGGGGAGTCTGTCAGAGACGACAGGGGAGTGATGTGTTCAATGAACTGCCCATGTGCACACACACTGCCACTGAGGGGTGGTTCATTCACTGGTGCTGCGTCTCTCTCGTGCTGCACGAATAAACTGCACGAACTGAAGAATCCAATCAACGAATCTTTTGAACCAAACATTTTAATGAAATGATTCTAAGGATTCAGTGCACTCGAAAGAACTGCCGTTCCAATCACTAGCACTGGTGCCCATGTCTGTCCAGGACACCCTGGACAGGTCTCCAGTCCATCACAGGGACACAGAGACAAATGAGACAACCATTCACTCTCTCATCTAGGGACAATTTAGAGTTATAAATCAGTCTAACATGCATGTTTTTGGTTTGTGGGAGGAAACTGGACCACCTGGAGAAAAGTCACACATGCAGAGAACATGCAAACTGCACCCAGGAAGGTCCTTGGCCAGAATTTGATCCAGCAACCTTCTCACTGTGCCCCTCAGGACTATTTACATGAACAGTGTCTGCCCTACCATTACAAGCAGGGCCCTGTCAACAGAACCGAACCCCCCTACCCCCAACAACTGACGGTATTGACGTAGTGCTAAGTTAGCGGCGCACAATAGACGCGCTAGCTAAAAAGTTGAAGCGCTCCGATTCCCTCATGCCCCTTTTCCATTAGTAACGGTACAGCACGACTCGACTCAGCACGATTCCAAAGCTTTTCCATTAGGAACTGTAACGATATGTAGAACCGGTCCCTTTTTTCAGAACCCGTGGCTCTGTGGTTCCAACCGGGCCGAGCAGGTACCAAAATGTGACGTCAGAACACCGTCGGTCACCGACTGGTCAGGGGGCGGAGTCACTAGATCTTTCAGAAACTTTTCAAAACACCGATCTGCCATTTGCAATTTTTCTGAACTCGGAGCAGCGGCTGGACCTATTTTAAAGACAACAATGACAACAGCGTGGCCTAATGCCAACTCGGGGCTCGGGATCCCGGCCTTGTGTGCTCTGCAGGCTCCGAGCTCCGCTGGTCACCGCGGAGGATCATACAAGCTGCTGGCTCGCAGAAGACCCCTAAACTAACAAGACAGCTAAAGTGTTAGCTGTCTTGTTAGCCGCTAAGGACCTTATGTTTAGCGATATGATGAAGTGCTGGTTTATTAATGTTGCACTTCCTCTCCGTGTTCCTCTAACAGGCACAGCACGACTAAATGAGCTCTGAACTGTGGTTTGTTTCGAGGAAGGAGACAGGTCTGTTGGAGTTCCCAAAATGTTTTATATCTTCTGCAGGGGTTCAGTTTGTGTGAATGGTAGGACCTTGTTCCAATGTTGCAATATTTTTAAATCTGTTTGACAACATTTGCATGTCATAAGCATCATCACAGGTAACTGGAACCTTTCTCAATTAATTATAGAGCGCAAGAGCTGAAGTTTTTGATGATTACAAACTGCCAGCAAACAGCTCCTATGAGTTAGTGCAAAATTTGTTCATTGCGATTTTGAGAAAATTTCTAATTTTTAATTTCACAGTTTTGTGCTTGAATTAGTCTCCAACAGTCAGCCCCATGAGACACTGCCTTTAGAAGCAGTTTGTTAATTAAAGATTGTCAGACGATGAACAATAAATCAATTAGCACAATGGGTGGGAGTATTGACAAAGTCCATGCTCAATAATCCAGGATTACAACCCTGGAAAAAGAAACTGTCCAGATGACCCGAGTGAAAAATGTTGTGGTGGAAGTATTGTTTGGTGTCGTCACACTGTGAGTGTGTCTCCAGCAGCTGCTTAGCAACATTCTGATCCACTTCCTAACAACATTCAGTTTGAGTAAAGACTGAAACAAGCTGGTCCCAGTCCAGAACCGTGAATTTGACCTTACATAGACAAAAGCACAAAGACGAGAGTTCATCACGTGTTGCTGTACACTTCACCGGGTCTCTTTTAACAAAGTGCTGCATCTATTCAAGCTGTGTGCACGTCTCACCTCTTGGTATGCTTTGTGACACCAGGCTGCTGCTTGTGTCCATGGACTGGCTCTCCGGGCCCAGCTGCTCATCAGGGGGCATGTAAGCTGGGGGTGGGGTGTCAGCTGAGACATGACGACCAGTTAGCAAGGATGAGACCAGTTGCTGCTGCTGCTGGCAAATGATCTCACACACACAAACACTCACATCTCCCTAGACAATCGAGATCTGTACCCCGGAAATGGTGTCAGATGACACACGTTTCACTTCTAGGTCACATGCCAACCCATTCCCGAAAGAGATGAAACATGAGCTGCTGAAGCTCTTATTAATACATACTGGGGACAAATAAACAATGCAGCAAAACTTCACTTGAATCACAACAGAACTATTTCAAGTATTATCTTGCTTATGTGGACAACTGACAAAATCCTGCAGCTACAACCCGTTCAAAACATGTTCTGCTCGACTGCAGCCAGCACGAGTCAGCACATTACTTTTTAGCACACTCAGACTCAAACAACAGTTTTAATAGAACAATGAATTTGGAATGCATTCTTTATTCAATTAGGCAAAAATAATAATCTTTAGTTGATCTGATTTCATTCACTCTTGTTCAGGTGGGCTGCTCGACTGGGTACAAATCAACTTGCTTTGATGTTCTGATGAGAAGCTTTTCCATTTACAATACCTGCATTTAATACTGTATGAAAAGATGATGACACCCATCTTGAGGCTCCAGTAGACTCGGCCATACTTCAGTTCGCGGAGGTCTGCGCGTACCAGATTAGACTCGAAGCTGACACCTGCAGGGCATGTCCGTGCAAAACTCAATTTTTACGACCGCGTACTCGTACTCTGTGTCGCACAATAAACCGCCCGGTGACAGACGCTTTGTAGCGACACCAATGTATTAAATTCTTCATCCCTGATCTGGTTTAACGGCCTTTTCTTTTGTTTTTTTCCAAGAGGTAAGCGATATCTTCCTCCTCTGTTGACTCCACGACTGACATTGTGAGAAATGAAGGAATTTGTCACAAGAGAATTAAACTCGGGTCGGGCATGGCAGGAGGGTCTGGAGATTTCCTGTTGGACTGATCTGATGTGTGGGCTGCAGGGCTGCCCTGTTTTATTTTTATTTTTTAGAACTTTTGATTAACAACATATGAACACGGAACACGCTACGGCTGGAGCTGCCAGCTTTTTTTTTTTTTGCGACCTGTCAATCAATCAGGCGTGTCAGCGAATGACCAATCAGCGACCTCAATTTGTCCTGAAGGTAAACGCCCCTTGCCTGCGGAGCTGCTCTGCAGCCACTCAGGGTGGACGCTTGAGTATGAAGTCTCAACCCTCCGTGGACAGAGCGCGTCAAGTCCACGTGGAAAAAGGTCCGCACGAGTATACTGGAGCCTTTAGAGAAAAACTGTTTTGTTCTTGGACCAGCACCGTTATTAAATGTGTACACAAGACCCATCTGAGACTTGGGGTTGTGAAGGTTTTCTTACTAGCTATACAACAAATACAGAAAAACAATAGTTTGGCATAACTCCCAGGGTCAGGTAGTGTATGATGTACCTGGGAGTTGGAATGGACTGGAGGGCCCCGAGCTGGCAGGAGAGTTGGGATAAGTACCACTGCTGGCTGGAGAAGAAGGATATGGAGAGGTGGGAGAAATGGGGAATGTGCCGCCTCCACCGTTGTTGCCGCCCCCACTGTGAGGTTGTTGAAAGGACTCTGGAAAAGTGGCGTTTAGGGGCATGTGTGGCTCGTTGTGGGTAAGATTGCGAAACTGGACAAGCAAGCTGTGCTGAGGGTTGAACTCGCTGTGCCGCGGGACCAGTACAGGAGGGAGAACTGGACACAACAAAGAGGAATACGACTTTACAAACGACCAAAATGTTTACACTACTAAGATTTAGTGTTACCTTAAAAACTAAAATACAACCATGCCATGTTATGTACCTAAATGTTTTTCGTTCTTGATAAAGTTAGAAGAATAAGCAGTTCTTAATGGACAACATTTTTCAAAAGGCATTGTACAGAAATGTTAGTGTACCTAGCTCCAACACCAACATCATTTAAAGAAAACTATTCACCTAGAAAATGTCAACATTAAAAACATACAAACCAAAACCACAACATTCAAGTCAAAATTAAAATTATATTAAAAAAGTAACCTGAAACGTATAATCAATGGTATTTTAACAATTTATGTAAGTATTTTCAAAAACTGAAAATGTAGATTAAATACACAATAATGCTTAAAATAAATCAGTGATACATTAATGTGCAATGGGTCCCTTAGTTTAGCTGTTCTCAAGAGAAGACCTTTTATAAACTTCACAATTCAAAGGCAATGACTGGGAGCAGGTAATATATTATTTTCCCATTTGAGAGAGAAACCAGTGCTGCAGATTCAACAGTCGGTATTTCCTCTTACCTGTGGCTCAGAAGTGTGAAAGAATTTAATGCAACAAATTATCACCAAGTAAAACAAGGAACAGCTTGAAAAGCATTGGTGTTCAATAACAATTCAAGAGTTTTCCCAAACCATCGAGCACGACACATTAAACCATCCTTCCTAACTGTGATGCTTCAGATTCAGATGTGTGCTGCGTACAAACTGATCAGTCCAGTAAAATTATTTTATACTCCACAAATGGAAAGCAGTGAATGTCCTAAGGAGAGTTAAAGCCTCCAACATTTCTTAGACCACAGTGGTTGTGTGAATTTCATCTTCATCTGTGCCAGAAGGATTCAAAGTTTCCCCCACCTTCACCTTCTCCTGAGTCTTTGTAAAACAAAAGCACCCACCAAGCTTTGGTTAAATGCTGCGACATGCAGTGTCTCCTGACCGACATGTGATCCACAACCTTGAGCCAGTCAATAAAGAGCTGGTCACATCACAGGCTGTCCTGTAGGGGCGTTCTGCAACAGTTCTGAAGAGGTGTGGGAACGAAAGAGCGAGACGAAGGAAAATTTGTGAGGACAACAAGCTGGGCGTTTAGTCTGAGTGCTTTATGCATTTAGTAAGCAGCTCTCCGATGCCACACCCAATCTGGAGTGTCTGGGGAATATAATCTAATAAGACTGAGAGCTAGTGATATTGATTTCCTGTGAAATGGAAGAGGCGGGCTGAAACAGCCTGTGTGATGACAGCCCCATGACCTTTGTGGATTTGTTTACAGCCCTTTAGGACTGAGCTCTAAAAGATGTGCAATGCTCAAAAAATATTTTCTTTTGTATTCGTCTACAATTGTGGGTTTCATCCCAAGACATCCCAGTGTGTTAAGGCATTCAGTTGTGCTTAAGATACACTGGAAAACATTAGTAGCTCCATCTTGATTTTAATAAGAATTGTGATAAAGTTGGCAACAAAAAGGAGGCACATATTGGGAGGTTCGTTAGGCTCTATAAAATCTATTTTATTTTTTCAAAACTCCATTTTTACGTGGCTAGTCTTCCAAATATGGTGTTATAGGTGACCAATTTCTCATGAAAAAATAAAATAGCTTTGTATGGTAATTTAATATTTCAAGAATTCAAGAGTAATACATCCATCCATTATCTTCGCTTGTTCAGACGTCGGGTCGCAGGGGCAGCAGCTTGAGCAGAGAAGCCCAGGCATCTCTTTCCACAGCCACCTCTTCTGGGACGACTCCAAGGTGTTCCCAGGCAAACCGAGACACACAGGTTGTTTTCACACTCGATAGTCCGGTAGACTCGGTTCGGTTGGGGACCAATATTCATGGCATTTTGTTATATTTGAGCTGGTGCGTTTGCATTCACACTGCACTGTGCAGTCGAGCCAACCTGTTGAACCAACCTGTTCCCCCACTCGCCTGTGGGGGCGCTGCACCAAGAACTACTGAAAGAAACAACACAAAAACCTGTGAAGAAGACACTTCGTCTTCTTCTTCTTCTGGAAATAAAAACAAAAACGGAGTGGCATCAACTTTTAGCAGTTTTAGGAGTTATATTTTGTCATTTTTCAACAATGGACTCAGCATGAGCAGAAGATGAGGCAGAAGACCATGGAGAATATTGTTTTTCACACAAGGCAGCTGACGGCTCCATACGAGCTTAGAGAAATGTGTGTTTGTTTGCCCTGTGCTGTACTCCACTTCCTGCTTGTGGAGCAGTGCCCGTTCTGCTTACATTCACACTGTACTCGAACCGCGCTAGTTTTCTTCTACCGGACCGAGACCTAGGTTTTTAGGCGGGCCAGAGTTCGTGTTTTTGTTCCATGACAGAGTTCGATGGCACGTTCACACCTCCCCAAACGAACCGGACTTCCTAGGCAAACGAGCTAGAGTTCGGAACAACATGGCTGGTGTAAATGCACCCATAGTCTCTCCAGCGTGTCCTGGGTCTTCCCTGGGGTCTACTTCCAGTCGGACATGCCCGAAGCACATCCCTAGGGAGGTATCCAAGGAGCATCCTTATCAGATGCTTGAACCACCTCAACTGGCTCCTCTCAATGTGGAGGAGCAGCGGTTCTACTCTTGAGTCTCTCCCGAATAACTGAACTTCTCACCCTATCTCTAAGGGAGAGTCCAGCTACCCTGCGGTGGAAACTCATTTAAACCGACTGTATCCGTGATCTCATTCTTTTGGTCACTACCCAGAGCTCGTGACCATAGGTGAGGGTAGGAACGTAGACCGACCAAAGTTTTGCCTTACAGCTCAGCTCCCTCTTCACCACAATGGACCGGTACAGAGTCCGCAATACTGCAAACGCTGCACCAATCCGTCTGTCAATCTCACGCTCCATTCTTCCCTCACTCGTGAACAAAACCCCGAGATACTTGAACTCCTCCACTTGAGGCAGAACCTCACCCTTGACCTGTAGAGAGCAATCCACCCTTTTCTGGTTGAAGACCATGGCATCAGATTTGGAGGTGCTGATTCTGATCCCAGCCGCTTCATTCACACTCGGCTGCGAACCGCTCCAGTGTGAGCTGAAGATCACAGCATGATAACGCCAACAGGACCACATCATCTGCAAAGAGCAGAGATGGAATCCTGAGGCCAACGAACCAGAAACCCTCCGCCCCCTGGCTGCACTGAGAAATTCTGTCCATAAAAGTTATGAACAGAATCGGTGACAACGGGCATCCCTGGCGGAGTCCAACTCCCACCCTGAAGGGGTCCGACTTACTGTCGGCAGTGCGAACCAAGCCCTCGCACCGCTTGTATAGGGACTGAACAGCCCGTAGCAATGAGCCCCCAATCCCATACTCACGGAGCACCCCCCCAGAGTGTACCCAGAGGAACACTGTCGAATGCCTTCTCCAAATCCACAAAACACATGTAGACAGGATGGGCAAACTCCCATGACCCCTCGAGGACCCTAGTGAGGGTAAAGAGCTGATCCAGTGTTCCACGGCCAGAACGGAACTAGGGCTTTAACAGACTACTCGAGTAATCGACACATAGATTCCTAGGACATCTCAAGTTTTTTAATTTCACGTTGAGTATTCTTAGTGACGTCATTACGTCGCCGTTGCGTCATTGAGTCACGTGTCACGTGATCCGCACCTGGCGCAGGCTACTAGTAGAAGCTAAAAAAATGGATTCCTCCAAGCAGACGGATGGAGCGGAGCAGCCCAGTCTTGACAAACAGGTAGAAATGCATCAATAGTCTGGAAACATTTCACTAAAGATGAACCATCCGGTTCAACTACCGTAAGGAAACAGAAAATGAGTCAACTTCCTGACTGTTTGGAGCTCATTGCGAACTGGTGTTATACCATATTCTGTGAGCACTGTATATTGTGACCGTAGGGGGCGGTGTTGCATGCACTGTTGCAGGTCACAGAATATGGTGCAACACCGGGTCCAATCGACCGAACTAGAAGCAGCTTCCTCTGACCTTGTTTCACAAACAAAAAGCAAAAAATATTAACACTAAACCTATAAAATAATCTATAAATATATTAATCTCTAAAACTAAACTTAATGCGCACCACAGCGGGCGGTGGTGCGGGGTGGTCGTCCGCTCCACTGTTTTTAGTTTCATTTTTGACGTGCTGCATGTTTCTTTCAATTTTGCAGCTTAATAATAATAACTAATAGTTTTGGTTTTCCTGTGACTTATTTGCAGTATGATAAATGGTAGGAGCATAATATACACTCCCAATGTTTTGTTGGTCTTTTTTTTTTTAGCAAATAATAAATTACCTTTTTTTGCGGTTTTATTTATTTATTTATTTTTGCATATTGTGATCCAATGACGTCATCAACTACTCGAGCTCTACTCGAGTTTTATTATGTTGATGTCGAGTTCAAAAATTAAGTAGTCGTTTAACCCCTAGACGGAACCCACATTGTTCCTCCTGGATCTGAGGTTCAACCCAACAATCAGACTCGCCTCTCCAGTACCCTGAATAGACCTTACCAGGGAGGCTAAGAAGAGTAATGCCCCTGTAATTGGAGCACACCCTCTGGTCCCCCTTTTTGAAGAAGGGAACCACTATGGATGAACCGATCCACATTTTTTTAACTTCCGATCCCGATACCTAAATCTGGATGTCGGCTGATACCGATCACGTTCCGATATCATCAATGATTTTATATGATGCTGTAATAATCTCTTCTCAAGTACAATTTGTACAAATATATGCATGAATGTCCAAAAAGGCAACTTGAGGTAAGTTTTATTAATGTTGGATAAGTTTTAAAGTTAGAATTAAATTCTGCTAACACAAAACATGTTTTTTATTTTATTCCTAGCTTTAAAGTGGATATTAAAGTGATTAATTTAATTTAATTATTTTATATACTTTTTAAATAAGGGGCAGATAAGAATTTTTTCTTCTTTCTGCACTCTTTTCATTCAATGTTTTTTCTTTTTTATCAATCAATCAACCTTTATTTAGACAGGTAAATCCCATTGAGCCTCGAGGACTCATTTACAAGAGAGACCTGATTT
Organism: Nematolebias whitei; assembly: GCF_014905685.2. Lineage (NCBI taxonomy): Eukaryota > Metazoa > Chordata > Actinopteri > Cyprinodontiformes > Rivulidae > Nematolebias > Nematolebias whitei. The sequence goes on along the minus strand of NC_056501.1, from coordinate 53,088,908 downwards.
CAACAAAGAAAGATGACAACAATGGACAACAGCAACAACAATAAACAGTTATAAAAACTCATACTACAGTTTTTTTTTTTTTTTAACAAATAGGATGGCTAAAAGGAAAAAGGTAACAAAACAAAAAACAGCTAGATTCCAAGACAAATGTATAAAACTAAAAACAGGAACATGTCTGCATTGGTCCCTGCCAGGAGTCCAACAGATTCTTAAAGACACTTAGAGAGGTCAAAGGTCGAGAGCTTCAAATCTTTTTGTAAGATATTCCAGGAAACAGGAGCGGAGTAGGAGAAGACCGTTTTGCCTAGTTTAGTCCTCACTGAGGGAACACTGCAGGTAATAATGTCCTGAGAGCGCACGCTGTAGCTGCACTCACACAGAGACATGTAGGAGGAGATGTATGAAGGCAGCAGACCAAGAAGTGATTTAAAGATGAAAATGTACCAGTGAGAGAGTCTGCGTGAAGTTAATGATGTCCAGTTAACCAGTGAATACTGGGTGCAGTGGTGGGTACGATAATCACAGCCTGTTATGAATCTTAGTGCACCATGATAGACAGCATCCAACATCTGCAGCATCCAACATCTGCAGGGTTCTTGTAGGAGCGTTCATGTAAATAATGTCACCGTAATCAATGGAGGGAAGGAAAGTCACAGATACAAGGCGTTTTCTAGCATTCAGGGTTAGACTGGATTTGTTTCTGAAAAAGAAACCCAGTTTAACTTTCAGTTTCTTTACCAAGTTTTCCACATGGAGCTTAAAAGAGAGATGTGAGTCGACCAAGATACCCAAATATTTATAGGAATCAACAAACTCAATGGGGACACCATTTGAGGATAAAATCGGAGGAAGAACTGCTGGGACCAACTTCCTATTTGAAAAAAGCATCCCTTTGGTTTTTTCGGCATTTAGGACAAGTTTGAGGCGGAACAAATCTGTCTGGATGATGTTGAATGCAGATTTCAAAAGCTGGAAAGCCTTAGCAACTGTTTTAGCTCGACAATAAACAACTGTGTCATCAGCATAGAAATGTATGGATGCATTAGGGATGTTTTTGCCTACAATATGTATGTAGATTGTAAAGAGGGTGGGTCCTAAGACTGAGCCTTGTGGTACACCATTGTTGAATGTTAAATAACTGGAGGAAGTACCATTATGTTGAACACATTGCCTCCGGTCTGAAAGATAGTTAGAGAACCAACCAATGGTGTGATTTATGGCTCTGTTTTGTTTATTTTAAATTAATGAATAAAAAAAAAAAAAAGCTTTAAACATCTGCTAAGTTCATGGCATAAACCAACAGACATGTTCCTGATTTTAGTATTTTACATTACTTTATAATGTAGCGGTTTTTATTTCGTTTTTTTTTTTTTAAATATATATAATTTTCTTGTAATTTTCAATTCATATATTTTTTATAATTGTCTACTGTTGTACTGATAAAATATCTCCTGCAGGGTAAACTATATCTTGGCTGCAAGTATCAAGCTGCAAAATCCTTCGTTTCTACAACTGATAGTGGTTGGTCATTAATTACAACAAAGTTAAGCAACTTCTCTGTAAACATTAGAGCTCCAGGGCTTCAACAATGTCTTCTTTTTGTTCAATCCGAAGCAAGCAGTTTGATTTCGGACAGCCGCGCTCAGTCTGCCCCTCCTCAGAGACGAGCAGATTGGGCATGGCTGGCCGGGGTCGAGTTACCTGTTGCGGGTTGAGCAAAGAGCAGCACCCCGCTGAAGCCCCGGAGCTCGAATGTCCAACGTAAAACTAACTTTACCGCGGTTTAATGTGGCTCTATGGCTCTGCAGACATTGCACGTTGCTGTCTTGTTTTGTGGTGTTTCTAGTGTAAAATACTTCCACACAGCGGACATGTTTAGATGAAAAGTTTGTTAGCTGTTAGCCACAGTGCTGCTAACTCAATCCTCACATTGTAGCTGGCTGCAAACTATGAAATGGACTTCATGAATGCGAGTCGGGTCTTATTACTCTGGGTTCATGAGACACGCCACCGTTCAGGAAATCCATTCCATAGTTTGAAGCCAACTTGCATCATGGATCGGAAATCTCTGCAGGTTGGATCGGAAAAATCCTATATGTAAATTATGCTGGTATCGGAGGTCGATACCAATACCGGATCGGCCCCATCCCTAGGAACCACCAGCCCAGTCTGCCAATCCCGTGGCACTGCCCCCGATGTCCACGCAATGTTGCAAAGGCGTGTCAACCAAGACAGCCCCACAACATTCAGAGCCTTAAGGAAATCAGGGTGACTTTCATCCACTCCCGGAGCCCTGCCGCCTCTGAGCTTTTTAACTACCTCAGCAACCTCAGCCACAGTTATGAACGGATCAACCCCAAAGTCCCCCAACTCAGCTTCCTCCATGGAAAGCGTGCTGGTGGGATTGAGAAGGTCCAAGAAATATTCCATCACCTCTTGATGACATCACTGGTTGAAGTCAACAGTAGCTCACCTTCGCTGAATACAGTGTTAGTAAAGTGCTGTTTTCCCCTCCTCAGCCATCTGATGGTTTGCCAGAATCTCCTTAGAGCCAAACGAGAGTCTCTATCTAAGGTCTCACCGAACTCCTCCCACATCTGAGCTGTTGCCTCAGAAACAGCCATGGCTGCGGACCGCTTGGCCCTCCGGTACTCCTCAGCTGCCTGCGGAGTCCCACTGGCCAACAAGGCCCGATAGGACTCCTTCAGCTTGACAGCCTCCCTAACCCAGGTTGTCCACCACCGAGTTCATGGATGGCCAACGCGAGAAGCACCGAAAACCTTGCGGCCACAGCTCAAGGCAGCTGCCTCAACAAGAGCGGTGCGGAACATGGCCCACTCTGACTCAGGTTGTTTTCACACCTGACAGTCCGGTAGACTTGGTTTGTTTGAGGACCAATATTCATAACATTTTGTTTACATTTGAGCTGGTGCGTTTGCATTCACACTGCACTGTGCAGTCGAGCCAACCTGTTGAAGCAACCTGTTCCTCCACTCGCCTGTGGTGGCGCTGCACCAAGAACTACTGAAAGAAATGACACAAAAACCTCTTAAGACACGTCTTCTTCTTCTTCTGGAAATAAAAACAAAAACGGAGTGGCATAAAGTCTTAGCAGTTTTAGGAGTTATATTTTGTCATTTTTCAAAAATGGACTCAGCATGAGCAGAAGATGAGGCAGAAGACCATGGAGAATATTGTTTTTCACACAAGACAGCTGACGGCTCCATATGAGGTAAGAGAAATGCGTGTTTGTTTGTCCTGCGCTGTACTCCACTTCTTGCTTGTGAAGCGGGCCCAGTCTGTTTACATTCACACTGTACTCGAACCACGCTGGAGTTCTCTTCTACCGGACCGAGACCTAGGTTTTAGCCCGGGCCAGAGTTCGCCTTTTTGTTCCGTGACAGAGTTCGATGGTGCATTCACACCTCCCCAAACGAACCGGACTTCCTAGGAAAACGAGCTAAGAGTTTGATTCAAGCGGACTAAACAGGGCTGGTGTGAATGCACCCTCAATGTCCCCTACCTCAGCTGGGATGTGGTTAAAGCTTTCCCAGAGGTGTGAGTTGACTATCTCTGACAGGTTCTTCTGCCAGGCGTTCCCAGCAAACTCTCACTAGTCATTTGGGTCTACCGGGTCTGGTCGGCATCTTCCCCCAACATCTGATCCAACTCACTACCAGGTGGTGATCAGTTGACAGCTCAGCTCCTCTCTTCACCCGAGTGTCCAAAACAAACGGACGCAAATCAGATGACACAACTATGAAGTCCATCATCGATCTACGACCTAGGGCGTCCTGGTGCCAAGTGCACGTATGGACACCCCTTATGTTCGAACATGGTGTTCGTGATGGACAAACTATGACTAGCACAGAAGTCCAACAACAGAACAACGCTCGGGTTCAGATCAGAGAGGCCATTCCTCCCAATCACGCCCCTCCAGATCACACTGTCATTACCCATGTGGGCACTGAAGTCTCCCAGCAGAATAAAGGAGTCCCCAGCTGGCGCACCTTCCAGCACCCCTGCCAAGGACTCCAAGAACGCCGGATACTCTGAACTGCCGTTTGGTGCAAAGGCACAGAAAAGTAAGAGCCTGTCCCCCCACCCGAAGGCGAAGGGAAGCCACCCTCTCATCTACCGAAGAAAACTCCAACATACAGACACTAAGTTGGGGGGCTACAAGTAGACCCACACCAGCTCAACACCTTTCACCATGGGCAACTCCAGAGTGGAATAAGGTCCAGCCCCTCTCAAGGAGATTGGTTTCAGAGCCCATGTTGTGCGTTGAGGTGAGCCCAACTACATCTAGTCGGTACCTCTCAACCTCGCGCACAAGCTCAGGTTCCTTCCCTGCCAGAGAGGTTACATTCCATGTCCCAAGAGATAGCTTTGGCAAGCCAGGGTCAGAGCACCAAGGTCCCTGCCTTCAGCCACTGCCCATGGCATCACGAACCCGACTTTTACTGCCCTTCCTGCAGGTGGTGGGTACACAGGAAGGCAAACCTATGCTGCTCCTTTGGGCTGAGCCCGACCGAGCCCCATGGGTAGAGGCCTGGCTCCAGGGTGGGACTCCGATAACCCACGTCTGGGCAAAGAACACCATAAGAGTAATACAGTATATTTAAATTATTTTAAACAAAATTTTATAAATATGCAATAAAATAGTTTTAGCTTAAAAAAAACATTTAATTATTATGGTGCTTAAAAAAATGCCTGTAGATCCTTTAAAAAAAAAAACCATCTCAGTGTTTCCCCTACCATTAGGGGTGCCCCACCCCGTCAACAGAACTGAGCACCCCGCCTACCAAATGGTAAATGGACTGTACTTATATAGCGCCTTTCTATCTTATTTCAAGATACTCAAAGCGCTTTACACTATAATCTGTCCTCGAACTTGCCCCCCTACCCCTCACTCGGCACAGACATAGCACTAAGCTAGCTGCACAAAACACAGAGTCTCTAGCTAAAATGTTAAAGGCAGCACTCTGAACCCCCCCCCCCCCCACACACACACACACACACACAAAAGCTAAGCTAGCAGCACGCAATACAGGTGCTCTAACCTCCTCCCTCATGCTGAACACCCCCCCTTCAAAAACTGTTGGTACAAGCTGCTCTCAGACATCTCTGTCCCCACGTTAACAAAAATCATGGATATGAGCACACCGCCATGGCAAGTTAACTAGGGGAAACACTGTATCCTTTTTTTTTTTTTTTTAAATGACGTTATGTGAGATCAAAAAAACTATTCATCCTTTTGTAAAATAAAAAGCATGACATTATCAACCTCACATATATTCACCAGAACTCTTAAATCCTCTGCATTCTAGTGTACTTTAACTTCTATGTGACAACTGTAAATTTATTTTATGCCACATATTTTTCTTCCCCGACTGCAGAGGCATATTTTAAAGTGACTAGATTTCTCATTAAATTATGTCAAAGGGGATTTGAGAGTTAATCTAAAACAAAAAACGCACAAAGGATTAAATTTATTGCAGGTCTTAAGAACTGGTTGTTTTAAAGAACAAAAAAGTTGAATGCGTATCTAAAATTGGTATGAAACAGATGAGAATAATCTCACAATTGAATGGTCAGACAAAGGAACCTACCAGGACTCTCCACTCTCTTGTAGTGATATGGGTTGATGCAGACTTCTTTCTGTTTGGAGCCAAACGGGTACTCGCACACCTCCAGAGGTTTGAGCTCATGGTGGGACTGAAGGTCAGGCCAGCGCCACACTCTGCAGTAGATCACATGAGGCAGACCTTTCCTGTGGGATACCTGCAGTCGACCGTCCAGCGATCGGGGAATGGTAACACACTTGCTGGGCTGTCCGGGACAGCTCAGGGCTTTCTCCAGATCCTCCATGGCACCCTTCTTCTTCTTCAGTTTTTTCACAAGCGCATCCACTGCCTTTTCGGCCCATTTTTCCTCCTCGTCTCCTTGCTTCCATCCGAGCAGACGTTTGACTGCTGGACTTGTGAAGGAGAAAAGACTTGACATGGAGGTCATTTTTCAAGGGTTTACCTGAGACAGATGGCAAGTTCAGGTCTCGTGAGGTTTTTAAAAGTCACTTGCTTAGCTCTCCCAAACAGCAATGGCACCCTGAAAGAATCCGAGCGTGTGCTCAACAAATCAAGCAGCTTGACAGTGTGAATATAACTGTGCTGGGAGGCCAACAAAAATGAGAGGTGGGGTGAGGGGAGTGGAGGCTTCAGCCTTGTCTGACCAAGGACAGGAAACGGGAGGAACGGGAGTCAGCAAGCAGGACGCAGCTGCTGCTGGTCAGGAAGGGCCCAACAGCAAGCTGTCCGGGGTAGGGTCACAGGCACCGATGGGAGGGAGGGAGGGAGTGCAGGAGTTGAGATCAGAACGTGGCAGCAGGTCTCAACGATACAAGTTTGAAACACGTCTCATAAGGAAGCTATCATTTCTCAACAACCCGCAGCTCCTCTTCAGGTGAACTTCTCCACAGTTTCTGATCTGCCACACTTCTACAAAACAAAAGAAGAAAACAGTTCAAATAAAATCAACACAATGACTGAAGTTAAACCAACATTATCCAGCAAGCCTTGGGAAACTCAAATCTTTTGTCAAAATGTGAGAGTTGAAATATCAGCGTAGCTTTCTGTTCTCCATTGACTGGCTAATCAAGAAGCACCTTTGTACTCTTTATCCGACATCATCTTCACTGGAGTTTCAAACTTGCTAAGACCTGTATGATACAATTATATGATGTCTTTTATGTCAGTTGGTCATGCATATGAAAAAACAAACATGACAGACGTGTGAATTATGTTTTAGACGGGTGGAATGTTGGCCTGCCTGAAAGCATTGATGATCCGATATAAAGTAAGACATGAGACAAAATACTGAGCCGCCATTTAAACCTGAGCAAGAAAACTTTACATAAGCATCATTCACAATAAAAAATGACTCTATAAGCATGGCCATTAAAAAACAAGCTTTTAAAAAACTTATTTCTAATTTAAAGGTTTACAATCTCTAATTGGAATGCATATCGCCCGCTGTCTTTCACACTACAGTTTTAGACAAAGATCCATCTTATTTTGACAAATAAATAGTTATTTTGCAAACTCTTGAAAATAATATCACAAGATGCCAGGCTCAAAGTTTTTTTGTTTCGGCTGCTCCCTTCATCAGGGGTCTCTATAGAAAGCGAATGCACATGAAAGATTTGTTAATCGTTTTAAGCCCAATGACCTTCCTGACACAAACTGGGCTTGAACCTGCAACCTCAGGTTATGACACACAGACCACTGAACTACCACAGCCCCAAGCTGTCATGCTCAAAGTATGAGTTATTGAATTTCAGCTACTTCCACATCAAATTGTAGTTGTACATGAATTGAACATGTTGTAGATGTACATTCAGTGATTACTTTCCGAAAGTTTAACTAGAATTTGTCGAGTGGTTCACAAGAGTCTGCAATGAGGGTCGACGACAAGTTGTCAGGAAAGATGAGTGTCATCTGGTTGTAAATGACAGTTACATCTGGACCAATTTTTAGCTCAGTATCTGTAAAATTTAGTGAATTACTGCTCCCTTTGGTTCAGTGATTCCTGAGACGCCAACAGAGTTGACTGCAAATCGTCACCCACAAAACTTTAAATACCTTGTGCAGTTTGTTAGAGCTCAATAAATGAATTTGTTGGTGATCAGTCTCAGCTGTTGCTGTAGTTCCACCTACACCAATTTTTAGGTAAACAACTGTAAAATGTACTTTTACCCATTATTGTGTGCTTAATATCTGTCGGCTTTGGCAGCCATCCTGAATGAACTTATCTGTTCAACTGAATCCATCGTGGATGTGCATTCAAGGTTTACTTTCTGAAAGTTTCTTTAAAATGTGTCCAGTGGTTCGTAAGATATTTTGATAACAGACTTACACAAACGCACGGAAAAAAATCATTCTGGTCAGCAATCACCTTTTAGCAAGGGACAAAATTAATGACATCTAAGATCGTCCTGATAAACCAATTACAACTATTCAGTGTTTGAACACATCACCAAAGGTTGATATACAGCCTTGTCAACCAGTCTGGCTGGGGTCAAACACAAGCAGCCTGCAACAGCAGCAGCAGCTGTTTGGGGGTCTGTGGAAAAAAAAAGCTTTGTGAAAAAGGATGTAACCACAAAGAGCAGTTTCCTTCTCCATCTCATCTCTGCCTGATCCCTCCCTTCCAGACCACAGCTGTCCAACTGCACCCACTGCTCTTCATTGTTTTACATGCACATGAAAGCAGAGAAAATGAACAAAAAGTAGGACACGAGGGGACACACATCAAGTATGAGCATGTGTGAGGAAACGTTTCCAGTATTCAGGAGGTTGCAGGAGCAGCTGTTTCAGTCTGGTCACAGCTCAATCAGACAGTACAGTTTTAGACTGAAACAACTGATTCATCACTTTATTGCAAAATTGAAAATGACAAGAAACTAGTGGTGTAACGGTACACGTGGGTGTAGGGCTAAAACGATTCCTCGAATCATTCAAGCAACTCGACTACAAAAAAAGCCTTGAGGCAAATATATCTGCCTCGAAGCTTCGTTAAACTATTCAGAGCACTGTGGTCTAGCTGGAAGGTTTTTGTGTTACACAAGGCTAGCGCTTCCGCTAATACTTCTAATCGTACTAATCTGCTAATACTACTAATCATCACGACTTCTGGCAATGCCCAGCCACCCTGACCGGAGAGGCTGGAAAGGTAGCGTTGAAATGGACCTCTGTACTGGAGTTGATTTATCTTCTACAAAGTTAACAAGTCGTCACACATCGAGTGTACCGGGGGTTTGAGCTGGTGTTGGAAGAAGCGTGCTAATTCTGGTCAACAAAACATACAACTTTCCTTCATCCATCTCCTTTAAACTTCTCCATTCCTTCCTTTAAACCTTTCTATTTGGCCAGTAAATCAATCTAGATGCCTTCAGAAATGTTCTGTTGTCTTGTTAGTAAAGCGTGCCAAGTTTTTATTAATCAGAACCAGATCAACAAATCCATGTGTACATGTTTTGATGTTAAATTTTGATTCTGTTAAATAAATGACCACATTTATTCTGATGGGTCAAAGAAAAATAGCGTCTCCTGTCACTGATTAAACAATCCTCACAGTTAACTCGTCACATGGCATTAATTTAACTCGAAAAAGAAAGAACCCGTTGTATATTTTTAGTAGTGAAGCGACAGTTAAGATGTCCCCCACATTTCACTACAAAATATGCAAAATATGTTCACCTAAATTAGTGATAATCTGTCATGCTGTTGATATGAGGCATATTTATGCTAAGGTTAAATCTACTGACTAATCATAGTGGCTTTCTGGCAGGGTCTGTACGATGTGTGAGGAAAAAACTGCAGGACTTGATGCAAGTTTTTTTAACAATAAAAACTGCAACGGACTGACACATTTATTTATTGCTGTACTTCCATCCCGACTTAATGAGATATTTAGGGTGAATATTTCAAGTGTAAATGTATTTAAACGAGTTCGTAGGATTTTTATTTTTTTTTCAAACCAGCCACTAGGGACCACAAGCCAGAAGTCAGTGTATCTCTTGCGCCAGTCCCAAGCCCGGGTAAATGGTGAGGGTTGTGTCAGGAATGGCATCTGATGTAAAACACTTTTGTCAAAACAATAATGCGAGTTCATCAAAGTGAAACCATACCGGATCGGTTGAGGACAGGTTAACAATGACAGCCACCGGTGCTGTTGACAAACAGGGTGCTGGCGGAAATTGTGCTACTGTTAGTTGAAGACCACGAGGAGGGAAACATGTCAGGAGACAGAGGAGAAGAGGAACGTGAAGAATGTAGGACTGACGGTTGCAACTCTAAATGTGGGGACAATGACAGGCAAAGGTAGAGAGCTGGCTGACATGATGCTGAGAAGGAAGGTAATAATAATAATAATAATAATAATAATAATAATAATAATAATAATAATAACAATAATAATAATAATAATAACAAATTTAATTTGTAACGCACTTTTCATTAACAAAAATCTCAAAGTGCTACAGAGTGCAACTAAAATCAATAATAAAATCATTGATCATCAATCAATATCAGTAGATGTTTTATGTGTCCAAGAGACCAAGTGGAAGGGCAGCAAGGCTCGCAGCATTGGAGCAGGGTTCAAACTGTTTTACCATGGTGTGGATAGAAAGAGAAATGGAGTAGGGGTGGTCCTAAAGGAGGAGTTGGCAAAGAATGTAGTAGAGGTGAAAAGAGTGTCAGATAGGGTGATGTGTCTGAAGGTAGAAGTATAAGGTCTGATGCTAAATGTTGTCAATGGTTATGCTCCACAGGTTGGATGTGATGTGAAGGAGAAAGATACATTTTGTAAAGATCTGGATGAAGTGATAGAGAGTATTCCCAGGGAGGAGAGAGTGGTGATCAGAGCAGACCTGAATGGACATGTTGGTGAAGGAAACAGAGGATGAGGAAGTGATGGGTACGTTTGGTGTCAAGGAAGAAACCAGGAAGGACAGATGGTGGTGGATTTCACCAAGAAAATGGAAATGGCTGTAGTCAACATCTATTTCCAAAAGAGGGAGGAACATAGAGTGACCTATAAGAGTGGAGGAAGGTCGACTGCATTATGTGTAGAAGAGAAAACCTGAGGGAGATTGGAGACTGTAAGGTTGTGGCAGGGGAGAGCGTGGCCAGACAGCATCGGATGGTTGTGTGTAGAATGACTGTTGTTGAGAAGAAGAGAAGAAGAGTCAAATCAGAGAAGAAGACCAAATGGTGGAAGATAAAGAAGGAAGAATGTTGTGATAAATTCAGAGAGGAGCTGTTGAAGGCTCTGGGTGGTAAGAAAGAGCTTCCAGATGACTGGACTACTACAGCAACAGTAATTAGAGAGACAGGTAGGAAGGTACTTGGTGTGTCATCTGGACAGAGAATGGATGATAAGGAAACCTGGTGGTGGAATAGTGAAGTGCAGGAAGATGTTCAAAGAAAGAGGTTAGCCAAGAAGAAATGTGACAGAGAGAGGACTGAAGAGAGGAAACAGGAATATAAGGAGATGGGACGGAGAGCAAACAGGGAGGTAGCTAAGGCAAAGCAGAGGGCGTATGATGAGTTGTATGGGAGACTGGACACTGAAGAGGGTGAGAAGGACTTGTACCGATTGGCAAGACAGAGGGATCAGGCTGGAAAGGATGTGCAGCAGGTTAGGCTTATTAAAGATAGGAATGGTAATGTTCTAACAAGTGAGGAGAGTGTGACGGGAAGATGGAAGTAGGGATGCACCGATCCACTTTTTTTTTTACTTCCGATCCGATCCTGAAACCTAAGTCTGAGTATCGGTCGATACCGATCTAGTTCCGATATCATGATCATCATTGATTTTATATGAGGCTGTAATAATCTCCTCTCAAGTACAATTTGTACAAATATATGCATGCATGTCCAAAAAGGCAACTTGAGGTAAGTTTTATTAATGTTGGATAAGTTTTCAAGTTAGAATAAAATTCTGCTAACACAAAACGTTTCTTTTTATTCCTAGCTTTAAAGTGGATATTAAAGTGATTAATTTAAGTGATTGTTTAAAGTTGTTTTATATTTTATAAGTCAGAGTCAGTCAGAGTCAGAGTTTCTTTATTGTCATTCGCACCTCATGTGGTACATGTGGTGGAGCGAAATTATGTCCACAGGGTCCCAGTTACATCCAACAATAAAATGTATAAGAAAAACAGTGATAACATCTAAGATATGAACTAAGAAAAACATCAACTAAATATACACTAAGCACTCATAACATAAAACATTGAACATCAGCACAAACATGAACATGAGTCTGTGAGCAGATGTGCACGCATGAACACATCAACATGGAACAGATCAGCAGCAACATGAAACAGATCAGCAGCATCATGAAACAGATCAGCAGCAACATGAAACAGATCAGCAGCAACATGAAACAGATCAGCAGCAACATGATATGGTTTTTCACGGTGATTATTCTAGTTAGAGATTCATGAGTCTAACAGCCTCAGGGTAGAAGCTGTTCCTCAGTCTAGTGGTTCTACACTTAATGCTCCTTAACCTCCTTCCTGAGGGGAGTGGGGCAAAAAGTGTGTGTGCTGGGTGAGTGTGGTCCTTCATGATGCAGGTGGCCCTCTTCCTGCATCTGGAGGTGTAGATGTCTGTGATGGTGGGGAGACTGATTCCAACAGATTTCTGTGCAGCCTTCACCACTCTCTGCAAAGCTTTTCTTTCTGCAGCTGTGCAGCCTCCATGCCACACATTGATGCTCGAGCACAGGATGCTCTCCACTGCACACCTGTAGAAGGAGGTGAGGACTGAGCTTCCCAGACCAGCTCGCCTCAGCCGTCTGAGGAAGTAGAGTCTCTGATGAGCTTTCTTGATCAGGCTGGTGGTGTTGTTGCTCCAGCTGAGGTTGTTGTTCAGGTGCACACCCAAGTACTTGTAGCTGGAGACCACTTCCACCGCAGATCCTCTTATGTTCAGGGGGGTGTAGGTGTTTTTGTTCCTTCTGAAGTCCACAATCATCTCCTTTGTCTTCTTCACATTGATGTGAAGGTTATTCTCTCTGCACCAGCTCTCCAGGTGTTCCACCTCTTGCCTGTAGCTGGACTCATCAGTTTGTGATGCATCCCACCACCGCTGTATCATCTGCAAACTTTACAATGTGACAGCCTGGATGGGTAGTTGCACAATCATACGTGAGCAGAGTAAACAGGAGGGGGCTCAACACACATCCCTGAGGAGAGCCAGTGCTGAGGGTTATGGTGGAGGAGGAGAAGTTGTGGATCCTCACTAACTGTGGTCTGTTTGTTAAAAAGTCTAGTACCCAGTTGCAGATGGAGGGGCTTAGTCCTAGTACGGATAGTTTGTCCATCAGGGTTTGGGGGATCATGGTGTTGAAGGCGGATGTGAAGTCCACAAAGAGCATACGGAGTCCTTCTGCTCCAGGTGGTTGAGCGCAGTGTGGACCACAGAGGAGATTGCATCCTCTGTTGATCGGTTCTCATGGTATGCATACTGATGAGGGTCCTCGTTGATGTTTGTTTTGATGCGAGTCATGACCAGTTTTTCGAAGCATTTAGCGAAAGGGGCAGATATAAGAATTTTCTTCTTTCTGAACGCTTTTCATTCAATATTTTCTTTCTGATGATTTTTTTTTTAATTTTGTTTCTTTTAAATGAATAAATAATTGAATTAAATTAAATAAAATATTAAATGGCTTCAAACATCTGCTAAGTTCATGGCATAAACCAACAGGCATGTTCCTGTTTTTAGTATTTTACATCACTTTATAATGTAGCTGTTTATGTTTTTAATATAATTTTCAAATCATATGTTTTTTTATGATTGTCTCCTGTTGTACTGATAAATATCTCCTGGAGGGTAAACTATATCTTGGCTGCAAGTATCAAACTGTGAAATCCTTCATTTTCTACAACTGATAGTGGTTGGTCATTAATTATGATGAAGTTTAGCAACTTCTCTGTAAACATTAGAGCTCCATGGTTTCAGTGACGTCTACTTCTTGTTCAATCCGAAGCAGGCAGCCTGATTTGGGGCAGCCGCGCTCAGTCTGTCTCTCCTCAGAGACGGGCAGACTGAGCGGGGCAGATTGGACGCTGCTGGCCGGTGTCGAGTTGCCTCTTCGGTTTGAGCAAAGATCAGCGCCCCGCTGAAGCTATGGAGCTCGAATATCCAGCGTAAAAGTAACTTTACCACTGTTTAATGTGGCGCTATGGCTCTGCGGACATTGCACGTTGCTGTCTTGTTTTGTGGTGTTTAGTGTAAAATACTTCCACACAGCGACATGTTTAGATGAAAAGTTTGTTAGCTGTTAGCCACAGTGCTGCTAACTCAGTCCTCACGTTGTAGCTGCTGCAAACTATGAAATGGATTTCCTGAATGTGAGGCGGGTCTTATTACTCTGAGTTCATGAGACACTCCGCCGTTCAGGAAATCCATTCCATAGTTTGAAGCCAACATGCATCATGGATCAGAAATATCGGCAGGTGGATCGGAAAAATCTGATACATATATTATGCTGATATCGGAGGCCAATACCGATACTGGATCAGATCAGCCCCATCCCTAGATGGAAGGAGTACTTTGAGGAGCTAATGAATGAAGAGAATGAAAGAAAAAGAAGAGTAGATATCATAGAAACTGTGGATCAGGAAGTGGGAAAGCTTAATGAGGGTGAAGTTTGGAAAGCTCTGAAAAGAATGAAGAAGGGGAAGGCAGTAGGACCTGATGAGCAGTGGAGGTTTGGAAATGTCTTGGAGAGATGGCAGTGAGGTTTTTGACTCAAATATTCAATGGTATTTATGAGGGTGAGAAAATGCCTGAGGAATGGAGAAGAAGTGTGCTGGTGGCCATTTTTAAGAACAAGGGTGATGTACAGAGTTGTAGCAACTAGAGGGGAATTAAGTTGATGAGCCACACAATGAAGATCTGGGAGAGAGATGTGGAAGCAAGACTTAGATGAGAGGTGACTGTGAGCAGCAGTATGGTTTCATGCCAAGAAAGAGCACCACAGACTCCACCTTTGCTTTGAGAATGTTGATGGAGAAGTACAGAGAGGGTGAGAAAGAACTCCATTGTGTCTTTGTGGATTTAGAAAAAGCATCTGACAGGGTGCCAAGAGAAGAGGTGTGGTATTGCATGAGGAAATCTGGAGTGGCAGAAAAGTATGTTAGACTGGTACAGGACATGTATGAGGACAGCAGGAATGTGCGATATGGCATAAAATTTATATCACAATATGTATTGTGAAGGGTGGTGATAACGATATATAGCACAATGTGTTTTTGGTAAAAAACTTAATAGGAATTTTTAAAAAGCACAGGGTGTCCTTTTGCCATCATATATTTTGAATTTAAAAAAATTCCACTACTAGGTACAGAGAGTTTTTAAATAATAAACAAATCAAGTATTAGGCTTCTTTTTTGTGCAAAACAGAGCAAAAGATATCAAATGTAGTTTTAGTCATATGTTTTAAACAAAAGAATATGTTGTTAACTCTTAACAGTTTCCAGTCTCACTTTATAAATGAACAGCAACAGAGCAGCATTTTACACTGAAACACTTCACCCTCCAAACCTCTAGTGGGCGCCTCCTTCTGTTTTAATGGAGCTGACACAAAATGAGTCTGTGGCTTTGACCAGAGTGTCTCGCAGTAAAATCACACAACACAGCGTTCTTTTCACAGATCAGAGAGCAGGTTTCTCTAAAGATGACCAACGCTTACTTTAACTTTCGATGGAAAAAAAAAAAAAAAAAAAACTTTCGACGGAACTCGGCGTTTTACGCATGCGTCCAAATACGGCAACGCCACAGCAAGCCGGCCGTAGTTAGCTTGTAGCTTCGTTACTTAGCTCTAGAAGAAATGACTTTACCGCCACTTGCGCACAGTTTTCAACAAAAAAAAAAGTAACGATTAAATCTGACAGCTCTGATTTTACTTCAGACACAGCATTACTGCGGTTAGCCGGTAGAAGACAGATCTCTATCGTAGGCTAAATTTCTATTGTTTCTACCGTGCACCGTTTATATTGCGCATTCCTAGTGGCGAGACGTGCTGTAGGAGTGACAGATAGCTTCAAGGTGGAGGTGGGAGTGCAGCAAGGATCGGCTTTGAGCCCCTTCTTGTTTGCTCTGGTGATGGACCGACTAACAGATGAGGTCAGGCAAGAACCCCCATGGACAATTATGTTTGCAGATGACATTGTGATCTGTGGTGAGAACAGGGAACAGGTGGAAGAGAACTTGGAGAGGTGGAGGTATGCACTTGAAAGAAGACGAATGAAAGTCAGCCGTAGTAAGACAGAGTCCATGTGTGAATGAGAGGGAGGAGGTGGAACAGTGAGGCTACAAGGAGCAGAGGTCACAAAGGTGCAGGACTTCAAGGACTTGGGGTCCATTGTCCAGGAACATGGGGAGTGTGGTGAAGAGGAGAAGAAGAGAGTTCAGGCAGGATGGAGTGATGGAGAAAAGTTTTAGGAGTGATTCGTGACAAAAGGGTGTCAGCAAAGGTCAAAAGAAAAGTTTACAAGACAGTGGTGAGACCAGCTATGTTGTATGGTCTGGAGACAGAGACATGGACAAAAAGACAGGAGACAGAACAGGAAGTGTCAGAAATCAAGATGTTGAGGTTCTCCTTAGGAGAGACAAGGATGGAGAAGATTAGGAATGAGATCATCAGAGGTACAGCACAGGTTGAACAACTGGGAGATATTCTCAAGTTAGGGAGGCCAGACTGAGATGGTTTGGACATGTCCAGAGGCGGGACAGTGGTTTGGACATGTCCAGAGGAGGGACCATGGGTATACTGGTACAAGGATGTTAGAAATGCAGCTGCCAGGAAAAAGAAAGAGGAGACATATGGATGCAGTTAGAGAGGACATGGAGGTAGTTGGAGTGAGGACAGAGGATGCAGAGGACAGAGTGAGGACAGAGGACACAGAGGACAGAGTGAGGTGGAGGAGGATGACTCGCTGTGGCGACCTGAACAGGGAAAAGCCAAAAGAAGAAGAAGTGGGATTTTTTTTCTTCTACTGCTGTTTATGACTTAAAACTGTGATTAATGTGCATTTATTACTAATGTCATATTTGTTTATAGCTCATCAATCAAGACTAAACAATAATAGTCTGCAGAACTCTGACTGTACATTATCTATCTTAGTCAGTTTCTAACAAAGACTCCATTCAATTTTACAATCCATAAAAATTATTTATAGCATTTAGATTTTTATGTGATGTTTAAAAATAATTCAGCTTAAGCAATAAAATATTTAAAAAGAGAAATTAAATGGGTTGTTTATGTAATGTTTTTTTCCCTGTATTTGTATCACTCATAAAACGAGTACAGTAGTTACTGCAGAACCTGACATTTTGTTTTCGACTCCCCGATCAATCGCCAGAATAATCTATAGATTACTCCATTACTACAATATTCAACAGCCCTACGTGGGTGTATTAAACCGTTTCAGTTATTTTTTCACTCATTAAATTTTATTAAAGAGAGGTTATGCGCCGCGGAACTAAAATTCCTAAGCGTGTTTCAACACGGCGCTATTATCTTGCAGCACGCGCAGCATTGGCATTAGCTTCTCGTTGTGGTCTCCTGTTTGGGAACATTATGTTTTTCTTGTTAAAAGACAAGTGAACAAATCCAAAGCTGAGTGTGGACGTTGTTTCACAGAGACTGGATCTGCAGCAGCAACACGTTGAACGTGTTAACACTCTTGAAACGACATCACCTGAACGTGAACGTCTCTTCCAGCAGCTTGGTGAAACACAGACAGCAGCAGCATTTAAACAACCTTTATCAGGTCATTCAGGTCGGTCCAGATCAATAACACAAGCTGTAGGAGTTTTTAAAGCTCTGGATCTACGTTTCTGTTGTTGATGCGCCGGCTTTAAAGTTATTGAGCCCCGCTACGACGTCCATCACATCAACACTTCAGACTAAAAGTTGTAGCAGCTCTTTATAAAAAGATAAAACTGATATTGTCAACAAGCCCTGGAGCAGATTAAAGCCCTGTCCTGATGATGAGCGAGAGGTTCAACCACCTCATGATGACAAGAAGAGGTACTGCTATTGTATTATTGTGATCTTATTAAACTTTTTTAATTTAAAGTTGTAATCTTAAGAACTAAATATTTTTATCTCTGTGTTGTTTGCAGTCTGAGGATGGCAGCAGCTGACTCTTCTTCATCCACCACATCACCTCCACATAAGAAGTCTGTGATTGAACTTGTTTACTTGACATATTTTCTAAATAAACATTTTGTAAATCTTTATTTTGGCCTTTATTGCATCAAAGATTAACCGAGCCCTCCTTGAAACTGAACTGTGATTTTAGTGTACTGCTACACCTCTACAAGAAACACATTTGCAGAATAAGGTGACTTAATAAACATGGGTCAGTCATTGTACATATACCTGGCACAAATGGACAGCCACTTCAGTCTATTGTTGCATATTGATGGTTATGAGCTCGTAATCTTTTATAAACTGAAAACTGCAAGGTTTTAGTGTTCTCGCTATCAGAAGCAAAAGATCAAATTAGCTGCAAATATACAACATGACACATAGCTGCCACAACAATTAATAAAGACAGATCAACTACAATGCCAATCTATTTTAATGGGACAAAACTTGATCACTTAAAAAAAAAAAACTAGTATTTGACCATGTCTTGTATCGTAACATTTTACCTTTGCTTTATGGAACCTTGACTTATTGTTTTGTAACACTACTTTGATCTTAACTGCATTTTACTGTACTTTACAGGCGTCTCTTGTAAAGGAGTCCAGAGAGACGAACCGTAGAAATAAGTTGAATGAAAAATGTAGACAACGATACAGTGGCAGCTACAAACAGTTTTCTCTGTGTACATATATATATATGTATAGGTTTTTTTTGTCTTTAAGTGCACAAGTTTCTGAAGGGTTATTAAAGATACATTTGTAATTACTAGGGGTGCACCGATAAATCGGCCGGCCGATCGATCGGCCCCGATTTCCTTAATTTGGGGAGATCGGCTATCGGCCGATCTTTAAATGAGAAGCCGATTTTATCCACCGATCTTATCTGCCTCCGGAAAGGTCTGAAAATCAGCTGCTGTCCCCTTTTGCTCCACTGTGAGAGCTCACACACAGGTCACTCGGAGCAGCCATGTCGTCGGTTTGGAAGTTCTACGCTGTAAAAGAAAATGAGCCAAAGATCGCAATTTGCAATTTGTGTAAAGCCGAAGTAAGTCGTGGTGGAGCCACCACCAAAACCTTTAATACAACAAACCTCGTTCGCCATTTAAGAAATCACCACGCCGCCAAGTATGCAATGTTTGAAGAGAGCAACCAAGCTAAGGCTAATGCTAAAGCTAGCGCTAACAAAGAGGCAGTCGGTGGGTCGCTGTTAGCTTTTATGAGCAACGAAAAGAGCAAAGCTACCACGAGGAAAGTGATGGAGTTCATGGCATTAGACAACCAGCCATTTTCAGTCGTTGAGGACAAAGGTTTTAGAAGCTTGATGCAGCACGTGTGCCCACGATATAATATGCAGAGTCGGAAATATTTTTCTGATGTTGCATTACCGGAGTTGTTCAGCCAAGTTTCGAGAGACACCCGCAGCCTGCTAAAAGCTAATACAAATACATGCAGCTTTACAACAGACATCTGGACTTCTGATGTAAGTTTAATGTCCATGTTAAGTTTTACTGCACAGTGGATTGACGAACAGTTCGAACGTCATCAATTACTCTTAAACTGTAAAGAAATGGCGGGGTCTCACACTGCGGCCAATTTATCAGCAGAGTTTAAGGCGATGCTGAATCACTGGGAAATCGATCATGGAAGAGTTCACGTTGTTTTACGGGATAATGCTCGTAATATGGCCAAAGCGCTGGATGATATCAACCTGAAAAGTTTACCCTGCCTGGCACACACACTGCAACTGGTTGTAAATGAGGGACAGCTGGCGCAGCGCAGCATCACAGACAGGGTAGCAACAGGAAGGAGAATTGTTGGACATTTTAAGCATTCATCACTTTCCTATTCCCGACTTTATGACATACAGACACAGTTAGGTCAACCCAGGAAACGATTACAGCAAGACGTTTCAACGAGGTGGAACAGCACAGTCTACAGGTCCTTCTCAAAAAATTAGCATATTGTGATGAAGGTCATTATTTTCCATAAGGTAATGATGAAAATGAAACTTTCATATATTTCAGATTCATTGCACACCAACTGAAA
>NC_056501.1:53067455-53069033 GCF_014905685.2 Nematolebias whitei | reverse complement strand
AAAATCGGAATCGGCAGTTCAGACTTTCAAAAAATCGGTGATCGGCCTGAAAATTGAAATCGGTGCACCCCTAGTAATTACTGTTGTGCACGTGTTGTGCACGGGCTGGCCTGAGTTGGTAAAAACTGGCGTCAGTATCAGCGAAAGAGTCGACGTTCAGCAGATGTTCAAGGTTTGAGTGAACACACCTGGACAGTTGGGCTTTTGGTGCAGTTACCTTTATTCAACAGGTGTCAGTGAAAAATCACCTTTACAGAACTAAAGCCACAAGATGTTCAATAAATTGATTCCTTTGCAGTTTGTACTTCCTTCAAGTGCGTAGTTGTTTCCATAAACAGTCAATGAGAGAAAGTAGTCAAATGTGAAACCGTCAGCGGTGGTTCAGTGTGAACCTGACGGTCCCACGGGACAGAAAGTCCACACTAGTGTCACACTAGTCCGTGGAACCGGCAGTAATCAGACTGCTGGTCGTCCCACGGGACAGAAAGTCCACACTAGTGTCACACTAGTCCGTGGAACCGGCAGTAATCAGACTGCTGGTCGTCCGTGAGTCCTGCTTCAGACAGAACCGAGGCTCGGACACGGTCTGGCGCAGCTGCAAGCAGCGCTGCTAGTTAGCTTAGCTTCCTTCAGAGCTACTTCTAGAAGTGAGCAGACGCTTTAATCATTAACCCTCGGTGTATCCTACCTCTTAACACCAAGTTAGTTCAGCTTTCGACCTTTTCGTTCTTTTCAGAAACGATTCAGAACTTCTGATGTTACGCTAAGCTGCTAGCTGCTAGCCCAGCCCTCCTGCAGCCGAGCCTCCAGGCAGCAGCGCTCTTTAATTCAACCACAAATCAGCCATCCCATTACATACCTTTCAACAATGCAAAAAGTCCATAGTAAATGTAGCTCTTGTCAATGTTTGGGCTGCAGTTCCATTTGATTAAAACCCGTATTTGGACTCCACCGAGCGCCTCCGTCGTCCCCACGCCGTGTCCCGCAGCGGACTGCAGCTGCAAACACCCACAGCATATCAATCCGCCGCACTGACAAACTAGTTCGCGCTTTGGCATGATAATTTGAGAGGATTCCACAATATTTTCTTACAAACAGTTTATTATAACTAGTTCAAACGTCTCTTTACTATTATGACCTCAAAGTACCATGTTCACTGACCTGCGTTTTAAACTTTGACTATTCCCCTTTTGCGCATGATTCAGAAGTGCTTTCCAAGTTAAACGTTTTTCAAACTGTTGCATTTCCAACAACGAACATCACAGAATTAGTGTCACATATTAATTCATCGGCTGAGCCAGTTCTATAGAAAGATAAATCCTTTACGTGTCGTGGATGTCCCAGCTGGATGTGTGCGGGCTGTGCTGAGGCTGGCTCCACTCAGTCTGGAGCCGTGGCTCGCCGTCTTCTTGTCCTTTGTCGTCGCTTTGCTCCAAACGTTCACACTTTCACCCCGCGTTCTCAAGCCACTTGATTTTAATTAATCCAACTAGATGCGACTAACTCCCTCCCTGTTCTCACCGACGGATCTCTTCCGTACTGTTAGGAATGCGAATTATTATTTCATGATGGATGCAG
>NC_056501.1:53064168-53067355 GCF_014905685.2 Nematolebias whitei | reverse complement strand
TACCTTCTGCCAACACCAACCTCAGGTCAACCCCCAGGATCAGAATCATCCTCCCCCTCCACTCCCTCACCCCCAAGGGGGTCCAGACAGAGACGGTCAAGACACAGGTTTTCTTTAGGGAGTCATTCTGACCCAAAGATTTTTCCATATGCAACTGGTGAGGATATTGAGAACTACCTTATGCGGTTTGAACGCATCGCCAAAACTTGGAAATGGCCATTGACTGAATGGGCCTGTCGATTAGTCCCACTGCTTTCTGGTAAAGCATTGGCAGCCTACACGGCTATGGATGAAGAGAAAGCTCACTGCTATACTGAACTGAAAGCAGCATTACTGGCCAAATTTGACATATCTCCAGAGACCTACAGGCAGCGTTTCCGTTCCACCATGGTTCCACCTGATGAAAGCCCTGCAGAGACCTACTTCCGCCTGAAGGGGCTTTACCGACACTGGGCTCGACCTGCAAAGCACACTAAGGAGCAAATTGGAGGGGTCATCGTTCTGGAGCAGTTCCTACGAGTGCTACCACCTGAGGTGAGGACATGGGTCAAGGAACATAAGCCAAAAGATGGACAGCAGGCAGCAAAGCTGGCTACACAATTCCTCAATGCACGGAAGGGAGGAACCAGTGCAAACTTCATCAGCAGGAGTCGCAGGGCCACACCACAGCCTGTCCAGCTAAAATCTACAACTGAACAGACCCACCAGGACTTTCCAGGTAACCCCTCCCGTGAACCAAACCATCATCAACAGGGTACGAACTTTATTTGTTATTATTGCCAACAACCAGGCCACAAAGCCTCTGTGTGTCCGGTGCGAAAATCAAAGGTCATGGGTGCCTGTTATCCACCCCGACCTGAAGAGGGCGTTATTTGAAGTGAAAATATTAGTCAACACTATCAACAAATAATTGTTAACGGACAAACTGTGACTGCTCTTTTGGACACTGGTAGCTTTATGTCACTTATAAAGCAGAGTCTAGTACCAGTGGGACAAATAGATTATGGGAGGCAAGGGGACATTTTGTGTGTACATGGTGACAAACATTCATACCCCAAAGCAGATTTAACTGTTGGTATTAATGAACAATCATATCTATTGACATATGGGGTCATTGAAAACCTGCCAGTAGATGTTATCCTTGGACGAGACTTGCCAGTGCTTTTTGACATGATAAAAGGAAAACAGTCCATTCAGATGGATTCTGATAGGGACATCAAAACACATGTAAATGTTATTTCTTGTCCAGTGGTCACCAGAGCCCAGGCAAAAGCCGGTGTCCAACCATTACCAGACTTGGATGATAGTCTGTGTGAGGGTGGCACAAAAGGGCCAAGAAAAACACAGAGTCAACGCCGTTTTGAAAAACAACTAAGGCTAAAAGAGCCTGATAAAAGAGATTCATGGTGGGACATACCAGAAAACATCTCTCTTTTACAAAAGGAGGATGAAAGTCTGAAATCACTGTTTGTTAAAGCTGAAAAAGAGGAATATGAAAAATGTGTGGGTGAACCAAGGTTTCTTATTGAAAGTGATGTGCTATATAACATTGAAAATGAGTGTAAACGGTTGGTAATCCCTGCTAGATGTAGACCTCTCATTATGCACTTAGCACACACATTGCCATGGGCGGGACACTTGGGTCGTCATAAAACATATCTACGGACAAGTGCACGCTTTTATTGGCCAACAATGTATACTGATATTCAGATATACTGCGCTACTTGTCCTATATGTCAAAAAACATCCATCACCCGCAAATCTGACAGAGGGTTGCTTCGACCCCTGCCTATCATTTCCATACCGTTCCGTAGGATTGCCATGGACATTGTGGGCCCATTAATAAAAAGTAGCAGTGGCCACCAGTACATTTTAGTTGTATGCGATTATGCAACCCGGTTTCCTGAGGCTTTTCCGCTTCGCACCATCACTACACCCATGGTTCTTCGGGCTTTGATGCAGCTGTTTTCTAGGGTAGGGATCCCAGATGAAATCATAACAGACAAAGGCACAAACTTTACCTCCAAGCTAATGCACCTCTTTAATAAACAACTTGGTATTGCTCCAATAAAAACCACACCCTACCACCCACAAACTGATGGTCTGGTAGAAAGATTTAATCAGACATTGAAGAGGATGCTCCTGAAGTTTGTGGATGACACTGGTAAGGACTGGGATCGTTGGCTGCCATTCCTTCTGTTTGCCTATAGAGAGGTTCCACAGGCATCAACTGGCTTTTCACCCTTTGAACTGCTGTATGGATGGGACGTCCAGGGGCCATTGGATTTGCTCCGAAAAATCTGGGAGGCACCACCTACGAGTAAAAACAAGGGGATAATTTAGTTTGTGCTGGAGATGCGGGAACGATTAGCAAACTACAGAGAAGAAGCAGAACTCAACTTACAAGAGGCGCAGAAGAAACAAAAAACCTGGTATGACCAGCATGCCCGCCATCGTGATTTTCAACCTGGGCAGAAGGTGTTATTGCTTCTTCCTTCCTCCAGCAATAAACTTTTGGCCAAGTGGCAGGGCCCATACACAATCAACCGGAAGATGGGCCCTGTTATGTATGAGGTACATCAGCCAGACAAGAAAAAGAAAGACCAGACTTACCACATCAACTTATTGAAAGAATGGAAAGAGTCACCATTTCACCACAGTGTGAATTCTCTAATGGTGCGAAGGGTCAGCTTAGAAGGTGGGGATGACACAGAAACTGAGGGTCTGATGACAACTGTTACTCCTAGACTGACACATCTTACAGCAGAGCAGGGTCTACAGCTTCAAGAAATATTTAAAGAAGTCTCCTCACTCTTTTCAGCTACCCCGGGCAAAACCACTCTGACCCAGCATGATATCCGCCTGAAGGACAAAACACCCATTCGCCAAAGCCCTTATAGGGTCCCCCAGCAACTGGTGGGGAAACTTCAAGTTGAAATCAAAGAAATGTTGAGACTTGGAGTGATTGAGCCTTCCAGTTCAGAGTGGTGCAGTCCACTGGTCATCACATTCAAAAAGGATGGTTCACTGCGAATATGCATTGATTTTAGAAAACTCAATGCCATCTCAGAGTTCGACGCTTATCCAATGCCTCGAGTGGATGATCTACTGGAGAAGATCGGAGCTGCCAAATACATCATCACACTCGACCTATGTAAAGGCTACTGGCAAATACCCCTTGAGGAGA
>NC_056501.1:53057714-53064068 GCF_014905685.2 Nematolebias whitei | reverse complement strand
AGGTTGCTGCGCTGCCGGTTGCATAGATCTTTTCAGGTCTTGAAGCAACTCAATCAGGGAGTCCTCTTTTTTCTGCTGTGCTTCCAAAAAATTTTGCAGCAGGGAAATAATTTCATTCCCTGACTCACCGAGCTCAGTCTTTGGTTGTTCCACCTTCTCATCTGCTGATGTTGACTGCTGAGTTTCCCATGCTGTGTCTGCTGAAGCTGCTGCTTGCTCCATTTGCTGCTGGGAACGCAGTCCAGTCCTTTGCTTTGGAAGGCGGACGGTTTTCCTCCGACATGCCATCCCACTTCTGACACCATATGTCGCGGGTTCTTCATGCGGTGGGCCTAGGCACCATAAGCAACTTCATCATGACTCCAAAACAATGAAGAAAAAATCATGGATGGCATGTCAGAGTGTGATGGTTGTGATTTTTATTTACACACCTTCCCAAAAACAAAAATGCAGAGTAGGAGGGGAGAAAAAAAAAAAGGATATACTTACAACTCTCTTTCTTCAGAGCATTTTTTCTAATATTCCATATCAGTGTTACCCCTTCTGTAACCAGGCCAGACTGACTCGGCAGGGCCAGAGGCTCTTCTTATAAACCCTTAACTCCGCCCACAATTGGATCAACAAACAATCACTTATTTTACCACATAAAACAAAACAAAACAATGCTGTCACAAAAATCAACCAACATTCATTTCCTGCTTTAATTTTAAAGCCCTTGTTTTGTTTAGTTAAATTATTTATAATTAAATCTGCTGGTGGAAGAATAATCACTTCCTTTATAGGTAATGCAGAAGCATTACGCTTACTTTTACTCCAGCCGCTAATGGCGGACCGGACACCGCTTCACAGGTGAGTACAACCTTAAATATGCCTGCTTAGGTGAATGTATGAGTTACGATGTTTACGAGCGTTTCCAAGTGTGCACCCTTGGTCGTGCCACGGACTACAAAGAGGGAGAGGTTTGTGTGTAGGGCGATTCGGCTCTAGCTGTCATACAGAGGGAGGGCACGTAGTAAGATAAGTGTGTGTGTGCGCGCATGTGTGTGTGTGTGTTCAGCGTGAGGGATGGAACTGCTCCGTCACATCATCCCCCTCCTCCCGGAGGTTGACGATGTGCAGCAATCTGGACAGGTAATCGGCCACCACATTGGTTTTGCCAGATCGATGACGAACACTAAACCTAAATGGTTGTAGCGACAGATACCATCGGGTGAGCCGGCTGTTATGGTCCTTCATGGAGTTTATCCAGGTTAGGGCTTTGTGGTCTGTTTCTAAGTCAAATTCCCGTCCCAACAAATAATATTTCAAGCTCTCTAGTGCCCATTTGATGGCAAGACCCTCTTTCTCTACAGTGGAATACCTGGTCTCACGTGGGTACAGTTTACGGCTGAGATATAGCAGTGGGTGTTCCTCTCCTGGGTCTCCTTGGGCTAGGACTGCCCCCAAGCCAACTGCAGAGGCATCCACTTGTACTAGGAACTTTTTGTTAAAGTCTGGGCTTTTCAAAACTGAAGAAGAACAAAGCAGTATCTTCAGGATGTTGAAGGCCTTCTCACATTCAACAGACCAAGTTACTGGGTTCCTCTGACATTTTGCAGTCAGTGATGTAAGTGGGGCTGCAATAGTTGCAAAGTGAGGAACAAAGCGTCTGTACCAACCGGCTAATCCTAGAAAAGACCGGACCTCTTTTTTGGTACGAGGTCTAGGACAGTTCTTGATGGCTTCCACTTTATCCACTTGAGGCCGGACCTCTCCTCCTCCCAGAATGTAGCCAAAGTACCGTGCCTCTTGTTGTGCCCAACTGCACTTTGAAGGGTTGAGGGTTAACCCAGCTTCCTAGATCTTCCCCAAGACCAGAGACAAGTGTTGGACATGCTCCTCCCATGAACTGCTAAAAGCCACCACATCATCAAGATAGGCTGCACTGCGGTGGTCACAACCCTGGAGAACTTGGTCCATCAGCCTCTGGAAGGTGGCTGGTGCTCCATGCAGCCCGAAGGGCATCACCGTAAACTGGAGTAGCCCATTTGGCCCTCTGAACGCTGTGTACGGCCTAGAGCTCTCCTCAAGGGGTATTTGCCAGTAGCCTTTACATAGGTCGAGTGTGGTGATGTATTTGGCAGCTCCGATCTTCTCCAGTAGATCATCCACTCGAGGCATTGGATAAGCATCGAACTCTGAGATGGCATTGAGTTTTCTAAAATCAATGCATATTCGCAGTGAACCATCCTTTTTGAATGCGATGACCAGTGGACTGCACCACTCTGAACTGGAAGGCTCAATCACTCCAAGTCTCAACATTTCTTTGATTTCAACTTGAAGTTTCCCCACCAGTTGCTGGGGGACCCTGTAAGGGCTTTGGCGAATGGGTGTTTTGTCCTTCAGGCGGAGATCGTGCTGGGTCAGAGTGGTTTTGCCCGGGGTAGCTGAAAAGAGTGAGGAGACTTCTTTAAATATTTCTTGAAGCTGTAGACCATGCTCTGCTGTAAGATGTGTCAGTCTAGGAGTAACAGTTGTCATCAGACCCTCAGTTTCTGTGTCATCCCCACCTTCTAAGCTGACCCTTCGCACCATTAGAGAATTCACACTGTGGTGAAATGGTGACTCTTTCCATTCTTTCAATAAGTTTATGTGGTAAGTCTGGTCTTTCTTTTTCTTGTCTGGCTGATGTACCTCATAGGCAACAGGGCCCATCTTCCGGTTGATTGTGTATGGGCCCTGCCACTTGGCCAAAAGTTTATTGCTGGAGGAAGGAAGAAGCAATAACACCTTCTGCCCGGGTTGAAAATCACGATGGCGGGCATGCTGGTCATACCAGGTTTTTTGTTTCTTCTGCGCCTCTTGTAAGTTGAGTTCTGCTTCTTCTCTGTAGTTTGCTAATCGTTCCCGCATCTCCAGCACAAACTGAATTATCCCCTTGTTTTTACTCGTAGGTGGTGCCTCCCAGATTTTTCGGAGCAAATCCAATGGCCCCTGGACGTCCCATCCATACAGCAGTTCAAAGGGTGAAAAACCAGTTGATGCCTGTGGAACCTCTCTATAGGCAAACAGAAGGAATGGCAGCCAACGATCCCAGTCCTTACCAGTGTCATCCACAAACTTCAGGAGCATCCTCTTCAATGTCTGATTAAATCTTTCGACCAGACCGTCAGTTTGTGGGTGGTAGGGTGTGGTTTTTATTGGAGCAATACCAAGTTGTTTATTAAAGAGGTGCATTAGCTTGGAGGTAAAGTTTGTGCCTTGGTCTGTTATAATTTCATCTGGGATCCCTACCCTAGAAAACAGCTGCATCAAAGCCCGAAGGACCATGGGTGTAGTGATGGTGCGAAGTGGAAAAGCCTCAGGAAACCGGGTTGCATAATCGCATACAACTAAAATGTACTGGTGGCCACTGCTACTTTTTATTAATGGGCCCGCAATGTCCATGGCAATCCTACGGAACGGTATGGAAATGATAGGCAGGGGTCGAAGCAACCCTCTGTCAGATTTGCGGGTGATGGATGTTTTTTGACATATAGGACAAGTAGCGCAGTATATCTGAATATCAGTATACATTGTTGGCCAATAAAAGCGTGCACTTGTCCGTAGATATGTTTTATGACGACCCAAGTGTCCCGCCCATGGCAATGTGTGTGCTAAGTGCATAATGAGAGGTCTACATCTAGCAGGGATTACCAACCGTTTACACTCATTTTCAA
This sequence comes from Nematolebias whitei, assembly GCF_014905685.2. Lineage (NCBI taxonomy): Eukaryota > Metazoa > Chordata > Actinopteri > Cyprinodontiformes > Rivulidae > Nematolebias > Nematolebias whitei. The sequence continues at coordinate 53,060,370 of NC_056501.1, read as the reverse complement.
TGTTATACAGCACATCACTTTCAATAAGAAACATTGGTTCACCCACACATTTTTCATATTCCTCTTTTTCAGCTTTAACAAACAGTGGTTTCAGACTTTCATCCTCCTTTTGTAAAAGAGAGATGTTTTCTGGTATGTCCCACCATGAATCTCTTTTATCAGGCTCTTTTAGCCTTAGTTGTTTTTCAAAACGGCGTTGACTCTGTGTTTTTCTTGGCCCTTTTGTGCCACCCTCACACAGACTATCATCCAAGTCTGGTAATGGTTGGACACCGGCTTTTGCCTGGGCTCTGGTGACCACTGGACAAGAAATAACATTTACATGTGTTTTGATGTCACTATCAGAATCCATCTGAATGGACTGTTTTCCTTTTATCATGTCAAAAAGCACTGGCAAGTCTCGTCCAAGGATAACATCTACTGGCAGGTTTTCAATGACCCCAAATGTCAATAGATATGATTGTTCATTAATACCAACAGTTAAATCTGCTTTGGGGTATGAATGTTTGTCACCATGTACACATAAAATGTCCCCTTGCCTCCCATAATCTATTTGTCCCACTGGTACTAGACTCTGCTTTATAAGTGACATGAAGCTACCAGTGTCCAAAAGAGCAGTCACAGTTTGTCCGTTAACAATTATTTGTTGATAGTGTTGACTAATGTTTTCACTCCAAATAACGCCCTCTTCAGGTCGGGGTGGATAACAGGCACCCATGACCTTTGATTTTCGCACCGGACACACGGAGGCTTTGTGGCCCGGTTGTTGGCAATAATAACAAATAAAGTTCTTACCCTGTTGATGATGGTTTGGTTCACGGGAGGGGTTACCTGGAAAGTCCTGGTGGGTCTGTTCAGTTGTGGATTTTAGCTGGACAGGCTGTGGTTGGCCCTGCGACTCCTGCTGATGAAGTTTGCACTGGTTCCTCCCTTCCGTGCATTGAAGAATTGTGTAGCCAGCTTTGCTGCCTGCTGTCCATCTTTTGGCTCGTGTTCCTTGACCCATGTCCTCCCCTCAGGTGGTAACACTCGTAGGAACTGCTCCAGAACGATGGCCTCTCCAATTTGCTCCTTAGTGTGCTGTGCAGGTCGAGCCCAGCGTCGGTAAAGCCCTTCAGGCGGAAGTAGGTCTCTGCAGGGCTTTCATCAGGTGGAACCATGGTGGAACGGAAACGCTGCCTGTAGGTCTCTGGAGATATGTCAAATTTGGCCAGTAATGCTGCTTTCAGTTCAGTATAGCAGTGAGCTTTCTCTTCATCCATAGCCGTGTAGGCTGCCAATGCTTTACCAGAAAGCAGTGGGACTAGTCGACAGGCCCATTCAGTCTCTGGCCATTTCCAAGTTTTGGCGATGCGTTCAAACCGCATAAGGTAGTCCTCAATATCCTCACCAGTTGCATATGGAAAAATCTTTGGGTCAGAATGACTCCCTAAACAAAAACCTGTGTCTTGACCGTCTCTGTCTGGACCCCCTTGGGGGTGAGGGAGTGGAGGGGGAGGACGATTCTGATCCTGGGGGTTGACGTTGGCAGAAGGTATCTTGGACTACTCACTGAAGCTGCACTTGATGTTGCTGCTTGGAGTGGAGGAGGTTGCTGCGCTGCCGGTTGCATAGATCTTTTCAGGTCTTGAAGCAACTCAATCAGGGAGTCCTCTTTTTTCTGCTGTGCTTCCAAAAAATTTTGCAGCAGGGAAATAATTTCATTCCCTGACTCACCGAGCTCAGTCTTTGGTTGTTCCACCTTCTCATCTGCTGATGTTGACTGCTGAGTTTCCCATGCTGTGTCTGCTGAAGCTGCTGCTTGCTCCATTTGCTGCTGGGAACGCAGTCCAGTCCTTTGCTTTGGAAGGCGGACGGTTTTCCTCCGACATGCCATCCCACTTCTGACACCATATGTCGCGGGTTCTTCATGCGGTGGGCCTAGGCACCATAAGCAACTTCATCATGACTCCAAAACAATGAAGAAAAAATCATGGATGGCATGTCAGAGTGTGATGGTTGTGATTTTTATTTACACACCTTCCCAAAAACAAAAATGCAGAGTAGGAGGGGAGAAAAAAAAAAGGATATACTTACAACTCTCTTTCTTCAGAGCATTTTTTCTAATATTCCATATCAGTGTTACCCCTTCTGTAACCAGGCCAGACTGACTCGGCAGGGCCAGAGGCTCTTCTTATAAACCCTTAACCCCGCCCACAATTAGATCAACAAACAATCACTTATTTTACCACATAAAACAAAACAAAACAATGCTGTCACAAAAATCAACCAACATTCATTTCCTGCTTTAATTTTAAAGCCCTTGTTTTGTTTAGTTAAATTATTTATAATTAAATCTGCTGGTGGAAGAATAATCACTTCCTTTATAGGTAATGCAGAAGCATTACGCAATATGACAACAATAACAGTAGAAAATGACAACAATAACAGTAAACAATGACAACAATAATAGTAAACAATGACAACAATAACAGTAAACAATGACAACAATAACAGTAGAAAATGACAACAATAACAGTAAACAATGACAACAATAACAGTAGACAATGACAACAGTAACAGTAGACAATGACAAGAGTAATAGTAAACAATGACAACAATAACAGTAGACAATGACAACAATAACAGTAAACAATGACAACAATAACAGTAAACA
>NC_056501.1:53053236-53057704 GCF_014905685.2 Nematolebias whitei | reverse complement strand
TAACAGTAAACAATGACAACAATAACAGTAAACAATGACAACAATAATAGTAGACAATGACAACAATACCAGTAGACAATGATAACAATAACAGTAAACAATGAAAACAATAACACTATACAATGACAACAATAACAATAGACAATGACAACAGTAACAGTAGACAATGACAACAGTAACAGTAAACAATGACAACAATAACAGTAGACAATGACAACAATAACAGTAGACAATGACAACAATAACAGTAAACAACTCCTCGCTACCAACTCCTCCTCCGTAAAGTTTGGCCTTCTGAACATTTGCTCCCTCACTGGCAAAGGTCAGCTTATTCACGACCTAATATCTGACCGTAAGCTAGATTTTATTCGTCTAACAGAAACGTGGCAACAACAAAATGACTTTTTCCACCTGAATGAATCTACCCCACCGGGGTTTGTTTACATCGCCAAATCCTGCGAGTCCGGCCGCGGAGGAGGTCTCGCGATAATTCACTGAGAGAACTGGAAGGTCACGCCGGTTCACACACCTCCCTCTCCCTCCTTTGAGCACACTGTGTGTCTACTCTCCGGCCCTACCCCACCATTGTTGACACTTTCTTCCGTCCGCCCAAAATCAACAACTCTTTTATAAATGATTTTGCTGCTCTAATCGCCCATCTCTCAGCTCTTTCACCCAACATTATTCTGCTTGGAGACTTAACATTCATATGGATGAAGACAACAACCCCCTCACCAGAGACTTCACATCCTGCCTCGACAGCTGTGGCTTCCAGCAGCTCATTAACTTTCCAACCCACATAAAGGGCCACACTTTGGACTTATTATGCTGCTCTGGACTCTCTCCTCTTAACTTTTCTTCTGATGAACTTCCATTTACTGATCACCTCATGATTTCATTCAGTGTCAATCTTAAATTTTCTTCAGAGAAACCTCAACGCACTCTTTCCTTCCGTAATATTAAGAATATCAACCATGACATTCTTTTGTCTCATATTAATAATACCTTCTTCACCTTCAATTCTTTTAACCCAGATGACCTTGTCACATTCTACAATAACAGCCTCACCCACCAACATCCTTAACTCTGCCGCTCCTCTGAAAACCCGGTCTGTCTCCTTCTCCAACTCTGCACCCTGGTTCACTCCAGAACTCCGTTCTCTGAAATCCAAAGGTCGGAGGTTGGAATGACTCTATAAGAAATCCGGTCTCTCAATTCACAAGGAACTCTATGCGAACCACGTCATCCAGTATAAGAACAGTATTTCTCAAGCCAAATCCAGCTACTTCTCTGACATCATAAGTTCCAATGTTGGCAATTCAAAGACTTTGTTCTCTCTCCTTAACCGTTCAGTCTCATCTCCTAACTCATTACCCTCTCACATGGTTTCCACAGAATTTTGCAACTCTCTGATGTCTTATTTCAATGAAAAGATTTTTTCAATTCATAAACACCTTGGACCAAATACCGCCCCCAGCATCGATGTTGAACTCCCCCCTCCCTCCCTCCCCTTCTCTGTCTTCTCCCTCCCCTTCTCTGTCTTCTCCCTCCCCTCTGCTGAAGACATTGCTGACATTATCAGCAAGTCTAAGACCTCATCCTGTCGGCTCGATCCATTTCCCACAGTTCTTGTTAAATCCTGTCTCCCGTCTCTGCTCCCCACCATCACTAACATCATCCACTCCTCCCTAACCTCTGGCATTGTTCCCACAGCTTTAAAATCTGCAGTCATCACCCCCATCATCAAGAAACCAGGTCTTGACTTTACCAACTTCAGTAATCTTCGTCCAATCTCTAATCTGCGCTTTATTTCCAAAGTTCTTGAAAAAGCCGTTGCTAGTCAACTTCACTCTCACCTATCCAACAATAACATTTATGAAGAGTTTCAATCTGGTTTTCGCCCCCACCATAGCACCAAAACAGCTCTAATAAAAATAACTAATGACCTTCTTCTTGCTGCTGACTCTGCTCTTCTGTCTATCCTCATTCTACTTGGTCCAGAAAATAGTATTATAGTTATTATTATTATTACTTTTTTATTATTATTATTATTTTAGGAAAGGATACTGGCAACAGGAAGACTATTTATGCTATGAATTAATGAATGGAAAAGGGGTATGATTATATAAGTTAAACTTCATCATACTCCTTTTCAGACTCACAGTCACCAAAAAAGTGGAGTATTTACATGTATTTGAGTATATAAAAATTGAGTATGTATATTTAATAATAAGATATTGTATTTACACTTAGAAACATCCATCCATCCATTTTCTTTACCCGCTTCTTCCATTTTGGGTCACGGGGGTCGCTGGTGCCCATGTCCAGCAATCACTGTGCGAGGGGCGGGGGACACCCTGGACGGGTCGCAAGTCCATCACAGGGACACATAGAGACAAACGAGACAAACAACCATTCACTCTGTCACTCACACCTAGGGACAATTTAGAGTTGCCAATCAGCCTAACATGCATGTTTTTGGTCTGTGGGAGAAAACCCACGCATGCACGGAGAGAACATGCAACCTCCACCTAGAAAGGCCCCCGGACCGGGGTTTGAACCAGGAACCTGCTCGCTGAGAGGCAGCAGCTCTACCAGTTGCGCCACCGTGCTCACTTAGAAACATGAAAGTCTTTATTATTATGTTTTGTTGGTGAAATGTCAGTTTGAAATAAATTATCAATTCAATTCAATACTTGATCTAAGTTCTGCCTTCGACCCAATCTGTCAATCTATCCTTCTCAACAGACTAACCTCCATTGGCATCTCAGGTACTCAGGTCTCTTTTAATGTCACATCACTCTTTACGTGCATTCCTGTTGAGGATGCAGTAGAGGTGGTCAGTTTAAGATTAAAATCAGACACCCAAATGAAAGAGGCTGAAGCAGAACAGCTCAGAATCAAAGTTTCAGCCTGCCTCAGCAATGCCAAACCACCACCTTCCAACATCAGTAGAGAGGAGAGGGATGCACTCACCACTCTTAGCAAGGACAAAAACATCATCATTCTCCCAGCAGACAAAGGAAGGTGCACAGTGATTTTGAACCAGAAAGACTATCATGAGAAAGTTACGACACTCCTTAGTGACTTAAACACTTATGAACCTCTGAAAAGAGATCCAGGAAGTGGTTACAAGAAAAAGTTAATAGATTGCCTGAAAATTTTGGAGCAGGACAAGGCTATTACCGTATTCTGTACCACAGACTGTACCCAGGGGAGGCCACACCTAGTCTGTATGGTTTAACTAAAATCCACAAACAAGGTGTACCTTTAAGACCAATTGTTAGCATGATTAACTCTGTCACTTACAATGTTTCCAAATATCTGGCGTCTGTACTCATCCCTTTAGTTGGCAGCTCAGAACACCACATACAGAACACCATGGACTTTGTGGATAAGGTGAGGGATGTCATCATGGAGACTGATGAAACAATGGTCTCTTTTGATGTCACATCACTCTTTACCTGCATTCCTGTTGATGATGCAGTAGAGGTGGTCAGTTTAAAATTAAAATCAGACACCACTCTGAGCAGCAGGACCACGCTTTCCACAGAACAACTGTGTCAACTCTTGAAACTGTGCCTGCAGTCAACCTACTTCACATATGGGGAGCAATATTATAGGCAGAAACATGGGTGTGCTATGGGGTCTCCAGTTTCTCCTATTGTTGCCAACCTGTACATGGAGGAGGTAGAAAAGAGAGCCTTGACGTCCTTTTCAGGGACACCACCAAGTCATTGGTTCAGGTATGTTGACGACACCTGGGTTAAAATTAAATCTCAGGAAGTCCAACATTTTACTGACCACATCAACTCTGTGGATAAATACATCAAGTTCACACGAGAAGATGTAAAAAATGGCAGGTTGGCTTTCTTGGACTGTGAGGTCTCAGTCTCTGATAGAGGACATTTGCAAACTGAGGTGTACCGCAAACCCACCCACACAGACCAGTATTTGCAGTTTGACTCCCATCACCCTTTGGAGCACAAGTTAGGAGTCATCAGGACTCTGTATCACAGAGCACACAGCATCCCCACTAACTCGGGAGTCAGGCAGAAGGAGAAATCCTACACAAAACAGGCTCTAGAGCAATGTGGATATCCTAACTGGGCCTTCCTGAAAGCAGAGAAGAAACCCAAACAAGACTCCAGTCAGCCATCAGGTGAAAAGGAGGAACCCAGACCCAGACCAGTGGTCATTCCATATGTTGAGGGAGTATCAGAGAAACTGAGACGTTTATTTTCTAAACATAACGTCCCAGTGGCTTTTAAACTCCAAAATACATTACGGCAAAGACTGGTTCATCCCAAAGATCCAGTCCCCCGGCACAAACGGAGTAATGTTGTGTATGCTGTTCAGTCTCAGGAGGGTGATCATTCTTACATCGGGGAAACAAAACAGCCACTGGCCAAAAGGATGGACCAGCACAGAAGATCAACATCATCAGGCCAGGACTCTGCGGTCTACA
>NC_056501.1:53044428-53053136 GCF_014905685.2 Nematolebias whitei | reverse complement strand
AAAAGTTAATAGATTGCCTGAAAATTTTGGAGCAGGACAAGGCTATTACCGTATTCTGTACCACAGACTGTACCCAGGGGAGGCCACACCTAGTCTGTATGGTTTAACTAAAATCCACAAACAAGGTGTACCTTTAAGACCAATTGTTAGCATGATTAACTCTGTCACTTACAATGTTTCCAAATATCTGGCGTCTGTACTCATCCCTTTAGTTGGCAGCTCAGAACACCACATACAGAACACCATGGACTTTGTGGATAAGGTGAGGGATGTCATCATGGAGACTGATGAAACAATGGTCTCTTTTGATGTCACATCACTCTTTACCTGCATTCCTGTTGATGATGCAGTAGAGGTGGTCAGTTTAAAATTAAAATCAGACACCACTCTGAGCAGCAGGACCACGCTTTCCACAGAACAACTGTGTCAACTCTTGAAACTGTGCCTGCAGTCAACCTACTTCACATATGGGGAGCAATATTATAGGCAGAAACAGGGGTGTGCTATGGGGTCTCCAGTTTCTCCTATTGTTGCCAACCTGTACATGGAGGAGGTAGAAAAGAGAGCCTTGACGTCCTTTTCAGGGACACCACCAAGTCATTGGTTCAGGTATGTTGACGACACCTGGGTTAAAATTAAATCTCAGGAAGTCCAACATTTTACTGACCACATCAACTCTGTGGATAAATACATCAAGTTCACACGAGAAGATGTAAAAAATGGCAGGTTGGCTTTCTTGGACTGTGAGGTCTCAGTCTCTGATAGAGGACATTTGCAAACTGAGGTGTACCGCAAACCCACCCACACAGACCAGTATTTGCAGTTTGACTCCCATCACCCTTTGGAGCACAAGTTAGGAGTCATCAGGACTCTGTATCACAGAGCACACAGCATCCCCACTAACTCGGGAGTCAGGCAGAAGGAGAAATCCTACACAAAACAGGCTCTAGAGCAATGTGGATATCCTAACTGGGCCTTCCTGAAAGCAGAGAAGAAACCCAAACAAGACTCCAGTCAGCCATCAGGTGAAAAGGAGGAACCCAGACCCAGACCAGTGGTCATTCCATATGTTGAGGGAGTATCAGAGAAACTGAGACGTTTATTTTCTAAACATAACGTCCCAGTGGCTTTTAAACTCCAAAATACATTACGGCAAAGACTGGTTCATCCCAAAGATCCAGTCCCCCGGCACAAACGGAGTAATGTTGTGTATGCTGTTCAGTCTCAGGAGGGTGATCATTCTTACATCGGGGAAACAAAACAGCCACTGGCCAAAAGGATGGACCAGCACAGAAGATCAACATCATCAGGCCAGGACTCTGCGGTCTACACTCATCTCCTGGCCAGCGGTCACTCTTTCAAGGATGAAGATGTGCACATCCTGGACAGAGAGGAGCGATGGTTTGAGAGAGGAGTAAAGGAGGCCATCTTTGTGAAAAGAAATCGTCCATCATTAAACAGGGGTGGAGCCTCCGGGTTCAACTGTCCCCCTCTTACAATGCTGTGATTGCTAGTATCACTCAGCCCTCTGTGAACAGTAAACAGCCATCAGGTGCTAATGATCCATTGTTAGGCTGATGGTCCTTCTTGATCATGTGATCAGCTGGTTTTGGTTGTCAGCAGCAAAACTGGTTGATCCACTCTGAGAAGGTGCTATTTAAGAGACTGAGCTGAATACAGCACCTCAGACTGAGGAAGTCTCTTGGATGAGAGACGAAACGTTTCTATTTTTTTTTGTTTTTTGTTTTTTTTGAATGTCCAGAGGACCAGATTGAACTTTTTTGGAGTTTTGTTGTACGTTTCCTTGACTGATGAAGCCTTCTGGATCAAAGGCGAAACGTTTCAGCACAAAAAAAGAAACTTTCCAGATGACCTGACTGAAAAATGTTGGATTGTATACCTGGATTATTGAGCATGGACTTTGTTATTTTCAGGTAACTTTTTAAAGATTTGGTTGTCTAACAGACATTTTGGAATTGCTCAGTTGGTAGAGCTGCCGCCTCACTGCAAGAAGGTTGCTAGACTGAATCCCGGCTGGGGATTCAGTGGGCACCAGTGACCCTTGCAACCCGGAAAGGAAGAAGTGGGAATGGATGGATGGATGGATGGATGAATGGAAACAGAAAAAGTAAAATTAAAGTGTTTTTGGCTATAATAAGAGAAGACCTGCTAAAGGCCTGGAACATACACTCCCTGCTGTGAAGCGTGGAATCAGCACCAATTATGTTTGCAGTTGCTTCACTGTCCAGAGGAACTGAATAATGTTCTGCCAGTAGTATTGTTGAGACTGCAGAAGACCAGTTTCCAATCCTTATAACCATTTCAGTTACATTTATCAGGCGCTTTTAAGTTCTTCTTTCAGAATAAATGCTTTATTGCTGTAGTGGGAAATATCAATATAAGGGAATTTGATATGTCTATGCTTATGTACACTAATTTGCAAAGCAAACACCCTTAACTCTTAAAAAACCTAAACATATTACTTTTAGTACTGCATTACTAAAGTAAAAACTGAATTGATGCCACTGTGCTATGATGTGCTCTTCACTGAACAGGAGCAGAGCAAAGATTGATCTGTTGTACAAGTCTTGGCTCTTCTAACTTCTTCTCCGAATGTTTGCAGCACTCTTTCAAATTCTGCTTTAAAAATTTAACTAAATCAGACCCACAACACAAAGCTCCAACTGCAGAGTCCTCCACTGGGCTCCATGTTAACGTTGTACTTTTACCACATGATACCCTTTGTAGATGAACATATTCTGTGATATATTCATAAATTAAACGGATTCATTCATTTTTCTGGACTGGATAATATCGTGCATTGAATAATTAAAGATGTAACGTGAGGCGTTAATTTTCTTTGACCCATCAAATGAATGCGTCATTTATTTACAGAATCAAAGTTTAACATCACACATTTACATTAATTTGGCAAAATGAAAATAACAACATGGCTTAATTAGCGAGTTTACAATTAGAAAAACCATACGGCGATGGTTGAAAACCTTGCTTCACAACAGACATTTCTGAAAATATCTGGAATGATTTCTAGCAGGATAGAAGAATTTTAAAGATGGAAATTGAAGTTTAAGTTGAGAGAGATGGGTGAGGGAATTTGTCTGTTATAACCAGAACAACACGCTCCTTCTGGGCCCAGCTTTCCTCGGTACACTTTGCGGTTGAAGATCGACTTTTTACCTTTCTGAAGATATGTCAGTTCCGGCGTAAAGTTCCACTTCAAGCCACTTTTCAGCGTCTCCGTAAGGATAGTAGGGAACCGTTCGGAGTCGTGAGATCATCCAGAACAGACTTCATAGTTCCTCTGAACTTCTCTCGTCCAGCTTAGTTGCAGATGTCCTGAGCATGCTGCATTCCAGCATTCTCTCAGCGTTCTCCTGAACTCCTAAACTTCTCAGAACTTCCTCCGCACTCTCCCTTGAACTAGGAAGTGTTAAACCTTTTAAAGAGGTCACTTCCGGTCCATTTGAGACCTTTCTGATTGGTCGGTATCGACCAGACAGGGGTGTGTTTTTGTGACGTAAGAGGTCACTAGAAGTCAGAAAAACAGCAAGAATGTTATGGAACAGATTGAAAATGTTTTTCAGACAGACGAGAGAAATATTTAGGCGAGTTGGGGGAAAAAAGGTGCCAGCCTCTATGTTTACGTCTGAGAGGATTTAAAAACATGACAGTTAGTTCCAACAACTTGTTTTGCGTTTGACTCCAACCTTGGACCAACTTACACTTGCTCATTCAAAGACAGAAAATCAGAAAATGCATAATTACTCTGTAACAGACCTTAACGTGATTTCTACTTTGAATGAGGATTAAAAATCACTAATACTGTTTCACAGTTGATTAAAAATGATTAGTTCACTTCAACATTTAAAAATGGTTTGAATTAAACACACTTTGATTATCAAAACATTTGTAAAATAGTAATGATAATAGAAAAAAGAGAGTGTTCTTTCAATTGATCAGTGCAGGACACTTAGAAAGTCTCTGGATGAACTTAATCTTGTGTTTCTGGACCCAAATCAATGAAATACAGTTCTTGTCCCAGGAAGGCCCTCAAGGCCAGGACTTTGACCTGAGGCTTAGTTCACTACAGTCCCCCCTTTGGAAATCATCACCTGTCTATGGGGATGAATTCCAACATGAACTTACGCCTTCGAATGTCCTTGAGCTTGATGTAATCCAGCAAGGAAAACAAAAGTCAAAGGAGGTAATCCCACAATGTTCTTGGTAATTCCATTGTGTTGATGGTAATTCCATAATGTTGTTGGTAATTCCATTGTAGCAATGCTTTAACCCCTTGGAAACAGAGTCTGTAATCCATTGGAAAAAGTCATATAATCCACAACGGTAAATCCACAACGAATGGAGGTGTTGATTGATCAGCATACAGAGGGGTTCCCTTGGATTGAACTGAAGATGCGGCCACTGGATGAAGAGTGGAGACAAACGTCAGGATTGCAGGTCTCCTCCAGCGAAGGTCGTCGCTGGGTGGATGTCCAGTCGATGCCGTTCTGGTTCAATGTGACATGCAATTATGTGGTTTAAGGTGGGCTTATGAAGGGGATTTTACATAAGGCCTTAAACTATATGCACCTGGTGTGTAAGCTATTATGATTGGGAACAGCTACAACTACCAGTTAAAGGGTGGAACATGCTGAAAAGGGTAACTATAGGGGTTTATACCTATAGAAGAGTGTTCCAAACTATTTTTCCATTCCTAACTTGGTTTAAGTTAGCTTTACATGGCAAAATAACCCAAGGACCCAGAAATGTTTGGATAATCAATACCCATGAGTAGAAAAAAGTAACAGCAACGTATGAGGTGGAGATGCATCCATCCATTTTCTTCCACTTATCCGGGGTCGGGTCGCGGGGGTAGCAGCCTAAGTAGGGAGGCCCAGACTTCCCTCTCCCCAGCCACTTAGTCCAGCTCCTCCAGGGGGATCCCGAGGCGTTCCCAGGCCAGCCGAGAAACATAGTCCCTCCAGCGTGTCCTGGGTCTTCCTCTGGGTCTCCTCCTGGTGGGACGTGCCCGGAACACCTCACCAGGGAGGCGTCCAGGAGGCATCCTAACCTGATGCCCGAGCCACCTCAACTGGCTCCTCTCGACGTGGAGAAGCAGCGGCTCTACCCTTGAGTCCCTCTCGGATGATCGAGCTTCTCACCCTATCTCTAAGGGAGAGCCCAGACACCCTGCGGAAAAAACTCATTTCGGCCGCTTGTATCCGAGATCTCATTCTTTCAGTCACAACCCAAAGCTCGTGACCATAGATGAGGGTAGGAACGTAGCTCGACCGGTAATTTGAGAGCTTCACCTTTTGACTCAGCTCTCTCTTCACCACGACAGACCGGTACAGCGCCCACTTCACTGCAGACGCTGCACCTATCCGCCTATCGATCTCACGCTCCATTTTTCCCTCATTCGTGAACAAGACCCCGAGATACTTAAACTCCTCCACTTGAGGCAGGACCTCCTCCCCGACCCAGAGAGGGCACTCTACCCTTTTCCGGCTCAAGACCATGGCCTCGGATTTGGAGGAACGATCTTCATCCCGGCCACATCACACTCGGCTGCAAACCGCTCCAGCAAAAGCTGTTGATCACGACCTGATGAAGCCAACAGGACCACATCATCTGTAAAAAAACAGAGAAGCAATCCTAAGGCCACCAAAACGGATCCCCTCAACACCTTGGCTGCACCTAGAAATTCTGTCCATAAAAGTTATGAACAGAATCGGTGACAAAGGGCAACCTTGGCGGAGTCCAACTCTCACTGGGAACGAGCCCGACTTACTGCCGACAATAAGGACCAAGCTCTGACACCGGTCATACAGGGACCTAACAGCCTGTATCAAAGGGCCTGGTACCCCATACTCCCGAAGTACCCCCCACAGGGTTCCCCGAGGGACGCAGTCGAACGCCTTCTCCAAGTCCACAAAAAGGTGGAGATGCAGTAGGTGAAAATACAAATGAACTAAAATGACCATTGTTGTTGATGGTGAATACCATGTGCACCTGTGATGTGGTGGCACTGACCATCAACTGAGTGTTGTGTAATCAGTTTTCTCCTGAGGGTGCGAAAACACATTCAGGTTTTTATAGGTGCTCAAAAATGGCACTAAGTCCTTATAACCCTCAAAGGATCTTTACAACGGTTTGGTCTGAAATCAAGCACACTTTTTGCCCCACTCCCCTCAGGAAGGAGGTTGAGGAGCATTAAGTGTAGAACCACTAGACTGAGGAACAGCTTCTACCCTGAGGCTGTTAAACTCATGAATCTCTAACCAGGATAATCACTGTAATCACTTTAATTGGGGATTTGACACTTTATCTGTGCTGCTGATTATCCATGCTGCTGATTATTCATGCTGCTAATTTCTTACCCATAAGCTGCTGTATTCATACCCATCTGCTCACAACAGACTCATGTTCAGGCTGCTGTTTAATACACCATATTATACTACACTATTATTGTTTAGCTTATATCTTAGATCTTTGTATATTGTTTGTTTTATTATAGTTTAGATTTTTGCTATTTCTGGGTGTAACTGGGACATTGTGTACACAATTTCGTTTCACCTCATGTACCACATGTGATGCGAATGACAAGAAAGAACCTTGAACAATGACTGAACTCTGAATTCTGTGTGACATTAACAAATAAATGGTAAATGGACTTTACTTATATATCACCTTTCTATCTTATGAAGATACTCAAAGCTCTTTACAACAATCTGTGTCCTCATTTACCCATTCATACAGCTCTATACTAGATCTCTACAAAGATAATTGAACAAATCATTCTAAAGAGACTAATCAGAGCTTTATCACATTCATACACTGATGGTACACACATCAGAGGCAACAAGGGGTTCAGTGTCTTGCCCAGGGACACTTCAGCATGTGACTGCTGGTGGATTCGAACACCCAACTCTTGCATTGGAGGACCACTGCTAAAACCTCTCTGCTGTCGGCCTGCATGAGGGACAATCTGCGCACTGCCTCTCCCTCCCCCACCTCCGCTCGCACGGAGTGAATCATCACAACCTGCTGAACCGAGCTCCTCGGAGGGATTACATCCCGGCTTTGGTACCTGTTGTTAGCCTGGGAGGGGGGCAGCCGGTGCACTGCCTCACCCTCCCCCACCTACATGCACGCGGGGTGAATCATCACAACCTGCGGCTGCTGGACAGAGCTCCTCGGATGGATTACGTCACCCCTGCTCCATCTCATGTTCACATGGCCCTGGTTAATGCTAGATCACTAACTAATATCAAGACCTTTATTCTGAAGGATTTCTTCACCTCCCGTGGTCTGGATTTTTTATTCTTAACTGAAACATGGTTAACTCTCGGTGAGTCCAGTGCTTTTTGTGAACGCTTGCCACTGAACTGTCCTTTCTTCAGCTCTCCCAGGAGGACAGGTCGTGGAGGAGGAATAGCAACTGTGTACAGGAAGAGCTATCTCTGTAAACAAATCACACCTTTAACATTTTATTCCAGCTTTGAGTTTAACTTATTTGAGCTCGGATCTTCACACCGGGTGCTGTGTGCTGTTCTATACAGACCTCCAAAATACAACAAGGACTTTCTGAGTGACTTCGCAGATTTGTTGGCAGGAATCCTGCCTAAATATGACAGATTATTGATAATTGGAGATTTTAATATCCACGTGTGTTACACTGTCAAACCGTTGGTCAAAGATTTTTTACAGCTGATCGATTCTTTTAATTTTGTTCAGTTTGTGTCTGGTCCAACACAAGAATGTGGCCACACATTAGAGCTTGTCTTAGCTCATGGTTTTAATGTTTCTAATCTGGAAGTGTGTGATGCTGCTTTCTCAGACCACATGCCTGTTGTGTTTGACATGCCACTTGTCTGTCACTCAGTCAAACCTCGCGCTCCTGCACAGCCCTGTCGGGTCATTAACTCCTCCACTGCTGCTCAGTTCTCTGCAGATTTTAGTTCTGCCATCAGCTCCAGGGATTCTGTGGGTCCTAGTTCAGATGTTGAAGCTCTCTCCTCTCATTTTAACTCAGCTTGTCAGACAGTTATAGATGCTGTGGCTCCATTAAAAATAAGAACCTCCAGACCGAAGCCTGACCCCTGGACTGATGATGTCACACGTGCTGCCAGATGCCAGTGTAGGAGAGCAGAGCAAAAATGGAAGAAGGACAAGTTACAGGTGTCTTTCCAAGCACTGAGGGACAGCTGGCGTTTCTATCAGTCCACTGTTAGAGTTGCAAAAACAAATATTTCTCTGACATCATTTCCACCAACTCTAACAATCCACATGTGCTTTTTAAAACCATCAGCTCTGTTCTTAATGCCCCACAATCAGCCAGCCCAGAGAATTCCACTGGTGTGTGAGAACTTCCTAAGCTTTTTTACGAACAAGGTTGCAAATGTAGTGAACTAAGCCTCAGGTCAAGTCCTGGCCTTGAGGGCCTTCCTGGGACAAGAACTGTATTTCATTGATTTGAGTCCAGAAACACAAGATTAAGTTCATCCAGAGACTTCCTAAGTGTCCTGCACTGATCAATTGAAAGAACACTCTCTTTTTTATTATCATTACTATTTTACAAATGTTTTGATAATCAAAGTGTGTTTAGTTCAAACCATTTTTAAATGTTGAAGTGAACTACTCAATTTAAATCAACTGTGAAACAGTATTAGTGATTTTTAATCCTC
>NC_056501.1:53028699-53044328 GCF_014905685.2 Nematolebias whitei | reverse complement strand
CCTCTCACATGTGGAGTACCTCAGGGATCTGTACTTGGCCCCCTTCTGTTTTCCCTTTATTTAATACCTCTGGGATATTTTCTCCAGAAACATGATATTTCTTTTCATTTTTACGCCAATGACAGCCAAATCTACAGGTCCTTCTCAAAAAATTAGCATATTGTGATAAAGGTCATTATTTTCCATAATGTAATGATAAAAATGAAACTTTCATATATTTCAGATTCATTGCACACCAACTGAAATATTTCAGGTCTTTAATTGTTTTAATGCTGACGATTATGGCATACAGCTCATGAAAACCCAAAATGCCTGTCCCAAAAAATTAGCATATCATGAAAAGGTTCTCTAAACAAGCTATTAACCTAACCATCTGAATCAACGACGTAACTCTAAACACCTGCAAAAGATTCCTGAGGCTTTTAAAAACTCCCAGCCTTGTTCATTACTCAAAACCGCAATCATGGGTAAGACTGCCGACCTGACTGCTGTCCAGAAGGCCATCATTGACACCCTCAAGCAAGAGGGGTAAGACACAGAAAGAAATTGCTGAACCAATAGGCTGTTCCCAGAGTGCTGTGTCAAGGCACCTCAGTGGGAAGTCTGTGGGAAGGGAAAAGTGTGGCAGAAAATGCTGCACAACGAGAAGAGGTGACCGGGCCCTGAGGAGGATTGTGGAGAAGGGCCGATTCCAGACCTTGGGGGACCTGCGGAAGCAGTGGACTGAGTCTGGAGTAGAAACATCCAGAGCCACCGTGCACAGGCGTGTGCAGGAAATGGGCTACAGGTGCTGCATTCCCCAGGTCAAGCCACTTTTGAACCAGAAACAGCGGCAGAAGCGCCTGACCTGGGCAACAGAGAAGCAGCACTGGACTGTTGCTCAGTAGTCCAAAGTACTTTTTTCGGATGAAAGCAAATTTTGTATGTCATTCGGAAATCAAGGTGCCAGAGTCTGGAGGAAGACTAGGGAGAAGGAAATGCCAAAATGCCAGAAGTCCAGTGTGAAGCACCCACAGTCATTGATGGTCTGGGGTGCCATGTCAGCTGCTGGTGTTGGTCCACTGTGTTTTATCAAGGGCAGGCTCAATGCAGCTAGCTATCAGGAGATTTTGGAGCACTTCATGCTTCCATCTGCTGAAAAGCTTTATGGAGATGAAGATTTCATTTTTCAGCACGACCTGGCACCTGCTCACAGTGCCAAAACCACTGGTAAATGGTTTACTGACCATGGTATTACTGTGCTCAATTGGCCTGCCAACTCTCCTGACCTGAACCCCATAGAGAACCTGTGGGATATTGTGAAGAGAAAGTTGAGAGACGCAAGACCCAACACTCTGGATGAGCTTAAGGCCGCTATCGAAGCATCCTGGGCCTCCATAACACCTCAGCAGTGCCACAGGCTGATTGCCTCCATGCCACGCCGCATTGAAGCAGTCATTCATGCAAAAGGATTCCCGACCAAGTATTGAGTGCATAACTGAACATGATTATTTGAAGGTTGGCGTTTTTTGTATTAAAAACACTTGTCTTTCATTGGTGGGATGAAATATGCTAATTTTTTGGGACAGGCATTTTGGGTTTTCATGAGCTGTATGCCATAATCATCAGTATTAAAACAATTAAAGACCTGAAACATTTCAGTTGGTGTGCAATGAATCTGAAATATATGAAAGTTTCATTTTTATCATTACATTATGGAAAATAATTACCTTTATCACATTATGCAAATTTTTTGAGAACACCTGTATAACATACAGAAGGTTGATTGATTCTAAAATAATGCACATTAATAATTTATGTAAAATTAAGGAGCCAAGAACAATGTACCTTTGTTCAAACCACAACATATTCTCAATCCGGGGTTTAAAAATGTCCAAATCATCCACCCAGCCCTTCATAGATTGGACAAGCGCTTCCAGTAACTTGTAATTCTTTAAATTATTTGCGGTGACACACACCAGGTCTGCTGGGAATGTCAGTGGAGGTAAATATTACTCCGGGTATCTGATCCTTTTTTATTTTTTCAAAGGGGCGACATTTCCAATTTTACCTATTTTTTCCAAGTACCGTTTTTAATCATCTGGGAGAAGTTTGTCACGATATAGTCCACATTGTTTTGAGCTGCTTTTCACCATAATGAAGGAGGATACAGCGGTGACACCACAGACAAACATTGGAGTTTTTTTTTTCTGAGTGCTGTAAACATGGCGGTCAAGAAGGGAACACCCCCAACGCAGTGACGTATGTTCCAAAGCTCTATTCTAGCCTGTTGGCTAGAAAGTAATAAAAGTCCCGTCCCGTGGGGCATTGTGGTTGATGTGGGGGGGTATCGGGGCTGGGGGCATGGGGGGGTCGTGGGCCCGGGGCAATGGCGCTCAACTGGGGAGATGGCTTTGGTGGTTCTGGGTGTTGACCTCTGCTGCCTGCATGCAGGCCTCTGGGCGGTCTGTGCCGGCGGGCGCAGGTTGCTGGTCTGGTGGCCTGGCTGCTCCTGGGTGGGTTTGGGGTGGGCGCAGGTTCGAGTTTCTGGGGGAGTGTCGCTCCCGGGCTGGGGTCCCGGCTTGATCCGGGGGTCTCGGGTCTTGGCGGGTATGTTGTCAGGGTCTTGGGCCGGTGCATGCGCCGGCGCCCGGCCCTGGCCTGGGGGCCCTTGGTGCACTGGTGGGCTTTAGGGCCTCTGCCGTGGGGGAGGGGGGGGTGGACTCAGCCTGGGTGTCTTCCTGCCTGGCTGTGGTCTGGTGCTTGGCTGGGGTTCTGGGCTGTGGGGGGCTGTGGGTGGGGGGACTTTTGCTCGGGTGGCTCTGCACTGCTGGCCCGGGGGTGTCTGGGCGTGTTAGGCATGTGCCCTCCCTTGCATGGGGTGCTCTCATTGTGGGTGTTGCTGTGGTGGACTGGTTGGTCCTTTTGTTGGGGTGGGGGTGCGCTCTCGGTCATCGTGGTGCGCTGTCTGCGGTTGTTCAGGCACTCCTGGCTGATTGTCGCTGCTGGAGTTTGGTGGCTTCTTTGGTTGGGGGGCTGGGTGTTGAGCTGGGGATCGGGTTGGGGGTCTGGATGATCTCGGGGGTGCTTGGGTCGCTGGCCCAGGTTTTGGTCGGTCCTTGGGGCTATGTGCCAGTCCATGGCCTGGGTCCCTGGTGGTGCGGCTGCCTCCTGCTCCTGGATGAATGCACTGGAGCCTCCCTCCCCTAGTGGATCTCAGAGAAAGGGGGTGCCTATTGGGGTCAGTGGGGGAGCTGGCCCCCTGGGAGGGCATTGCCACCTCAGTTGTTCCTCCCCATCCCGACGTCTTCCTCCACCCACTCCATCACACCACCACTCAAGCAGGGCCTTGGGGTTCAGGTGCACTACTGAGCTGCAGGGAGGTTCCTCCATCTCCGTGGTTCATGGAGACCTGGGCCCCAATTTTATTAAACAACCTAGACACTCACATATAACATTCTCACGACACATGCATATATAGGGTCTGGAGTGGGCACATGGTGGCATATAGGGGGAGGGATGTGTAATCATTCTCAACTCTAGGACCTGTGCCTACTCTCATATGTAGCATGTAGACATTTAGGGTTCTGGGCAAGGGTTGGGGGGGGGGTGAACAGGCACTGCCTGCTCTCTGGGGAGGGGGTGGGTCTGTCTGCCTGGTTGGGGTCTGGGCTGTGGGTGGGTATTGGGCCTTTGGGGGCGATTGGGGGTGGGGCTGGTGCTCAGGTTCTCCCTGGATTGTTTGGATCCTTTGATCAGGGTTCCTGGTTCTGATGGCCAGCCCTTTGGCTGGGGTGGCTGCTGGGTTCTGGCGGGAGGTCAGCTGTGGTTGTGTGTGTGTGGTCATTGGTAGTGCGTGGCGGTGGTTGGGGGCGTGGCTTCATTTCGACGAAGTGCTGGCTGGTCGGCCTGATGTGACATTCACTGTGCGGGGTGCATGGGTGGCATGCCGGGGCTTCTCCGGGCCTGTGGTGTGGGGCTTTAGGGATGCATTGGTGTGCTGGGCCGGCCTTCCTCGGCTGCTGCTCCCTGCTGCTCTGGCCCCCGGCCTGGGGCCGGCTTGCGGTCACTGTTGGGCAGGTGGGGCGCATGGACAGCCCAACAGAGGCTCTGTCGGGCTGTCTCTGTGTGCCTGTTTGTCTCAGGTTGGGTTTTGGGTGGCCCCCTTCTCTTGGACCAGTTTTGGCCCCCCATTTGGTGGGTCGTGCTCCCCCCCGGTGGTGGGCCCCCCTGCCGCCGGTGCATTGGCGGCTCTCAGCAGCTGGGGCTGGGTGGTGGGGTGTGTGCAGGCCCGCCCTGGTGGCTGCCTGCGGGGGCCTGGGTGCCCTGGCTCTGTCGGGCCTCTGTTGGGGGGTGGTATGACCTCGGGACTCAGGGCTTGGTGTCCATGGCCAGATCCACTCTGGAGGGGCGGGTTGCCGGCAGGGCCAGTTGACTCATTGCTATGGCCTCCTGGGGGTTTCTGCATTGTGGTTGCTGGGGATCACCCGGGGCTTCCCTTTGCTTCTCTCTCTGGGGTGTGTGGGTGTCCTTGTTGGGGGACTACCGGAGTTCCGGGCTCGGGGGCTGCTGTATGTCTGTGGTTCCGGGCTTCCCTGTGTTACCTTCGTGTCCTGTGGGGACGGGTTTATGGGTCCCCACATCCACTATTGAACATTTTTATGAGAAACCTTATAGTGATAAGCATGCTCACACAGGTGTTTAGATTCAGGTGTTTATCAGATACACACTCAGTTGGGTTGTGGTAGCCATCAAATATATATTATATTACCATGTACTGTATAAAATACTTTCTATTGATGTTATAAGTATCATTATATAAGTTGCTTGTTGTTGTGGTTTCTTGGTTTTGTCGTTTTTTTTCCGTTTTTTTTCTCTTTCCGCAGGTCTAGAATCAGACTTCAATGATATTGATTTGTGTTCTCTTTATCCCTCTCTCTCCTCTATTCCTATCTCCTTCTTTACATTTTAACTCTTCTCTCACTTTTCTGCTTTATCTTCTTTGTTTTCCGTCCCCGTGTCCATTACATCTGAAACAAACCCAAAGCATATTATAATAAAATTTAATTTATATGTCAAGCAGAGCATTAAGGCCAGCCATAATGCTCTGCTTGTGAAAGTAAATCTGTTGGGCATCACTTTGACAGTCAGACAATAATTCTAAATGTCACAATGCCGGACAGGACAAGGGGAAAAAAAAAAAAAGAAATTGGGTAGCTCTAGTCCTCCTTTATCTTTGGTCTTCTGTAGTGTTTTTAGTTTAATAAGTGGGGGTTTATCTTTCCAGAGAAATTTAGAGATGGAGGAGTCCAGGGATCTAAACCAGTCAGATGATGGTTTATTTGGGATCATTGAGAATAGATAGTTTATTTTAGGCAAAACCATAATTTTTATTGAAGCAATTCTTCCCATGAGAGACAAGGGTAGAGTTTTCCATCTAGCAAGATCATCCTCAATTTTCTTTAAAAGTGGGATGTGGTTTAGTTTTGTTAAATCTGCCAATCTAGGAGAAACTTTGATACCCAAGTACGTAATATTCCCTGACTGCAGTTGTGTAGTAAGTGAATTGCTGAAATAGCAATTAATTGGTAGAACTGTGAATTTTATCCAGTTTATAGAGTAATCTGAAACTCTTGAAAAAGAGTTTATCAATCCAATAACCTGAGAGAGGGAGGTTTGTGAATGTTGGAGGAAGAGCAGCACATCATCAGCATATAGACTGATTTTGTGCTCTATGTTCTTGCATTTTATGCCTTTAATATCTGTAGTTTGCCTGATTGCTGCGGCTAGTGGTTCGATGAAAATAGCAAACAGTGAGGGGGAGAGTGGACATCCCTGCCTGGTGCCCCTTTGCAGAGCAAAACTAGCAGATATTTGATTATTTGTCCTAATGCATGCTGATGGTGAAGCATATAATATTTTTAACCAGTTCATGAAATAATTTCCAAAACCAAATTTATGCAAGGCTGCAAATAAAAATTTCCAGTTAACTCTATCAAAAGCTTTTTCTGCATCTAGAGAGAATATTGCAGTTTCAATATTTTTACTGTAAGAATAATCTATTAAATTAAATAATCTGCGTGAATTTGTGGATTAATGTCTCCCTTTTATAAAACCAGTTTGGCCTGGATGTATTATTAGAGGAGTTACCTTTTCCAATCTTTTTGAGAGGGCTTTACAAATTATTTTAAGATCAACGTTGATAAGAGATATTGGACGATAACTGGTAGGTAATACAGGGTCTTTGCCTGGTTTTAACAGGAGACTAATGTTAGCTGAGTTTATATTTTCTGGAAGATTGTTATTTTTCTCAGTTTCTTGTAGCATTTTGTGAAATAGTGGTGCCAGGATATTCCAGAATTCTTTATAGAATTCTGCTGGGAATCCATCTGGACTTGGAGCTTTTTTATTGGACATGCTTTTCAGGGCTTCCTGGAGTTCCACTGGTTTCAGTGGTGAATCCAGCTCCATTGATTGACTATCTGATGGTTTAGGAAGTGTTATTTTATCAAGAAATTGATCAATTTCATTATCTGATGGGTTTATCTGGGGTGAGTATAAAGCTTTATAAAAATCTCTGAAAATGCTGTTTATTCTTTCAGGATCATAAACTGTATTCCCAGTCGAGTCTTTAACACCATGAATAGTTGTTTTTTCCTTATTTATTTTAAGCTGTTTCGCTAGAAAGCTACCTGATTTATTGTTCTGCTCAAAATTTTCTTTTCTGAGTCTTTGTATTAAGAATTGAGTTTTTTTGTTAATAAGTTCATTTAATTCTAATTTTGCTTTACACATTTTCTCCAGTATGTCTTCATCTTGGGAGGCTTCTAACAATTTAATGGTTTCTTCTAATTCCTGAATGTGTTTATTTTATTTTTTCTTCTTATGTGATGAGAATGAGATTATTTTACCTCTCATCACTGCTTTGCCTGCCTCCCAGAGAACAGATGCTGATGTTCCAGGCAAGTCATTATACTCCAGATATGAAGCCCACTCTTCTGTAAAATATTTGATAAAATCTTCATCTTCAAGCAGTGATATCTTAAATCTCCAGTTTATACTTTTTGGGATTTCTTTTCGGGCAGCACGGTGGCGCAACTGGTAGAGCTGCTGCCTCTCAGCGAGCAGGTCCTTGGTTCAAACCCCGGTCAAGTCAAGTCAAGTCATATTTATTTATAGAGCACAATTTAAAACAGATAGACTGTTATCAAAGTGCTTAACACTAAGGGTAACACTGAGAAATAAAAAGCAGTAAGAATATACCTTAAAAAATTAAAACAACAGCATTAAAATAAAGACATGGAACAAGATATACTAAATCAACTCACACAGTATGAAACGCCAGAGAGAACAGATATGTTTTTAGCAGGGATTTGAACACAGGAAGGGAGGTGGCATGCCTAATGTTGGGGGGTAGGTGGTTCCACAGTTTGGGACCCATGACTGAAAACGCCCGATCTCCTCGGAGCTTCAGTCGTGTTTTTGGAACAACCAAAAGCAGCTGATCGGATGATCTCAGAGCCCGAGAGGGAACATATGGTTCCAGTAGCTCAGAGAGGTAGATGGGTGCGAGGCCATTTAGGCACTTATAGGTCAGGAGGAGAATTTTGAAATCAATCCTAGTTCTCACAGGAAGCCAGTGTAGGGAGGACAGAACTGGTGTGATATGCTCATACCTCGGTGTACCGGTTAAGAGCCGAGCTGCAGCATTCTGGACGAGCTGTAGCCGTGAGATAGAGGCCTGGCTGACCCCAGCATACAGTGAATTACAATAGTCCAGGCAGGTTGTGATGAATGCATGGACTAGTGTCTCAAGGTCGGGTCTAGACAGCACTGGCTTGAGCTTAGCTACCTGCCGCAGTTGGAAGAAGCTTCTCTGCAGAACTGAACTGATCTGTTTGTCGAACTTAAAATCCGAGTCAAAAACCACTCCAAGGTTTTTAAAAGAGTGCTTCAGATAAGGCTGAAGCGGAGTCCAGGTTCACAGGATAAGAGGCGGCAGCTGAGCTAGGGCTAAAGACAATGACTTCAGTCTTCTGGTCGTTAAAACTTAGAAAATTTGAAGCCATCCATGTCTTAATGTCGTCCAGACATTTGAGGAGAAGGTGGACTGAACAAGCACCGGCTGGTTTCAGTGGCAGGTAGATCTGACAGTCATCGGCGTAGCAATGGAATGGAATACCGTGTTTTCTTAGGATCGACCCCAGCGGAAGCAGATAGAGTGAAAATAGATAGTGGTCCAGGGGCCTTCTGGGTGGAGTTTGCATGTTCTCTCCGTGCATGCGTGGGTTTTCTCCGGGTACTCCGGTTTCCTCCCACAGACCAAAAACATGCATGTTAGGTTGACTGGTAACTCTAAATTGTCCCTAGGTGTGAGTGAGAGAGTGAGTGTTTGTTTGTCTCGTGTGTCTCTATGTGTCCCTGTGATGGACTGGAGACCTGTCCAGGGTGTACCCCGCCCCTCGCACAGTGATTGCTGGACATGGGCACCAGCGACCCCCGTGACCCAAAAATGGAATAAGCGGGTAAAGAAAATGGATGGATGGATTTCTTTTCTGTTTGCTAGATTTAAACAGACAGGAGCATGATCACTGACAGCTATAGGGTGAATCTCAGTGTCCGAGATGTCCGTCAACAACGAGCTGCTGACTAAAAAATAATCCAGACGAGAGTAAGAGTGATGGACAGAAGAGAAGAAAGTATACTCTCTACGGTTCAGGTGAAGAGATCGCCATGCATCGCAAAGTCCGTAATCACTCATGTACTGTTTAACTATATTTATGGACTGCCAACTGTGCTGAGTTCCTGCTCTACTACATCTGTCTAATTCTTCATTTAGACCAAAGTTGAGGTCACCTCCAAGTATAAGTGAGCAATCCAAGTGATCAGAAAGTGCTGAGAAAAAATCATGAAAAAAAGAGGTGTCATCAACATTTGGGGCATCTATACTGACAATACACAACTTATAGTTATTTATATAAAGTTTTATTATTAAATATCTACCCTCTGGATCTGTGACTGTGTCTAGCACTGTAAAATTAACATTTTTGTGTATTAATATTGCCACTCCCCTTTGTCTTGAGTTATAGCAGGCACAAAACACATCAGAGAACTCAGGTGATTTAAGATCATCTGCAGTTGTAATAGATTTATGAGTCTCTTGTAAAAAGACATCTGCCTGTAATCTTTTAAGCTGGTTTAAAATTTCAAATCTTTTTTGTTGAGTACTGGTTCCATTGACATTCCAAGTCACAAACCTTAATGTGCCCATAGTTGTGCGTGAGTAGCTAAAGTTGACCAGCGCATGTCACCATGGATACAAATAGATCCAACTAAAATCACAGTTATTGCTTGAGATTGCCTGTTTAGATGTTGAGACACACACAGTGATGTTTGAAGTGGAAAGATACAAGAACATTGAGTAGAAGCTGGGTGTGAGAGAAGTTGAAAGATATAAAGTTCTCTGGTGTGTGTGTGTGTGTGGGTGTGTGTGTGTGTGTGTGTGTGTGTGTGCGTGTGTGTGTTTTGGTGTGCTTGTGTGTAAATGTTTGTTGGTAAAGAAGAGAAAAAGACTGATGAAGTGATGTGGTAACAGATAAACATATAAAAGAAAATAGTAAAAATAAAAAAATAAAAAGGAGAAGCAAGGAAAAAACAAACAAACAAACAAACAAACAAACAAATAAACAAACTAACAAACAAGAAAAAGAATAGCTGCAAAACGAAAATGTTAATTTTATTCAAACACATTCTTATAAATATTAAAACCAGAAAAATGGATAATTTTGCAGTTGTCTCCTAACGTTTCAAGACTGGATAAGTTAATGTGGTGGACTACACTTTCAAAACGTAGATGGGCAGATTGAGCAGTTTTTTAATAGATGCTCCTTATTGTTAACATGAATTGATGTTTTATGACCAAGAGCTCCTGTCTAGGTGTCAAAATACAGCTTAGTGTTCTTGAGACCAGCTGGACTAGTCACGACTTTGTGAATATTTTTAATATGTCCAAACACAACAAAGTTGACAACCCTGCAAAAGTTGCTGTATGTTCTGGAAATTACCTCACAAATGCCATTTGCCAACCACTTTCAGCCCACCGAGACAGCACCAAGTCAAAAGCCTAAATTTAATCCCAATGAAATTGGCTTCAGACAGAATGCTTAAAGAAAAGACTCAACCATAAAAAAGTTGCATTAAAGAAGCCATAAACTTAAAAAAAAAAAAAAAACTAGAAGTTGTTTTTCCTCTTCTTAAGTCAATACAACCAATTTTTTAACAAAATTATTTTTATACCCATCAATACTTTTGTTAAAAAAAACAATCTGAACACCATCTGCATGTTGAATAAGTGAAACATTAATATCACAAGTGCTGCTTCTTTCCGTGTGACAGCACAACCCAGACTGAGATTATAGTTCATACAATCAGTTTGCTGGATTAAAAAAAATTAATGATAATCCACAGCTCAGAACAATCACAGGTACTCAAATTAAAACAAAGGCTGTGTATGTTTACAGATTAGCCAAAATGATTGAATATGTCCATTATTTGGTCAGTAGTCATTAGCAGAAGTGATTTTGGTTCCTAGCTCATCTTCATGCATTAAGCTCAGTGAAAAGTTACAGGTTAACGTGTGCGTCGGTTCATTTCTCCCAGTCCCAAGTTCACCTGCCACGGCACAACTTGGAGCTGCTTTTGGCCCTCAGGCTGAGACTGTGTCCACTTTTATCAATGAGCAAACTGAACTGATTTTCAAAGATCAGATTTTTAATCCAGTTACTCATCGCTCAGATTATCTTGCAGCAAATATTTGTTTCAGTACAATCCCTCAGATAATGACGATCAGATAATTTAGCAAACAAAGGCACTAAAATAAACGTGTTAGATAAAAAGTGAGCCAGCGTGTAGAGATCCACCTGCAGCATCACAGCTGACAGAATATGACGAGCATGTCGGCGAGTTTCCAGTTCATGAGGCAAAAAGCTGGTGAGGCCACGACAAGTCTATCCTTTGGTGCTGGACACTATCTGTCCTGGCTGTTGGACCTGAGGCTGCTGTCCGGGACGTCGTCCGAGGGGGTGTCAAGAACGGGGTTGACAAAGCCTTCAAATTCAGCGTCTGGAGCGTCCTCAGGGTGAGTACTCACAAAATCGTTCTCCCACTCTAGAGCGCTGGAGTCCTCGGAGGTCGATGTGGGACCGCCGTTCACTTGCCTGCTGCCGGGCCTCAGAGCTGCTCGAAGGATGTCCTCTTCAGTCCTAGACCTCTCCCAAGCAGGAAGTGCACGATTGATTCCTGTAAAACAGAGACATGAGCTCTGCTGAGTCAGTGATACCAGAGTGATGTTTGTATTCAGTATATTGCACGCTGCCGAAAGGCAAAAGGCAGGTAGTGTGATTTTCATGTGTTTGTTGGTCTGTTAGCTAAATATCTTATGAACCACTGGATGGATTTTATTGAAACTCTCAAGAAACCAATCAGGTGATGAGCATCTACAATTGATTGTTTTGAGGCCAACCTGATTCAAGAGGTCCGTCACGGCTAACTGATTTGAGCAAATTTAAAAAATTTTATAAATCAGACAACTTTAGGGGCCATTCACAATATTTAACATTTTTACAAGAGTACACAACATACACTTTGTGAAGAACATTGTAACCAGTCAAACAGTGCACACATAATGCCTACCCAGCATGCTTTGCAACGCTCACACCGTCTCTGGATCGTGACACTCTCACACATTTCACACATCTTTACTTTAATACAAACTGAGGACACTGAGGTCTCTAGGTCTGAGGTCTGAGGTCTCATCTAGACTGAGGTGTTTTGGAGTGCAGGGGGTGCTCCTGAAGACCTTCTTTGACTCGGTAGAGGCATCAGCCATCTTCTATGGTGTTGTGTGTTGGAGCAGCAGCTTATCATCAGCTGAGAAGAAGCAGCTAGATAAGATCATCAAGAAGACCAGCTCGGTGCTTGGACGCCCCCTGGACCCAGTGCAGGTGGTGGGAGACAGAAGGACTCCAGCTAAAATAACATCAATGCTGGACAACGTCTCCCACCCCATGAAGCTGCTGCTGAACTGGAGAGCTCGTTCAGTGACAGGTTCCTGCTCCTAAATGCACAAAGGAGCGTCACCGCAGGTCCTTCCTCCAGCAGCTGTTAGACTCTACAACCATCACTGCTCCCAACAAACTCAACAAGGATTAAATACATGCTGACCTCTGCTGAAACACACACTCTGCCTGTAATACTGTCAATAGTCTGTCCTTATCAATGTTCCAACACACATTGAACATTATTATTGATATTGTTTAAAAAAGTCCAAGATGGCCGCGCTCAGAGCAGTTGCAGCTTCACAGGCTCCCGGTACCATCCCAGTTTTTAGAAGTTTTGATATTGACTCTGTGCCTGACTCTGCGCGATTTATGCGTGTGAACTATAGCCGAACCGAACTGATGAGAATAGGAGCGGATTTGCCACGAAATATAGCAGAAATCAGCAACAAACTCAAAGCTACGCTCGGCAGAATGCAGATCTTAAAGTCATCTACCTGGAAGCTGCAGCAGAGGCGTTCCAGCGGGCAGAAGAGGAAGCGCTGCTCCCGGCTTAAGAGGAGAGGATGCCGGGCGGGGGTTATGGTGAGGCTACGAGCTAACGTTAAAGCCGGTAAACTCCCCATGCCGTCTCTCTTTCTGTCGAATGTCCGCTCGTTGGACAACAAGGTGGATTTACTTCGTCTGAGAGCGGGCGCCTCAGAAGAGATGAAGAAGTGTGCAGTGCTTTGCCTCACGGAAACGTGGATTACAAGTGAAACGCCGGACACAGTCTTCCAGCTGGATGACAGACTTTTTTTTCGAGCGAACCGCTGCAGCGAGCTAACGGGGAAATCACGGGGAGGCGGAGTATGCATTTACGTGAGTAAGAGTTGGTCCACGAACTGTACTGTTGTAAATAGCTCATGCTCGAAGGCTTTGGAGCAAATAACAGTGAAATGTCGGCCACATTATCTACCCCGAGAGTTCACAGTGACTTTTATCACAGTTGTTTACATTCCTCCGGACGCTAATGTAGATGAACATATACTGTGATATATTCATAAATTAAACGGATTCATTCATTTTTCTGGACTGAATAATATCGTGCGTTGAAATTAATTAAATGTAATGTGAGGCGTTAATTTTCTTTGACCCATCAAATGAATGCGTCATTTATTAACAGAATCAAAGTTTAACATCAAACATTTACATTAATTTGGCAAATTGATTTCAACAACAACATAATTAATTAGCAAGTTTTACAAGGAGGAAACCATACGGCCATGGTTTCCCCATTTCAAGCATTACAACAGACATTTCTGAAAATATCTGGAATGATTTGCTAGCAGGATAGAAGAGTTTAAAGATGGAAATGAAGTTTAAATGGAGAGGAAAAGATGGATGAGGGAAATGTGTCAGTATCAGGACGGCACTCTCCGTTAAGATCCCAGCTTCCTCCTCGGTACACTTAGGTTATGTAAATCGACTCTTTACCTGTAGCAGGTGTCTCCACTGGTACGGAGTTCCATTTAACGCACCCTTTCAGCGTCTCCGTAGGAACAGCTGTGAATCGTCCGAAGTAGCGACGGTATTCCGTCCGACACAGGTTCACCTCCCGGTTGGACTCACATGAGTTGTAAGTCCGTCAGAGTTCCACTCAGATGTGGAAAATTGCATAATTCCCACGAGACTCGGAAGAACTCCGGATCATGTCTGGAACCTCCTGAACTCTCCAGCAATTCTTCTGTTCGGTTTGCTCTCCGAACTGAACTCGACTCACTAGCTCTCGACTGCACTAGCTCTAACACGACTCTGCTTTGAACTAGGAAGTGCCGACATTTAAAGAGTTCTATTTCCGGTTCATTTGGGAAGTCCCTGATTGGTCAATGGACCAGACAGGGGTGTGTTTTTGTGACGTAAGAGGTCACTAGAAGTCAGAAAAACAGCAAGAATGTTTTGGAACAGATTGAAAATGTTTTAGAGACAGACGAGAGAAATGTTTGGACGAGTTGGGGAAAACAGGTGCCAGCTTCTCTATTTACGTCTGAGAGGATATAAAAACATGACAGTTCGTTCCAACAACTTGTTTTGCGTTTGACTCCGACATTTGACCGACATCACAACTTGCTCATTTCAGACAGAAAATCAGAAAATGCATGAATCACTCCGTAACACATTCTAACTTGATTTCTTACTTTGAATGAGGATTAAAAATCACTAATACTGTTTCACAGTTGATTTAAATGAGTAGTTCACTTCAACATTTAAAAATGGTTTGAACTAAACACACTTTGATTATCAAGAAATTTGTAAAATAGTAATGATAATAAAAAAGAGAGTGTTCTTTCAATTGATCAGTGCAGGACACTTAGAAAGTCTCTGGATGAACTTAATCTTGTGTTTCTGGACTCAAATCAATGAAATACAGTTCTTGTCCCAGGAAGGCCCTCAAGGCCAGGACTTGACCTGAGGCTTAGTTCACTACACTAATGCTAATGAATCACTGCAGGAGCTACATGATATCATCAGCTCGCTGCAGAGCAAACACCCCGAGGCTCTTTACGTGGTAGCCGGAGACTTTAACCACGTGAATCTAAAGGACTGTCTCCCAAGCACAAATCAGCATGTGATAATTCCAACACGTGGAGACCATACGCTGGACTGTGTTTACACGAACGTAAAAGATGCATACAAAGCCGAACCCCGCCCCCACCTAGGACTGTCAGACCACATCTCAATCTTCCTGGCTCCTGCTTACATGCCCCCGCTGAGACGCTCCAGACCGGTACAAAAGAAAGTTAAATGTTAGAGCCAGGACAGTGGCCCCATACTGAGAGATTGTTTTGATCGAACAGACTGGCAGGTTTTCAGAGAAGCTGCTGAAAATGGAGGTTCGCTTGATCTTGACCAATACACATCCTCAGTCCTGGGTTACATTAGTACATGTACTGACACAGTCTCCACTATCAGAAATGTTAAAAGCTACCCAAACAGAAAACCTTGGCTGAATGCAGAGGTGCGTACCCTGCTGGAAGCCAGGAACACTGCCTTCAGGTCTGGAAACTCAGAGGAGCTGAGTAGGACAAGAAAAGAGCTGGTTGCTGGTATTAAGAGGGCCAAGGCCACATATGCAAAGAGGATCGAGGGTCAATTCATCTCACAAGACCCTCGGAGCATGTGGAGGAGCATTAAGTGCATAACAGATTATAAAGGAAGGAGTGAACAATGCCCCAAAGACCCATCTCTGCCTGATGCCCTCAACAAGTTCTATGCACGCTTTGAAGACCCGAACAGACCACCCAGCACCAGACTCACCTCGCCACCGGATGAAGAGCATCTCAGCGTGACCTCAGCAGAAGTAAGGAGTACCTTCAGGAGGATTAATCCGCACAAAGCAACTGGCCCAGACAACATCCCCGGAAAAGTGTTGAAGGAATGTGCTGATCAGCTCTGTGAGGTGCTGGCAGACATCTCTAACACCTCACTTACCCTGGAGACAGTTCCCACCTGCCTAAAGACTGCCACCATCATCCCAGTCCCAAAAAGCTCTACAGTGACTGGTCTGAATGACTATCGGCCAGTGGCCCTCACCCCGATAGTCGCTAAATGCTT
>NC_056501.1:53018512-53028599 GCF_014905685.2 Nematolebias whitei | reverse complement strand
TAATGATAAAAATGAAACTTTCATATATTTCAGATTCATTGCACATGTAGTGAACTTGACCTGATGTCAAAACTAAGCCTAAGGTCAAAACCCTTGACCTTAAGAACCTTGTGGGACAGAAACTGTCATTTCATTGATTTGAATCCAGAAATACAGGTTCACCCATCCTGAGACTTTCTTTCTTGAAAATCAAGTGAAAGAACACTCTCTTTTCTATTATCATTACTATTTTACAAATGTTGATAACCAAAGTGTTTTAGTTCAAACCATTTTAGATGTTGCAGTGAACTAATCAATTTTATTAACTGTAAAACAGTAACAATGATTTTTTAGTTGCTTATGCAAAGTAGAATTCATGTTAAGGCCTGTTACAGATTTTTATGCATTTTCTGATTTCTGTCTTTGAATGAGCAAGTGTGCGTTTTCCAAGGTCAGGAGTCGAAGCAGACATGTGTTGGAACAACTGTCTTGTTTACATCCTCTCAGACGTCAACGGAGGAGTTGGCACCTGTTTCTCCAAACTCGCCAAAACAAAACTCTCTCTGTCTCTGAGAACAGTTTAATCTGTTCCATAACAATTCTTGCTGTTTTCTGACTTCTAGTAACCTCTTACGTCACATACCACACCCCTGTCTGGTTGATATTGACCAATCAGGAACTATCAAATATACCGGAAATAGAGCCCTTTAAATGCCGGTACTTCCTAGTTCTCTCAGTTCTGAGATGTTCGCAGTTCTGTGAAGTCGTTTGGGAGAACAGAAGTCCAGCCATGATAAGGCTCTTCCGAGTTTGGATTATAACATCTTCCACCTGTGAGTGGAACTTCTGAAGAACCCCACTCATGTGGAGTCCACCCGGTGAGGTGAACTGTTGTTGACGAAGCCCCGTCACCACTTCGGACGAGTCACAGCCATCCTATGGAGACGCTGAAAGGTAGCATTAACTGGAGCTCCGCTTCTTCTGATTCATCTTCAGAGAGGTAAATGAGTCTAGTCTCCTACTGAGCGTACCGAGGAAAAGCTGGGTCGGATGGAGGGTGTCGTCCTGTCAACACTTTTCACTCATACACACCACATTCTCCCTCATCCATCTTTCACTCCCTTTAAACTCCATCTTTCCATCTTTAAATTCTTCTCTCAAGGAGAAACCCTTCCAGATAATTTAGAAATGTCTGTGTAAAGTGCTCATCCACCGCCGTGTGGATAATTGATCACAATTGTACAGCCGCTGATTAATTATGTTGTTCTTCTCATATTTTGCCAAATTAATGTAAATGTTTGATGTTAAACTTTGATTCTGTAAAATAAATGACCGCATTCATTTTGATGGGTCAAAGATAAATAACGTCTCACGTTACATTTTATTAAATTCAATGCACGTTTTATTCAGTCCAGAAAAATGAAGAATCCGTTTTAACTGATGAATATATCTCAGCATCTGTTCATCTACACACACCAACTGAAATATTTCAGGTCTTTAATTGTTTTAATACTGATGATTATGGCATACAGCTCATGAAAATCCAAAATGCCTGTCCCAAAAAATTAGCATATTTCATCCCACCAATGAAAGACAAGTGTTTTTAATACAAAAAACACCAACCTTCAAATAATCATGTTCAGTTATGCACTCAATACTTGGTCGGGAATCCTTTTGCATGAATGACTGCTTCAATGCGGCGTGGCATGGAGGCAATCAGCCTGTGGCACTGCTGAGGTGTTATGGAGGCCCAGGATGCTTCGATAGCGGCCTTAAGCTCATCCAGAGTGTTGGGTCTTGCGTCTCTCAACTTTCTCTTCACAATATCCCACAGGTTCTCTATGGGGTTCAGGTCAGGACAGTTGGCAGGCCAATTGAGCACAGTAATACCATGGTCAGTAAACCATTTACCAGTGGTTTTGGCACTGTGAGCAGGTGCCAGGTCGTGCTGAAAAATGAAATCTTCATCTCCATAAAGCTTTTCAGCAGATGGAAGCATGAAGTGCTCCAAAATCTCCTGATAGCTAGCTGCTTTGACCCTGCCCTTGATAAAACACAGTGGACCAACACCAGCAGCTGACATGGCACCCCAGACCATCACTGACTGTGGGTGCTTCACACTGGACTTCTGGCATTTTGGCATTTCCTTCTCCCCAGTCTTCCTCCAGACTCTGGCACCTTGATTTCCGAATGACATGCAAAATTTGCTTTCATCCGAAAAAAGTACTTTGGACCACTGAGCAACAGTCCAGTGCTGCTTCTCTGTAGCCCAGGTCAGGCACTTCTGCTGCTGTTTCTGGTTCAAACGTGGCTTGACCTGGGGAATGTGGCACCTGTAGCCCATTTCCTGCACACGCCTGTGCACGGTGGCTCTAGATGTTTCTACTCCAGACTCAGTCCACTGCTTCCGCAGGTCCCCCAAGGTATGGAATTGGCCCTTCTCCACAATCCTCCTCAGGGTCCGGTCACCTCTTCTCGTTGTGCAGCGTTTTCTGCCACACTTTTCCCTTCCCACAGACTTCCCACTGAGGTGCCTTGATACAGCACTCTGGGAACAGCCTATTGGTTCAGCAATTTCTTTCTGTGTCTTACCCTCTTGCTTGAGGGTGTCAATGATGGCCTTCTGGACAGCAGTCAGGTCGGCAGTCTTACCCATGATTGCGGTTTGGAGTAATGAACAAGGCTGGGAGTTTTTAAAAGCCTCAGGAATCTTTTGCAGGTGTTTAGAGTTACGTCGTTGATTCAGATGGTTAGGTTAATAGCTTGTTTAGAGAGCCTTTTCATGATATGCTAATTTTTTGGGACAGGCATTTTGGGTTTTCATGAGCTGTATGTCATAATCATCAGTATTAAAACAATTAAAGACCTGAAATATTTCAGTTGGTGTGCAATGAATCTGAAATATATGAAAGTTTCATTTTTATCATTACATTATGGAAAATAATGACCTTTATCACAATATGCTAATTTTTTGAGAAGGACCTGTACACATTGGTTTAGTTCTTACCTTTAACCTAAATATTTTAGGAGTAAACATTTTTAATAATCACTTTAAAAGTTATAAAAGTTGTCTTTGGTGCTTGTTTGATTTCCAAATGTATCAGTGTGTGTGAATGACAGGCATTAACATAAAACACGTTGTAGAACAGTGCTTTATGAAGTTCAGTGCATTTCCTGTGTTAGTTGACTAGCAGGTATGCCACATCCAACATGGCGGCCACTCCGACGTACCACCACAACGGGTCCTCCCACTCAACGAGGTGTCCACTAAAACTGCCTCACCAGTTCTCTGTTGTGAAAGCCCTGGCAGATGACAGTAGCCAATCAGTGATGGAGAAAGGTCAGGGGAGCTTTGCTATGAAATAATGATGAACGATTGTTTGGAATGTGTTTAATAGGTTAACTCAAAAATCGCAGATCTGACTCCACACCAGCCCAAAGCATTTTTACCTGTTAAATCAGAATGAAAACCGCCCAATCTGGCAACACTGCTTGTGACCCGTCCAGGGTGTACCCCGCCCCTTGCACAGTGATTGCTGGACATGGACACTGACCCAAAATAAAATGAAAGAAGCAAGTAAAAGATAAAAGAAGATGGATGGATGGACAGACATGTTTATTGCATATTGGTCTACCTAGTAGGTTATGGCTATGTTGTGTACCTTACTCTCACAAAAGATGCAGATACCCACAATGTGGATGGGGCAGATGATTGTTACCATGCACAAACAAGGCCGGATTAACCATATGGGCAACTGGACAACTGCCCAGGGGCCCATGATCTCTAAGGGGCCCATGATCTCTAAGGGGCCCAGGGCAGTGAGGGCACAAGCAACATATCTGGTTATCTCCTGCTTTACTTGGAGCTCTGCGCTGCACAGAAACTGCTGTGCTTCCACTGCATTGGGACCACCCCACCTCCTCCCAGCTGCTGCAGCTCTGTTTTTTTTTTGTCAATCTGATCCTCGACGGTACGACCTGTCAATCAACTCAGAAGGCGTGTCAGTAACTGACCAATCGACGACCTGAATTTGTCCCAAAGGTAAACGCCCCTTACCTGCTGACAAACTCATCAGTTTTTTTTTCTTGAGAAACATTGTTTTAATTAAAACAATAAGTTTATATCTGTTGTGAGATGATTTTAGCAGTTTAGCAGATTTTTAATCTGCTGAATTGCCAATCTACATATGTGTGTGTGTCTTATCTCACTCAGCTTTATAAGCTGAACCTCTCACTCTCGGCTGTTTGAATTGAGAAAGCTCCTCGGATGAGGAGCGAAACGTCTTCTGTTACAAATAAAGTCCAGTTGTTTTTTGTATTGAACGTTTTTTGAATTCATCGTGTCCTGGATGACTGAGAATCTTCACCAGCAATCTACTTAATGAAGAATAGTTTGATTTAAAACTGTCCATCAAACAGGAAGGAGGGATTATTATCTCTCTTACTACAGTGAATGTGGTACTTTGTTATAAGTACAACTTTATTTATGGCATCAGAGAAAGCTGAGCTTCAGTTATCCACATAAAGTAAAATGTCATCAGCATGAAAAGAAGGAATGTTGAGTTTGAGATT
Source organism: Nematolebias whitei (assembly GCF_014905685.2). Classification (NCBI taxonomy): domain Eukaryota; kingdom Metazoa; phylum Chordata; class Actinopteri; order Cyprinodontiformes; family Rivulidae; genus Nematolebias; species Nematolebias whitei. The sequence goes on along the minus strand of NC_056501.1, from coordinate 53,024,048 downwards.
AATCCAGTTTCTGATATTTGACCAAACACTTTGTAGTGACATGAAAAAAACATACTCGAGGGATTCATCTTGTGATTTACTAAAGACACACAAATCAACATTAAATTTAAATCTTATTTCAAGAAACATGGCTACAGGATGTATCTTATTTATTATTTTAAATGATTCTCATTCACTTTAGGAGATTTAGACCATTTGACACATTTAGAATGAGCAGAAGTCATACTGGTTTTATGATTTATACTGGGAGGTTTCTTGAAGGAATCTTTGTTATACTCAGTAAATCCTTTTTCACAAACATTCATTGATAATCTTGTTACATTTGAAGTCAACTAAGTTACAGATATTTAATTTTAATGTGGGCATCAAATCGTCACGTTTGAATATATAATATTTTTAATTATTGAATCAGCTGTTGGTCAGGTTACTTCTTGTTGTGCCATTAGCTCTAAAATAGTTAGTGAATCAAGTGTTTACTTCCATCCATCCGGGGGGGGTACAGCCTAAGTGGGGAGGTTCAGACTTCCCTCTCCCCAGACACTTGGACCAGCTCCTCCAGGGGAATCCCAAGGTGTTCCCAGGGTTTACTTGTTCAGGTAAAACTAGATGTTAAACAACCATTAAAATACACCAGAATGCAGGAAATGGCATTTACTTTATTCAAAATTTTATGGGGGAGGACCCCCAGACCCCCCCCCCCCCATCAGTGTGTCCCCACACACACATTATAAATGCTCTGACACCAGTGGTCAACATGTTACTAAACAAGTACACACATGGTGTCATGTGGTGTTCAAAGTGCGTTCAACTTATCCTGATGCATGCTCAATAATCCAGGTAGAAAAATCCAAAAAGGTTCAATCTGGTCCTCTGGACATTCAAAAAAACAAAACAAAGCAAAAAAATGTAGAAACGTTTCGTCTCTCATCCGAGAGACTTCCTCAGTCTGAGGTGCTGTATTCAGCTCAGTCTCTTAAATAGCACCTTCTCAGAGTGGATCAACCAGTTTGCTGCTGACAACCAAAACCAGCTGCTCACATGCTCAAGAAGGACCATCAGCCTAACAATGGATCATTAGATTTGTTTTGGTCCGGTCTGTTCTCTACTCTGTTGGCCATTTTAGTTAGCTTCTGCTGCTATTTGTATCTGTATTTCTATTTTATGTTTTCCTGTCTGCTGTGCATGTTTGTTTCTTTTGTACAACACTTTGGTTGGCCTTGTTGCTGTTTTAAGTGCTATATAAATAAATTGGTATGGTATTAGCACCTGATGGCTGTTTACTACTCACAGAGGGCTGAGTGATACTAGCAATCACAGCATTGTAAGAGGGGGACAGTTGAACCTGGAGGCTCCACCCCTGTTTAATGATGGACGGTTTCTTTTCACAAAGATGGCCTCCTTTACTCCTCTCTCAAACCATCGTTCCTCTCTGTCCAGGATGTGAACATCTTCATCCCTGAAAGAGTGACCGCTGGCCTGGAGATGAGTGTAGACCGCAGAGTCCTGGCCTGATGATGTTGATCTTCTGTGCTGGTCCATCCTTTTGGCCAGTGGCTGTTTTGTTTGCCTGATGTAAGAATGATCACCCTCCTGACACTGAACAACATACACAACATTACTCTGTTTGTGCCGGGGGACTGGATCTTTGGGATGAACCAGTCTTTAATGTATTTTGGGGTTTAAAAGCCACTGGGACGTTATGTTTAGAAAATAAACGTCTCAGTTTCTCTGATACTCCCTCAACATACGGACCAGCTCTTTTATTGTATGTTTGGTTTATAAGCAATAGTTTGATCTTTAGTCTGTATTTAAACTTGGAGATATCCAAAGCCTCGAGGTTACACTTTGTATGTAGCGGCACTTTTGCGCCACCAGAGGGCAGCTTTGTGATGAGTTGAATGTTTGTGAGTGCACATAAAGAGAAGAAGAAAAACAAACTTTTGGTTGGTGTGAATGCTGTGTGCCATGTGGTGAGACATTAAAACCACTTGAAAATCACCAGACGTCCTCCTTCTTCTTAGAAAGTGCAACACTCCGTTTTTGTTTTTTATTTCCAGAAGAAAAAGAAGTGTCTTCTTCAGAGTTTTTTTTGTGTCGTTTCCTTCAGTAGTTTTGGGTGCAGCGCCACCACAGGCAAGGGGGGAACAGGTTGGCTCGACTGACTCAGGGTGCATTCACACCAGCCCTGTTTAGTCACTTTAATCCAACTCCAGCTCGTTTTCCTAGAAAGTCCGGTTTGTTTAGGGAGGTGTGAACGCACCATCGAACTCTGTCACGGAACAAAAAGGAGAACTCTGGCCCGGGCTAAAACCTAGGACTCGGTCCGGTAGAAGAGAACTCCAGCACGGTTCCAGTGCAGTGTGAATGTGAACAGACCGGACCCGCTCCGCAGGACAAACAAACACACATTTCTCTTATATGGAGTCGTCAGCTGCCTTGTGTGAAGAACAATATTCTCCATGGTCTTCTGTCTCATCTTCTGCTCATGCTGAGTCCATTGTTGAAAAATGACTAAATATAACTCTTAAAACTGCTAAAACTTGATGCCACTTCGTTTTTATTTTATATTTACAGAAGAAGAAGAAGACGTGTCTTCAGAGGTTTTTGTGTTGTTTCTTTCAGTAGTTCTTGGTGCAGCGCCCCCACAGGCGAGCGGGGGAACAGGTTGGTTCAACAGGTTGACTCGACTGCACAGTGCAGTGTGAATGCAAACGCACCAGCTCAAATGTAACAAAAGGTCATGAATATTGGTCCAGAACCGAGTCTACCGGACTATCTGGTGTGAAAACGACCTGAGCGCAGTGTGAATGAGAACCGCACCAGCTGAAAATGTCAACAAATGTTCTGAATTTTGGTCTCCAATCGAACCCAGTCTACCGGACTATCAGCTGTGAAAATGATCTTCTTGTTCAATTTAGATGTGTGGTTTTGTTTCTTGTATAGCAGTCCTTCTCAAATAGTGGGGCGCGCCCCCTGGCGGGGGCCGCATGTGACCCCGGGGAACATTTTGCAACAGGGAGTAGTCTTTTTTTTTTTTGCACCATTCTCATTTTGTTCAGCCACTGTTTTCTTGGATCATCAACTCTCAGTCCGACTAATAATGAAGTTATGAACAAATACGGCTGCCTTGTTGTTTGTGGAGCCATGCTTGAACCGTCGCTCCACGATAAATGAATAACTCGGACACCTCCGCTGCTGTTTTTATGACGCTCTGGATGCTTGTCACCCACAGCACGCATGCAACAAAGAGTATAAACGCAAAGCGAGAGCGACACCTGCCCCCTCTTTTCCTCTTTTGCCTTATGGAATTTTTTTAGTTTGTCAAAGCACAATTTTGATGTTTTTTTAATTTGTTGTAAATACAGAAGTAATGTTTAATAAATGTGAAGACTCTGTTCTTTGGTAACAAAATATATTTTACATCATTAAACAACTTGTCAGGTTCTTCTCTTGTGAGCACGCTCCCCAGGACCACCACCCACCCCCCACCCCCGCCAGCCCCCTTGCTCTTGTGCTCTTGGCAGCTTCTCTGCTGTTGCTGCACTGAAGACCAAGTCCAGGTTCCAGCCAGACATAGAGGTGCACGATCATGTTTCAATAGATCACAATGACAAATGTTGCTGGGCGATTAATTGTCTTAGAAATTATTGCAAAAAACAATAATATTGTTTGAAATTTGACCGTAAGTAGTAATTATTGTCAAATGTAAGAAGAAATGTTTTAAAATTTGTTTTGCATGTATTACCGTTTTCGACCACTGGATGGCAGTACAAGACTGTTTGAACCAGAGGATGGATATCCTGATGCATGCTCAATAATCCAGGTAGAAAAATCTAAAATAATTAAATCTGCTCCTCTGGACTAGAGGATGACACAGGAGTGGATTGTCACTCCTGTCCTGTCCTGGTCCCACAGAAAAATCCTGTCCTGTCCCACTTCTGGTAACACGACTCCTGCTCCTGTTTTTCATTTAATTTTTAGGAAATACATTGAATTTGATTTCATCTTCTACCCATTCCTGTTTAAATTACTTTGTGTTGTGCAGTTTTATTTCAAAAGATATGTCAACAGGAACAGTTCATCTGTGGTGAAATAGAGACATTTATTTCCTTAATCCAAACAAAAACCTTCACTAAATATCATAAAACAATAATCCATGGTCTGTAGTCCATATAATGTTTCTACGGAGGATCAGCTGCTGAGTCTGTTTCTGGCTCTTTTGAAGGTCAGTTACAGTAAAAACAAAAAATCTAAACCAGTACATGGGTCTCACCATGTCTACCTTAGATGAAAGAACCCAAACACAACAAGTTGCATTTTACTAATTTATTGAGCAATTGTTTCCTTTAAACAGTGACATCACTGTCATGTTTTAAATTGTTTAAACAAACTAACAAAAAAAGAAAAATAATGTACCAAGCAGAGAACTCAACAAATAAAAATGTTTAAAGGCGTTACTATACATTGGACGACGTCCTCCAGAAGTTCAGTCTGTGTGGTCGAGGTAACGAGCTCGTTTGGGTGAGGCATGATGTCGTGCATCTTCCCAGACTTCAGAGCATCATTTACACACTGGACCATTACAGGTCTGGTGTTCCACCTCATCTCTCCACAGCTGGACCAGTCCAGAGCATCATTTACAGACTGGACACTGGAGTGTTTTTAAATGTGTGGGGGACTTGTCCCCTTCACATATAATGGTTGCGACGTCTATAGTAAACAGCCATCAGGTGCTAATGATCCATTGTTAGGCTGATGGTCCTTCTTGACCATGTGATCAGCTGGTTTTGGTTGTCAGCAGCAAACTGGTTGATCCACTCTGAGAAGGTGCTATTTAAGAGACTGAGCTGAATACAGCACCTCACACTGAGGAAGTCTCTCTGATGAGAGACGAAACGTTTCTACATTTTTTGTTTTTTTGAATGTCCAGAGGACCAGATTGAACTTTTTTTAGATGTTTCTACCTGGATTATTGAGCAGCATCAGGACATGATCTGGACAGTTTCTTTTTCTGTGCTTCATGTGAATTCATCTGTGTGACCAGCAGGTGGCGGTGTTTCTTCCTGCTGTCTCACTAAACCACAGAAGAAGCAGAACGAGGAAGCTGCTGGAGCAGAGGCTCGAACATGAAGACGTGATGTTCTGTCAGGACAGAAACTACTGAGCAGTTCGATCAAAGTACAAGCTGACAATGCGATGGGAAACTGCTGGACTCATTGTGTTCAGCTCTTTAGGCTGGAAGCCACCAGGATCCAGAGAGGAGGCGGGTGAGTGAGTGACGCTTCAGCCTGTTAGCTAACTTCAGATCCAGCCGCAGCATCCTGTTCCTGAACAACAGCGACTTCAGCTGATAACTGGGAGCTCAGCTGTGTGTCGCATGTTTCCAGCGACTTCAGCTGATAACTGGGAGTTCAGCTGTGTGTGTCACATGTTTCCAGCGACTTCAGCTGATAACTGGGAGCTCAGCTGTGTGTGTCACATGTTTCCAGCGACTTCAGCTGATAACTGGGAGTTCAGCTGTGTGTCACATGTTTCC
>NC_056501.1:53017409-53018412 GCF_014905685.2 Nematolebias whitei | reverse complement strand
TGATAACTGGGAGTTCAGCTGTGTGTCGCATGTTTCCAGCGACTTCCGCTGATAACTGGGAGTTCAGCTGTGTGTCACGTTTCCATTGACTTCAGCTGATAACTGAGAGTTCAGCTGTGTGTCACATGTTTCCAGTGACTTCAGCTGATAACTGAGAGTTCATCTGTGTGTCTCATGTTTCCAGTGACTTCAGCTGATAACTGGGAGCTCAGCTGTGTGTCACATGTTTCCAGCGACTTCAGCTGATAACTGGGAGTTCAAGCTGTGTGTCACATTTCCAGCGACTTCAGCTGATAACTGGGAGTTCAGCTGCGTGTCACGTTTCCATTGACTTCAGCTGATAACTGAGAGTTCAGCTGTGTGTCACATGTTTCCAGTGACTTCAGCTGATAACTGAGAGTTCATCTGTGTGTCTCATGTTTCCAGTGACTTCAGCTGATAACTGGGAGCTCAGCTGTGTGTCACATGTTTCCAGCGACTTCAGCTGATAACTGGGAGTTCAAGCTGTGTGTCACATGTTTCCAGCAACTTCAGATGATAACTGGGAGTTCAAGCTGTGTGTCACATGTTTCCAGCGACTTCAGCTGATAACTGGGAGTTCAGCTGTGTGTCACATGTTTCCATTGACTTCAGCTGATATCTGAGTTCAAGCTGTGTGTCACATGTTTCCATTGACTTCAGCTGATAACTGGGAGTTCAGCTGTGTGTCACATGTTTCCAGCGACTTCAGCTGATGACTGGGAGTTCCAGCTGTGTGTCACATGTTTCCAGCGACTTCAGCTGATAACTGGGAGTTCAGCTGTGTGTCACGTTTCCATTGACTTCAGCTGATAACTGAGAGTTCAGCTGTGTGTCACATGTTTCCAGTGACTTCAGCTGATAACTGAGAGTTCAGCTGTGTGTCACATGTTTCCAGTGACTTCAGCTGATAACGGAGCTCAGCTGTGTGTCACATATTTTCAGTGACTTCAGCTGATAACTGGGAGTTCAGCTGTGTGTCACA
>NC_056501.1:53002861-53017309 GCF_014905685.2 Nematolebias whitei | reverse complement strand
TATATCCTGATGCATGCTCAATAGTCCAGTATATCCTGATGCATGCACAATAATCCAGTATATCCTGATGCATGCTCAATAATCCAGTATATCCTGATGCATGCTCAATAATCCAGTATATCCTGATGCATGCTCAATAGTCCAGTATATCCTGATGCATGATCAGTAATCCAGTATATCCTGATGCATGCTCAATAATCCAGTATATTCTGATGCATGCTCAATAGTCCAGTATATCCTGATGCATTCTCAATAATCCAGTATATCCTGATGCATTCTCAATAATCCAGTATATTCTGATGCATGCTCAATAGTCCAGTATATTCTGATGCATGCTCAATAGTCCAGTATATCCTGATGCATTCTCAATAATCCAGTATATCCTGATGCATGCTCAATAGTCCAGTATATCCTGATGCATGCTGAATAATCCAGTTTATCCTGTCTGGTGTAGGAATGCCTTGAAATGGTCGAGGAGAGTCTGGAGGAGAGTGTCACTGCTTTAGAGGATGTCTGGATTTCCCTCCTGGATGATCTTTGCAACCTAATCATGAAGAAATGGAAGAAAATTACTCATTTCTGAAGTGTCATCATTGATGAATGCTCAATATTTTGATCTGCCCTGATCAATAGTAATCAATGAAAATCATAATACATCCTACATGTTACTATATTTTGGAGTGCCAGTAAATTTGAGCTGTTTTCTATATTTGTAACTGAAATTTCAAGAATCCCAAGTAATGTATATTTTATATTTTTGTAAATGATTTCCTAAATGTACTGTAATTATATTCCAAGGTCAAAATACTTCCGAAGCAGCACGACAGGAGAACATTATACAATAGAGGTACGAGTTCTCTCACCAGTGCTTTTGTTCATTTTCACTCTGCTTTTATCTCATGGTGCCGTTTTAATTTTGCAGTTTGAAAATCTGGTAGAAAGTGATGAGGTGAGTCTGATTTTATATTTTAAAACTTTTAATATGCAGAATACGTTTAACAACTTGTTGCATTTTCTTTTGGGTTTTCATTGTTCTGGTTTCTATGGCCCGGTTTGGACCGGCTGAGTGTTGAAATGAAAGCAGGACTGTACAGGTACTGTCAGGGGACTATAATCAGTTTCCCCCTGGGCACTTAAATTTAGATGAATAGAAAATAATATTATGCACTTATCTGTGCACTGAGATGGCAGCCATCCATTTTTCTTTCAGAGTAACTTGATTGTTGTGTGAGACAAACGATGCAGCACATTAGATTAATTTGACTGTGACATGTTGTTTGTTGCTTTTCAGGCCGAGAGCCCACAGCCCTGCCCCAGGTACGAAATCTGCTCTCTGTGGTCCCTTCAGCCCTAAAGGGATACTTTGCTCATTTTAAATAGGGGTTCTGTGAAAAGATTATCAACAGTTAATATCTTACCTGTTGTAGACAACCTTTAAACAACCTCAGTTTGAAGAAATAGACTTTAATTCTGATTGGATCAACAAAGTAATGGCTCATTCAAATTCAGCCAACACCAAAATGGATTGATGATGTCTTCAAACAACTCCACTCTCATTACCTTCATTTTTCTTCACATTATTTCATTGACTTTTACACTGTTGCTTGTTTCTCAATACAGGTTTTACATTTTTTACTTACAACTGGTTATTTGCAGTAACAAAAAGCACAATATTTAGAAAATGTCTAATGGACCAAATACCTTTTTCCATCCAGCATTCCAAATACAGGGACAGGGACACAAACAACACCTGTTTGTGAAAAGAGGATACATCCTAATGCTGCTCAATAATCCAGGTAGAAAAATCTAAAAAAGTTCAATCTGGTCCTCTGGACATTCAAAAAACAAAACAAAGCAAAAAAAATGTAGATACGTTTCGTCTCATCCGAAAGACTTCCTCAGTCTTAGGTGCTGTATTCAGCTCCAGGTCAGAGGTCACTCTTTCAGGGATGAAGATGTTCACATCCTGGACAGAGAGGAACGATGGTTTGAGAGAGGAGTAAAGGAGGCCATCTTTGTGAAAAGAAATCGTCCATCATTAAACAGGGGTGGAGCCTCCGGGTTCAATTGTCCCCCTCTTACAATGCTGTGATTGCTAGTATCACTCAGCCCTCTGTGAACAGTAAACAGCCATCAGGTGCTAATGATCCATTGTTAGGCTGATGGTCCTTCTTGATCATGTGATCAGCTGGTTTTGGTTGTCAGCAGCAAAACTGGTTGATCCACTCTGAGAAGGTGCTATTTAAGAGACTGAGCTGAATACAGCACCTCAGACTGAGGAAGTCCTTTGGATGAAAGATGTAACGTTTCTAGATTTTTTTGCTTTTTGTTTTTTGTTTCTTTGAATGTCCAGAGGACCAGATTGAACTTTTTTAGAAAAGAGGATACAGTTGCTTAACAGGGAGTCTGTTAACAACAAAGTCACATCTAAGAACAAAATCTATGCCTCCAATTTTTTTAAACAGACCTTTGTGAAGACAATACCAGATACTATTTCCATTCAATAAAAAAGATTTCAACCAGTTTATTTTTAGGGCCGCATTTAAACATTCAAAGTCAATGTCTTGTAAACCACCATCTTTAAAGTCTCTGACCATGTTTGCTTTCTTTAAGTAGTGGACTTGATTTTTCCAAATGAAATTAAAGTTTAACTGATTTATGACTTTAATGTATTTGTTGGGTATGGCCATAGAATATGCAGGGTATATACATCTAGACAGTGATTCCATTTTGGTCATACAGGTTCTCCTGAACAGTGTCAGATCTCTTTGAAGCATCTATTTAACGGGGATTTTCAGTTCTGGATTTTATTCTCTGGTAACAGTTTCACTGAGTTTAGCATCTTCAGTTATTCCAAGATATTTCACTGAGGATTTAATGGGAATGCCGTAAGCTTCTGTGAGATTAGAGTCATGAATCGCCATCACTTCACTTTTCTGTAATTTAACGTTACCATACCAATTTATTTATATAGCACTTAAAACAGCAACAAGGCCAACCAAAGTGCTGTACAAAAGAAAACAAACTTGCACAGCAGACAGGAAAACATAAAATAGAAATACAGATACAAATAGCAGCAGAAGCTAACTAAAATGGCCAACAGAGTAGAGTACAGACCGGACCAAAACAAATCACACCGTGTTAAAGGCAAGAGAATAGAAGTGGGTCTTCAAGCGAGACTTAAAGACTGAGAGTGTGGGAGCCTGCCGGACACTCAGTGGCAACTCATTCCACAGTCGTGGACCTGCAACAGAGAAAGCCCTGTCACCTCTGAGCTTACGACTGGTTTCTGGGACTGAGAGAAGCATCTGGTCTGCTGACCTCAGAGAGCGCGGTGGGACATATGGCTGCAGAAGATCAGTGAGATAGGATGGGGCGGAACTGTTCAGTGATTTAAAAACATACATGAGAATTTTGAAATGGATCCGAAGGTGAATGGGTAGCCAGTGCAGGGAGGCCAAAACTGGCGTGATGTGCTCTCTATAGCCTGTACCAGTTAAAAATCGGGCTGCAGCATTTTGGACCAGTTGTAGACGAGCAATGGAGGACTGACTGATTCCAAACAGAAGTGAATTGCAGTAATCAAGCCTAGATGTTATGAAGGCATGGATCACTGTCTCAAGGTTCTTTTTGGAGAGTATAGGCTTCAGCTTAGACAGCCGTCTCAGCTGAAAAAACAGGATTTGACCATCATTAACCAACGTTAACCCTGATGCTTTGGAAAATCTGTTAATTAACTCAAGAACTTTCGGGGGGTTGGTCTAGGCTCTTCAAAAAAATTATGGTGTCGTCAGCTAGTTGACTGATTATAATTTGGTCATCATAAACGTTCAGTTTTGGTATATTTGACTTTTTTATGAAGACAGCCATCACTTCAACGGCCAGGATGAAGAGGAAGGGGAAATATTGCAGCCCTGTTTTACTCTTCTATTACCGTATTTTCTGACGGACACGTCGCTCCGCCCTATAAGTCGCATCAGTCCATATTTGTCTAACGAAGTGGAAAAATCCATAAATATGTCGCTTCGCCGTATACGTCGCATTTATTATGCATCACCGCTGACAACCTGGAAATGTGGACCGGTGTTGTGCCGAAAACGAATGGGCCACTAAATGGCGACCGCAGGAGTGTGCACGGGAGGACTTTAACAAGAATTTAACAAGATTAACACTTACAATTATTTGTTTGCTCGAAATTATATTAAAATGTGTATCGATCTAACACGTTTGCTTAATAAATGTACTTTAAAGGTCAAATGAGCTGTATTTAAAAATAGTTTGCTGCCTCGGGTCTCGCAGTAAAATCACACAACGCAGCGTTCTTTTCACAGATCAGAGCAGGTTTCTCTAAAGATGACCAACGCTTACTTTAACTTTCGACGGGGGAAACAATAATAATTTGACGGAACACAGAATTTTGCGCATGCGTCCCAATACGACAACACTACGGCAAGCCGGCCGTAGTTAGCTTGTAGCTTCGCTACTTAGCTCTCGGAGAAAAGACTTGAACACTATTTACACAGTTTTCAACTCAAAAAAGTAACGATTAAGCTGACAACTGACTTTACTTCAGACACAGCGTTACTGCGGTTAGCCACTAGAAGACAGATCTCTATCGTAGGCTAAATGTCTACTGTTTCTACCGTGCACCGAATGTATCGCACATTCCTAACTCTAGTCTTAGCTTGTGCAAACTAGCTGCTAGCTTGGGTCCCGTCACACTTGAACTCAGTTTTTCTCCAAGTTGAGGTTGCTCTAAAAGCTATCTACATCAGGTGGGGGGGTTGTTTGTTCAGAACGTCTTTACAGAGCGTCACTTTGGTAAAATGGTCATAATTCCTTTAAAGCTTTGAGTTTTTCATATCTTCTCATTCTCTCATCAGGCCCATCGATGAAGATGAGCTCAAGCACCTCAAAGAACATCGTTACGCTGCAATCTCAGACAAGCAGGTCCTGATCGACCAAAAGATACAAGCTGAGGTAAGGTCAGGTTTCCCACAAGAATCTGTGTCTCTTAGAGTACCAGCCTCCATTATTTCATTTTATGTTTCGACTTGTTTTGGCTTACTTTTTTATTTGCTTCATTATGGTTCTTTTCTGTTTTGTAAATTTCTGTTTGTTTTAATTTTGTTTCTGCTCAGTTAGAGGCGCAAGAGGAGAAGTTGAGGCTAGAAGAGGAGGCTAGAAATGCCGGTCAGCGCGAGGCCGCCAGGCTGGCTCGTGAACGAAAACTGAAGGAGGTGAGGCAGCACTGAGCGCTCCCTTCAACCAGTTTACCGCTCGGCTAAAGTCACTTCTCCTCTAACCTGCTGTCCCTGTAGGTGGGCAATTGCAGCATTTCAAGTCCTCAGCCTTTTGTGTTGCTGTGGTACTTAGTGATGTGTAGTTTTTTTATTTCTCTTCAGGCACATAAGTATCTGTCACTTACCACAAACCACTTACTAGTACCCAAATTTCTACAAATTACCACTTTTCATGTACTTAGTAGTTAAAGAAAACATTTTACTCTCAAATGAAGAAATGTAAAAATGTTAATCCAGTTACATTTAAAGATAATTATTGACAAATTCAGTCTGATAAATAAATTATCAATGAATTATTATTAATTAAATAAATTTATCTGACAATAAAAAGTCTAGTTGTTGCTTATCTCATGATTAAAATGGTTGTTTTGCATCACAACATCTGGAAAAAACAACAACTTTTAATGGCAATTTTAAAACAAGTTTTACAAAAGTATAAAACTAGAAATGCTGAAAAAATATTAGTTTGACTCTCACCTTAATGTAATACTACAATATGTAGTTTTATATCAAATTAGAAAAATAAGAATATTTTTGGACTTATTAACATTTTTGTTTATGAAGGGTCACTACTGTTTTTTTCCAAAAATCTAAATGACATATTTTTTGCCCTATAAGGGGCCGTTTACACGACACGTATTTAGAGTGCATCCGCAGCTTTCTCTCTGCGGTTCTGTTCATTTACACGACACCAGTGGCCCCCTCTTTGAATCCAGAGGTTTCTGAACCCACCTCTCAGAGTGGAGGTTTTCGACTGACATCATGTAAACATCTCCCGCTGAGGCTTTGTGTTACACCACATGCGCACGCGCACACGCGGACAGACGCTATATTTCTATCAACAACATGGCGGCGGACACACTTCTTTCTGAGCTACAACTGATGGAATATATTTTTAATCTCGTATTTAAGTTTTCATTTTTAAATTTTTCATTCATTTCAATTTTATTTTAATCATCTTTGGGCCACAGCGAGAAAATCTGACTCAGACACTGATTGGTTGAGTTTTTAACAGATGAGGAATAAATGTACAACTGCTGTCAAAGCAGCAAAACGAAACTATTTCTTATCTCAGACCTCCAAAAATCTAAATGACCCTAACAGATTCTGGAAAATCATCAAATCTCTCTCAGGCACCCCCCAATCATCTGACCTCCCATCACAACTTCTCGTTAACTCTGTTCCTGTGTCAAATCAGCACGAGATCCTGAACTGTTTCAACAAACATTTTGTTGCTTCTGGTTCTTTATTTGACACAGTTACTAATGGAAAATCAGCCACTTCACTTAATAACCAAACTTCTACAAATCAAATCTCTCCTACAAGTCGATCCTCAGCTTCTCTTTTTCTCCATTCTCAGTCAGTGAGGTCAATAAACTGTTAAAAGATCTTGATCCTAAAAAATCTGCAGGTCCAGATGAACTTCCACCTTATTTCTTAAGGCTGGCTGCTCATATCATCACAGTCCCTGTGACCCACATCTTCAATCTCTCCATAAGACAAAACTCCATCCCAGACACTTGAAAACAGCCTTTGTTCTTCCTTTGCTGAAGGGAGGTGACCCCACCTCACTGAACAACTATGGACCAATCTCTAAACTCTGCATTTTAGTCAAGGTTCTAGAAAAACTATAAACTCTCAAATCAAAGATTACCTGGACTCATTTAACATCTTACCTCCACATCAATCTGGTTTCAGGAAACAACACAGCACAACCACTGCTTCACTGAAGGTTCTTAATGACGTTGTTGAAGCACTGGAAGCTAAAGATTATTGTGCTGCACTTTTCTTAGACCTGTCTAAAGATTCTGACACTGTGGATCAGAACATCTTGTGTCATAAACTCTCAGAAATCGGTTTCTCAGAACACACCATTAGTTGGTTCTCTAACTATCTTTCAGACCGGAGGCAATGTGTTCAACATAATGGTACTTCCTCCAGTTATTTAACAGTCAACAATGGTGTACCACAAGGCTCAGTCTTAGGACCCACCCTCTTTAAAATCTACATACATAATGTAGGTAAAAACATCCCTAATGCATCCATACATTTCTATGCTGATGACACAGTTGTTTATTGCCGAGCTAAAACTGTTGCTAAGGCTTTCCAGCTTTTGAAATCTGCATTCAACATCATCCAGACAGATTTGTTCCACCTCAAACTTGTCCTAAATGCCGAAAAAACCAAAGGGATGTTTTTTTCAAATAGGAAGTTGGTCCCAGCAGTTCTTCCTCCGATTTTATCCTCAAATAATAATAATAATAATAATGTCATCACAATGTCAGCACTGTATGTTTCCATACAATGGCGAAATTAGTCTCTGCATTTAACCCATCCACCACCAGGTGGTAAATGGTGTCCCCATTGAGTTTGTTGATTCCTATAAATATTTGTGCATCTTGGTCGACTCACATCTCTCTTTTAAGCTCCATGTGGAAAACTTGATAAAGAAACTGAAAATTAAACTGGGTTTCTTTTTCAGAAACAAATCCTGTCTAACCCTGAATGCTAGAAAACGCCTTGTATCTGTGACTTTCCTTCCCTCAATTGATTTTGGTGATATTATTTACATGAACGCTCCTACAAGAACCCTGCAGATGTTGGATGCTGCAGATGTTGGATGCTGCAGATGTTGGATGCTGTCTATCATGGTGCACTAAGATTCATAACTGGCTGTGATTATCGTACCCACCACTGCACCCAGTATTCACTGGTTAACTGGTCACCATTAACTTCACACAGACTCTCCCACTGGTACATTTTCATCTTTAAATCACTTCTTGGTCTGCTGCCTTCATACATCTCCTCCTACATGTCTCTGTGTGAGTGCAGCTACAGCGTGCGCTCTCAGGACATTATTACCTGCAGTGTTCCCTCAGTGAGGACTGAACTAGGCAAAAGGGCCTTCTCCTACTCCGCTCCTGTTTCCTGGAATATCTTATAAAAAGATTTGAAGCTCTCGACCTTTGACCTCTCTAAGTGGCTTTAAGAATCTGTTGGACTCCTGGCAGGGACCAATGCAGACATGTTCCTGTTTTTAGTTTTCTGTATTCGCCTTAGAATCTAGCTGTTTTTTGTTCCTTTTTTTGCCATTTTATTTGTAAAAAAAAAAGAAAATCTGTATGCCTCTTGTAGATGAACATATACTGTGATATATTCATAAATTAAACGGATTCTTTCATTTTTCTGGACTGAATAATATCGCGCATTGAATAATTAAATGTAACGTGAGACGTTAATTTTCTTTGACCCATCAAATGAATGCGGTCATTTATTAACAGAATCAAAGTTTAACATCAAACATTTACATTAATTTGGCAAATTGATTTCAACAACAACATAATTAATTAGCAAGCTTTACAATTAGGAAAACCATACGGCCATGATTTCCTCACTTCAAGCATTACAACAGACATTTCTGAAAATATCTGGATTAATTACCAGCTAGATAGAAGAGTTTAAAGATGGAAATGAAGTTTAAATTGAGAGAGAAGATGGATGAGGGGTTGTTATGTGTCGGTATAAGAACGGCACTCTCCATCCGAACCCAGTTTCGCCCCGGTACGCTTCGGTAGGAAATCGACTCGTTACCTCTCTGAAGATGAATCAGCTGGTACGGAGTTCCATTTAACGCTACCATTTCCAGCGTCTCCGTAGGATGGTTGGGAAACGTCCGGAGTAGTGACGGTACTTAGTGCAGCACACGTTCACCTCTCGGTTGGGCTCACATGAGTTGTGAGTCCGTCAGAGGCTCCACTCAGATGTGGAGGATTGCATAATTCCCACAAGACTCGGAAGAACTGCGGATCATGTCTGAACCTCCTGTTCTCTCCAGCACTTTTTCTGTTCGGTTTTGCTCTCCGAACTGAACTGCTCTCCCACCGCACTCTCTGCACTCTACTGCACACTACTGGAACTAGGAAGTGCAGACATTTAAAGAGTTCTGTTTCCGGTTCATTTGGGAAGTCCTGATGGGCCGAAATAGCTAATCAGGGGTGTGTTTTTGTGACGTAAGAGGTCACTAGAAGTCAGAAAAACAGAAAAATTGTTTTGGAACAGACAGAAGATGTTTTTGAGACAGACGAGAGAAATGTTTAGGCGAGTTAGGGGAAAACAGGTGCCAGCTTCTCTATTTATGTCTGAGAGGATTTAAAAACATGACAGTTCGTTCCAACAACTTGTCTTGCGTTTGTCTCCAACCTTGGACCAACTTACACTTGCTCATTTCAGACAGAAAATCAGAAAATGCATAATTCGTTTGTAACACATTCTAACTTGATTTCTACTTTGAATGAGGATTAAAAATTCATTAATACTGTTTCACAGTTGATTTAAAATGAGTGGTTCACTTCACATTTAAAAATGGTTTGAACTAAACACACTTTGATTATCAAGAAAATAGTAATGATAATAAAAAGAGAGTGTTCTTTCAATTGATCAGTGCAGGACACTTAGAAAGTCTCTGGATGAACTTAATCTTGTGTTTCTGGACTCAAATCAATGAAATACAATTCTTGTCCCAGGAAGGCCCTCAAGGCCAGATTTGACCTGAGGCTTAGTTCACTACACTCTTTATGATTGTCTGTTGTCGTCGCTGTTGTCCATTGTTGTCATCACTCTTTGTAAATGAGTACTCGAGGCTCAATGGGATTTACCAGTCTAAATAAAGGTTGAATGAATTAATCTACACCTGAGTGTAGCTGCTGTGACCAACATCTATGTTGGGAAGAGACACAGTTGAATTCAGTTCTAATATCACTGTATTGAATGAGGCAGGCGGATATTTCACACGTCACGCTGCACTATAACACACTAAATGTGCATATAATAACAGTTTAACAATAGTAAACAGTATTAATGTTAGCGTGGGAGATGCACTACATTGCCAAAAGTATTTGCTCATCCATCCAAATGATCTGAATCAGGTGTTCCAAACTCTTCCATGGCCACAGGTGTATAAAATGAAGCACCTAGGCAAGCAGACTTTTTTTTTTTTACAAACGTTTGTGAAAGAATGGGTCGCTCTCAGGAGCTCAGTGAATTCCAGCGTGGAACTGATAAGATGCCACCTATGAAACAAATCCAGTTGTGAAATTTCTTCGCTCCTAAATATTCCACAGTCAACTGTCAGCTGTGTTATAAGAAAATGGAAGTGTTTGGGAACGACAGTAACTCAGCCATGAAGTCGTAGGTCACGTCAACTGATGGAGCGGGGTCAGAGGATGCTGAAGTGCATAGTGCAAAGAGGTCGCCAACTTCCTGCAGAGTCAATCACTACAGACCTCCAAACTTCATGTGGCCTTCAGATTAGCTCAAGAACAGTGCACAGAGAGCTTCATGAATGGGTTTCCATGGTCGAACAGCTGCATCCAAACCATACGTCACCAAGTGCAATGTAAAGCGTCAGATGCAGTGGTGTAAAGCACGCCGCCACTGGACTCTAGAGCAGTGGAGGCGTGTTCTCTGGAGTGTTGAATCACGCTTCTCCATCTGGCCATCTGATAGACGAGTCTGGGTTGGGTGGTTGCCAGGAGAACGGTACTTGTCTGACTGCAGTGTGCCTAGTGTAAAGTATGGTGGAGGGGGGATTATGGTGTGGGGTTGTTTTTCCGGAGCTGGGCTTGGCCCCTTAGTTCCAGTGAAAGGAACTCTGACTGCTTCAGCATACCAAGACATTTTGGACAATTACATGCTCCCAACTTTTTGGGAACAGTTTTGGAGCTGGCCCCTTCCTCTTCCAACATGACTGTGCACCAGTGCACAAAGCAAGGTCCATAAAGACATGGATGCAGAGTCTGGTGTGGAAGAACTTGACTGGCCTGCACAGAATCCTGACCTCAACCCGACAGAACATCTTGGGGATGAATTAGAGCGGAGATTGAGAGCCAGGCCTGAGAGCCAGGCCTTCTCGTCCAACATCAGTATGTGACCTCACAAATGTGCTTCTGGAAGAATGATCAGAAAACCCCATGAACACACTCCTAAACCTGTGAACAGCCTTCTTAGAAGAGTTGAAGCTGTTCTAGCTGCAAAGGCTGGACCAACATCATATTGAACCCTATAGATTAGGAATGGGATGTCACTTAAGCTCATATGTGAGTCAAGGCAGGAGAGCAAATACTTTTGGCAATATAGTGTATATAATGAAGTTATCCGAGCTAAATGAAGCTATCTGGACTCATGATTTAAACGATGCAAAACATGCTGTGTGTTATTAAAGTTGAAAATGAAGACATCAGGTTTAATTTTTATTTATTGTTATTCAACACCACAGACTGTATGTCACACAAACACTGATAATTAAACTGAACACACGATTAAAAACAAGTTAACTGAACTGTAAACTGCATTAATGAACTGGACTCTGCTCTGTTTTCATCCTAGAATATGGATACTGGCGACATGTTGTTCATCTGGCTCGTTCAGGCTGTCACTCCTTTGATTAATGCAGCTTAAAACATCCAGTGGATTGTAAAAAAGAAATGAGGGGAATTTTATATGAGTAGTTCATCCAACAGCTCTCTCTTCAACGTCCTCCTGCAGTGCACCTGGGCTGAGGCTCGTTCAGAACCGGTCCGCCTGGTGGAGACAGCTTCTCCTCGCAGGAAAAAATAAAAACTCAGTTGGTTGTTTTGTAACCGAAGTAAACACAAGCTAACATTATTAAGAACGTTGATTTACCTGCTGTAAATCAGCTACTGATTATCACGGCGTAAAGTCCGACATCGTTGACTCGTTCTGGTCCTCTCAGCGACCGGTGTGGAGCTGTTTGACGAAGCGGTCCCGCTTGGCGTCAAATCTGTCGACTCTTATCTAAAATCCAGCTTTAACTTGTTGTTAAGTTGTTGTTAGCTGAACTTTTAGTCCAGAGGAAAGGAGCAGGCCAAGGCAGCACACATGCGCATTAGGTGAAGGTACAAAATTCACAGCACCATCTAATGACCTGACATGGTAACTACAGCAGATTTGGGAGGGTGGGGGGGATTCCTCCGGATGCATGTAAACCCAAAATCCGACCGTGTCAGCGCGGATCTTTTCCTCTAAATTAACATACGAATAACCTATGTTTCCCCCAACCGTGTCCATGTAAATTTTTTTCATTTTTTTTTTCATTTAGCCTTTATTTATCCAGGTTAGTCTCATTGAGCCACGAGAACTCATTTTCAAGAGAGACCTGTTTAGGGAGCACATGGTGGGGTTAAGGGCCTTGCTCATGGGCCCAGGTTGGGGCGAATGAGGGTGGGGGCAGGTGTGGGTGTTTCACCTACCCCACCCACAATTTTGATGTTGTCGGGGCCGGGGCGTGAACCGGCGATCTTCGGATCACAAGCCCACCTCTCTAACCTCTGTGCCACCACTCCCCCTAAATAGGGCCTAAGTCACATTTTTTTGCATAATTTGCATGCCCTGTTACTTATACGCAGAAGCAACGTATTTAGGGATTGTTTCCCATATTTATAAACCAGTTCTTGGCTGAGATATGACCATTTTCATTCATTATGACTGAAAATATTGAACACTACCATTTTCAGCCGCTGGATGGCAATCGAGTAGTATGGCATGCCATTGTATCATGTAATAGGTAAAAGTGTCTATTAATGACACGATTGGCTTGCCTTCTACCTACATCCAGCTCGCTTGCAGCAAACGTCAAATCGGCTTCATTTCGCTGCACCGCCCCGGCAAAATGCAGCTGATTTGACCTTCAAAGTGCATTTATTAAGGAAAAGTTAGACTGAGAAACACCTTTGCTATAATGTCGAGCAAACAAACAATTGTTTTAGGTGCTTATCATGCTAAATTTTGAAGAAATGTGCAGTGTTCCTCCTTCCTGATTTCCTCCCTCAGCAAACTCCCGGAGCACCAAGGCAGCCAATAATTTTTAAAATACAGCTGACTTGATTGTTAAAGTCATTTCATTAAGTAAAAGTTCAACTGAGACACATCTTTACTATAATTTTGAGAAAACAAATAATTATTTTTAGGTGTTTATCTTGTTCAATTTGAAGAAATGCGCAGTGACTCATCCCCCTGCGTTCTACTGCTAATCGTGTTTTGAAATGCAGCTGATTTGACCTTCAAAGTGCATTTATTAAGGAAAAGTTAGACTGAGACACACCTTTACAATAATTTTGAGCAAACAAATAATTGTTTTTAAGTGTTAATCTTGTTAAATTCTTGTTAAAGTCCTCCCTTGCATGCTCCCGTGGCCACCATTTAGCAGCCATTCGATTTTTGGTGCAACACCGGCCCACATTTCTGGGTTGTCAGCGGTGACGCGTAACAAACGCGATACATCAGCAGTGTTTCATAATACACTGCCTGGCCAAAAAAAAGTTGCCACCTGGATTTAACTGAGCAAATGGGTATGAGCCTCCAATTGGATAATTACTGCGTGGGTGATTATCTTTCAGCTGCAACAAGAACAACAGTAGCACTCAGGGCTGTGTTTAATATTGAAAGTAAGAACATTTTCACACACAGACAATGTGAAGGGAACTCAATGGACTGGGACTGAACAGCTGTGTAGCCTTAAGAAATCCACTAATCAGTAGGGATGCACCGATCCACTTTTTTTAACTTCCGATCCGATCCCGATACCTAAATCTAGATATCGACCGATACGGATCCAGTTCCGATATCATCATTGATTTTATATGAGGCTGTAATAATCTCCTCTCAAGTACAATGTGTACAAATATATGCATGCATGTCCACAAAGGCAACTTGAGGTAAGTTTTATTAATGTTGGATAAGTTTTAAAGTTAGGATTAAATTCTGCTAAAACAAAACATGTTTCTTTTTATTCCTAGTTTTAAAGTGGATATTAAAGTGATTAATTTAAGTGATTGCTTGTTTAAAGTTTTTTTATTTTTTAAATAAGGGGGAGATATAATTTTTTTTCTTCTTTCTGCACTCTTTTCAGTCAATGTTTTCTTTTTGATGATTTTGTTTTTTTAATTTTATTTCTTTTAAATGAATGAATAAATTAATTAAATAAAACAATTAAATGGCTTCAAACATCTGCTAAGTTCATGGCATAAACCAACAGACATGTTCCTGTTTTTAGTATTTTAATTCACTTTATAATGTAGCTGTTTATGTTTTTAATATATATAATTTTCTAATCATGTTTTTTATGATT
>NC_056501.1:52998183-53002761 GCF_014905685.2 Nematolebias whitei | reverse complement strand
ATACATACATATATTTTTCAAATCATATGTTTTTTTTTAATGATTGTCTACAGTTGTACTGATAAATATCTCCTGGAGCGTAAACTATATCTTGGCTGCAAGTATCAAACTGAGAAATCCTTCATTTTCTACAACTGATAGTGGTTGATCATTAATTATAATGAAGTTTAGCAACTTCTCAGGAAACATTTGAGCTCCGTGGTTTCAGCGGTGTGTTTTTCTTGTTCAGTCCGAAGCAGGCAGCCTGATTTCGGTCAGTTGCGTTCAGTCTGCTCCTCCCCCGAGACGGGCAGACTGAACGGGGCAGATTGGACGCGGCTGGCCGGGGTCGGGCTGCTTGCTACGGGTTCAGCGAGAGGAGCACCACGCTGAAGCCACGGAGCTCGAATGTCCAACGTAAAAGTAACTTTACCACTGTTTAATGTGGCGCTATGGCTCTGCAGACAGTGCATGTTGCTGTCTTGTTTTGTGGTGTTTAGTGTAAAATACTTCCACACAGCGACATGTTTAGATGAAAAGTTTGTTAGCTGTTAGCCACAGTGCTGCTAACTCAGTCATCACGTTGTAGCTGCTGCAAACTATGAACTGGATTTCCTGAATGTGAGGTGGGTCTTATTACTCTGAGTTCATGAGACACTCCGCCGTTCAGGAAATCCATTCCGTAGTTTGAAGCCAACATGCATCATGGATCAGAAATATCGGCAGGTTGGATTGGAAAAATCTGATACGTAAATTATGCTGGTATCGGAGGCAGATACCAGATCGGATCAGCCTCATCCCCACTAATCAGTAGGCTAAATGGAAAAAAGGCTTCAATTTGCTAGGGAGCATAAAGATTGGACTGTGGAGCAATGGAAGATGGTCATGTGGTCTGATGAGTCCAGATTGACCCTGTTCCAGAGTGATGGTTCATCAGGGTAAGAAGAGGAAGTGATGCACCCATCATGCCTAGTGTCTCGTCATCAATGTATGATCTTGGTGAAAAATTCATGCAACACTGGATGGAAATAGATCTTGTGACATTGAAGAAGCTTATTGAAACAATGACACAGAGAATGCATGATGTAATCAAAGCTCAAGGCGGTCCAACCAAATATTAGTGTGTGACCTTGTTTTTTGGCCAGGCAGTGTAGATTTGACTTATACGGTGAAGCGACATATTTATGGATTTTTCCACTTTATTAGACATATTTGGACTAATGTGACTTATAAGGCGGTGCGACGTGTACGGTGGAAAATACGGTAGTCACCAACTGGATATTCAAAAATAATTTAGTTGAAGCTGAAACAGAAGTTCTTTGGGAATCTTTGGGATTCGAGTTGTTTTAGGAAATCAGAAATCTGTTTTGGAACTTTTTTCAACTCAATAGTTAATTTGCTCATAGTCATTTTTAAAATTAAATCACAGGTAGAACTATTTATGTATTATTTCTTAAGTCAGACTGTTTGTGTAATTTGGAAAGCCTGATCATTCCAAAAGGTACAACTTTTTATTCTAAAACATTCTTGAGAGGAAGTAGAAATAGCTTATTTATTTGGGTCAGCATTGAAATGAAGAGCCCTTACCACCAGCGCAGTTGTCAGAGCTGTGTTACACATCACACAGACTTTTAACTTGTAATATTAATGAAAAAATAAAAACATGTTCATAAGTTCCTCACTATTATAAAAACATCACTCTTGAGTTGAGGTGAGGTATGAAGCTGAGTGAATAACATCAACAGTGTTGAGATTTTTTACATTTATTTTTATACAGTGAGGAAAATAAGTATTTGAACACCCTGCGACTTTGCAAGTTCTCCCACTTAGAAATCATGGAGGGGTCTGAAATGTTCATCTTAGCTGCATGTCCACTGTGAGAGACATCATCTAAAAAAAAAAAAATATGGAGATCACAATGTATGACTTTTTAATAATTTAATTGTGTGTTAATGCTGCAAATAAGTATTTGAACACCTGCCAATCAGCAACAGTTCTGGTCCTCAAAGACCTGTTAGTCCTCCTCTATAACGTCCACCTCCACTCCACTCATTATTCTAAATCAGAAGCACCTATTTGAGGTCGGTAGCTGCATAAAGACACCTGTCCACCCCACACAATCAGTAAGACTCCAACTACTAACATGGCTAAGACCAAAGAGCTGTCCAAAGACACCAGAGACTAAACTGTAGACGTCCACAAGGATGGAAAGAGCTAAGGGACAATTGCCAAGCAGCTTGGTGAAAAAAGATCAACTGTTGGATCAATTATTAGAAAATGGAAGAAGCTAAACATGACTGTCAATCTCTCTGGGACTGGGGCTCCATGCAAGATCTCACCTCGTGGCGTATCAATGATCCTAAGAAAGGTGAGGAATCAGCCCAGAACTACACGGAGGAGCTGGTCCATGACCTGAAGAGAGCTGGCACCACTGTTTCCATGGTTACTGTGGGTAATACACTAAGACGTCATAGTTTAAATCATGCATGGCACGGAAGGTTCCCCTGCTTAAACCAGCGCACGTCCAGGCCCGTCTGAAGTTTGACCATGACCATTTGGATGATCCAGAGGAGTCATGGGAGAAAGTTATGTGGTCAGATGAGACCAGAATAGAACTTTTTGGTCTTAATTTCACTCACCGTGTTTGGAGGACGAAGAATGATGAGCACCATCCTGAAAACACCATCCCTGCTGTGAAGCATGGGGGTGGATGCATCATGCTTTGGGGGTGTTTTTCTGTACATGGGACAGGACGACTGCACTGTATTAAGGAGAGGATGACGGGGGCCGTGTAGTGAGAGATGTTGGGGAACAACCTCCTTCCCTCAGTGAGAGCATTGAAGATGGGTCATGGCTGAGTCTTCCAACATGACAATGACCTGAAGCACACAGCCAGGAGAACCAAGGAGTGGCTCCGTAAGAAGCAGATCAAGTTTCTGGAGTGGCCTAGCCAGTCTCCAGACCTGAACCCTGTAGAAAATATTTGGAGGGAGCTCAAACTCTGTTTCTCAGTGACAGCCCAGAAACCTGGTTGATCTAGAGAAGATGTGTGGAGGAATGGTCCAACATCTCTGCTGCAGTGAACCTGGTGAAGAACTACAGGAAACCTTTGACCTCTGTAACTGCAAACAAAGATACTGTACCAAATATTAACATTGATTTTCAAAGGTGTTCAAATACTTATTTTCAGCAGTAACACACAAATAAATTATTAAAAAAATCATACATTGTGATTTCCATTTTTTTTTATTTAGATTCTGTCTCTCACAGTGGACATGCAACTAAGTTGAAAATTTCAGACACCTCCATGATTTCTATGTGGGAGAACTTTCAAAGTCGCAGGGTGTTCAAATACTTATTTTCCTGACTGTATATACTGTATATACATATTGTATTTTATTCAACATTTTACTACTTCTCTGCTGTATTTCTCTTTTCTTGTCTTGATAGTGCCAGAATTGTACAAAAATCAAATGAAATGATCCTTTCTTCACTGAATCAACTGACGTTGAGTTGTTCTTGTTAGCAGCTTCCGGCCCAGAGGATACAGGGGAAGGCAGATGTCTCTGGCAGTGAAGCACAGCAGAAAAAGTGAGTTCCTAAAGTACAGCTGAGTACTTAGAAACACCACGCTGATGAAGTTCTGCTGACGGCTGTTTTTTTTTTTTTTATTGTGGATAGACTAGGCTACACTTTCATAGCAATTAAAGCTAAAGAAATGATCTTTGGATGTGTGCGAGTGTGTTAAAACCTGCTGTATTAATGCATCATTTTTATTTATTTAGGCAAACCTCTGGAGAGGATTTTGATGTTTACCTCCAGAATGTTAAAGCCCAGTCAGAGGCCTTCAGGAGCAACAGTGAGTGACATATTTCATTGTAGTTCTCAGTACATTAACAGCTAGTTTTCTATTTGATATTTGCTTTGTCTGGACGACACAAGAGGATTTTCAGGTTTTGCAATGCAATAATTATCTGTCCATCAGCAGGACTTTCCTCTGACACAAATACAGTGACTCCCAACACAGAGTACAGCTGGGATTTCACCACAAAGACCCGCTCTACCAACGATGACGGCACCTCCCTGGATTTGGAGTGGGATGATGAGGAAGGTTAGTGGAACAGGAAGAGGGGTGCGGATTTGACTGACGGGCACACAGTGCATTTGAAAAGTATTCGCAGCACTTCACTTTTTCTACATTGTGTTATGCTACAGATTTATTCCAAATTATATTAAATTATTCTTTCCTCAAAATCCTACACATCCAACAAACCTTATGACAATCTGAAAAAATGTTTTTTGAGCTTTTTGCAAAGAAAACCAAGACATCACATTTGTGATTGTGTGTGGTTGTGTGTGAATGTTTGTGAATGTGTGTGGTTGTGTGTGAATGTGATTGTGTGTGAATGTGTGATTGTGTGTGATAATGTGTGATTGTGTGTGATTGTTTGTGATTGTGTGTGAATGTTTGTGAATGTGTGTGATTGTGTGTGAATGTGATTGTGTGTGAATGTGTGTGAATGTGTGTGATTGTGTGATTGTGTGTGAATGTGATTGTGTGTGATTGTGTGTGAATGTGTGTGATTGTGTGTGAATGTG
>NC_056501.1:52997054-52998083 GCF_014905685.2 Nematolebias whitei | reverse complement strand
TCTGTACTTTATATGGTGTCTGTACTTTACATGTTCTCTGTACTTTACATGTTGTCTGTACTTTATATGTTGTCTGTACTTTACATGTTGTCTGTACTTTACATGTTGTCTGTATTTTACATGTCTGTACTTTACATGTTGTCTGTACTTTACATGTTGTCTGTACTTTATATGGTGTCTGTACTTTATATGGTGTCTGTACTTTACATGGTGTCTGTAATTTATATGTTGTCTGTACTTTACATGTTGACTGTACTTTACATGGTGTCTGTACTTGACATGGTGTCTGTACTTTATATGGTGTCTGTAATTTAAATGGTGTCTATACTTTATATGTATATATGTACTTCCATTCTGTTATTTCCTTGACAGTGGCATTCCTATTTGAGGTGCAGTGACGTTTAAGGGCCCAGAGATCTCGAGCATCCAGTAGAGTTTTACGGCCTTGACCCTTACGCACAGCGATTGTTCCAGATTCTCTGAATCTTTTGATGATGTTATGCACGGTTGATGATGATAACTTAAAAGTCTTTGCTATTTTACGCTGGGTAACACCATTCTGGTATTGCTGCACTATCTTTCTGCTCAACAATGGTGGAATTGGTGATCCTCTTACCATCTTGGCTTCTGAGAGACACTGACACTCTGAGAAGCTCTTTTTATACCCAATCATGTTGTCAATTGACCTAATTAGTGTTAATTGGTCTTCCAGCTGTTCGTTATATGCTCAATTTCCTTTTTCCAGCCACTTATTGCTACTTGTCCCAACTTTTTTGGGATTTGTTGACACTGTGAAATTTTGAATCAACATATTTTTCCTTTAAAATGTTACATTTACTCGGATTGAACTTTTGATCTGTCATCTATGTTATATTACGAATAAAATATTGACATTTGCCATCTCCACATCATTGCATTCAGTTTTTATTCACAATTTGTTTAGTGTCCCAACTTTTTTGGAATCCGGTTTGTACTTTATATTTTGTCTGCACTTTACATGTTGTCTGTACTTTATATGTTGTCTGTACT
>NC_056501.1:52993836-52996954 GCF_014905685.2 Nematolebias whitei | reverse complement strand
ACAGAGAACATGTAAAGTACAGACACCATATAAAGTACAGACAACATATAAAGTACAGACACCATGTAAAGTACAGGCACCATGTAAAGTACAGACACCATATAAAGTACAGACCCAATGTAAAGTACAGACAACATGTAAAGTACAGACAACACGTAAAGTACAGACAACATGTAAAGTACAGACAACATGTAAAGTACAGACACCATATAAAGTACAGACCCAATGTAAAGTACAGACAACATGTAAAGTACAGGCAACATGTAAAGTACAGACACCATATAAAGTACAGACACCATATAAAGTACAGACCCAATGTAAAGTACAGACAACATGTAACTGTAGTGAACTAAGCCTCCGGTCAAAACCTGCCTCTGAAGACCTTCATGGGACAGGAACTGTTATTTCATTGATTTGAATCCAGAAATACAAATTAGCTCATCCAGAGACTTTCTAATTGTACCCTGAACTAATCAATTGAAAGAACACTCTCTTTTTTATATTATCATTACTATTTTACAATATCTTGATAATCAAAAGTGTGTTTAGTTCATATCATTTTAAATGTTGAAGTGAACCACTCATTTTAAATCAACTGTGAAACAGTATTAATGATTTTTAATCCTCATTCAAAGTAGAAATCAAGTTAAATGTCTATGTTACAAAGTAATTATGCATTTTTTGATCTTCTGTCTGAAATGAGAAAGGTGTGATGTCGGTCAAAAGTCGGAGACAGTCCGAAGCAAGTTATTGGAACGTACTGTCATGTTTTTAAACCTCTCAGACAGAAACAAGAAAAACTAGCACCTGTAAGTCTGTCGTTTCTCCAAAACATTTCTCTGTCTGTTCCTAAACATCTCCGCTGTTTTTTTGACTTGTAATAACCCTCTGACGTCACTAAAACCACACCCCTATTGGTTCTTTCAACCAATCAGGACTTCCCAAAAGTGACCGGAAGCAGAACTCTTTAAAAGTCGGCACTTCGTAGTTCCAGACAGAACAGAAGTTCCGAGAGAACAGAAGTTCCAGAGAGAACAGAAGTTCCAAAAGTTCAGAACAGAAGTTCCGAGAGAACAGAAGTTCCAGAGAGAACAGAAGTTCCGAGAGAACAGAAGTTCCGAGAGAACAGAAATTCCGAGAGAACAGAAGTTCCAGAGAGAACAGAAGTTCCAAAAGTTCAGAACAGAGGTTCCGAAAGTTCTGAAGTGCTGGAGTTAGTTGGGAGTTCTTCCGAGTCTAGTCGGGATTATGGAGCCTTCCACATCTGAGTGGAACCTCTGTCGGACTCACAGCTCGTGTGAGTACCACCCGGCGAGTGCCCTATAACTTCTGAGGAGGTTTGTTCTGTGGAACGGATTATCTCACGACTTCTGCCAAGTCGCAGCCGCCCTGAGGAGACGCTGAAAGGTAGCGTGCCAGGGACCTCTTGACCGCAGCTGATTCATCCTTTGCCAAGGTAAAGAGTCGTCACGAGCTTCACTACCAGTGTACTGCGGGCGAACTGCGCTTGAAAGGAGCGTGTTGTTCTGGTTTACAGACATACATCCTCATCCATCTTTTTTCTCCATTCAAACTCCTTCATTCCCCATCTTTAAAACTCTTCTATCTTGCCAGTAAAAGGTAAACTAAAAGTCTGCAGACATTAATTTAAGATCTAAGGAAATGTCTGTTGTTTTTATTAAGTAAAACGTGCCAAGTTTTATTAATCAGAGCCGATCAGAATAATCAAGTGTACAATGTTTTGATGTTAAATTTTGATTCTGTTAATAAATGACCACATTCATTTTGATGGGTCAAAGAAAATTAACGTCTCATGTCACTGATTAGACCATCTCCAACACAGTACCTCTGTCACATATCTGTCAAGTAGCTCGAAAAAGAGAGAACCCGTTATTAAATATTGATTGTAGTGGAGCTCCTAAGCTAACTGAAGCTAACCTAACCCTACCTCACTACATAAAGTACAGGCAACATGTAAAGTACAGACAACATATAAAGTACAGACAACATATAAAGTACAGACAACATGTAAAGTACAGTCAACATGTAAAGTACAGTCAACATGTAAAGTACAGACAACAATAAACTACAGTAAATGCAATTAAAATAAAAGTTATAAACCATTAAATCAAGGTGCCGTATAAAACATGCTAAAATACTAAAAACAAGAACGTAAAACATAAACAACATACTTGTTTTTACATACTATGTTTATAAATAAGTATATGTTTTGTATTTTTATAGTAGGTAGATCACTTGGACTTGGTCATTTTAAAAGTAGCTCGCATGCTGAAAAGTTTGGGCACCCCTGGTTTAAGGTATGCTAAAGATATTAGGGCATTAACAGAGTACTCGAGTAATCTACACATCGATTGCTAGGACATCTATCGAGGTTAAAAATGTAACGTTGAGTATCTGTAGTGACGTCATATTATGTGACCACCGTATGACCGTAGGGGGCGGTGTTGCACTGTTGCAGGTCACAGAGTACGGTGTAACACCGGGTCCAATCCACCAGAACCAGTTTCGGTTAAGTTTCGTTTTTGACGTGCTGCACGTTTCTTCACGTTTGCAGTTTAATAATAATAATTAATAGTTTAGTTTTTCCTGTGACTTATTTGCAGTATGATAAATGGTAGGAGCATAATATACGCTCCCAATGTTTTGTTGGTCTTTTTTTCTTGTAAATAATTACCTTTTTTTGCGGTTTTATTCATTTATTTATTTTTGTATCTTGAGATCTATGACGTCATCAAATACTCGAGTTCTACTCGTGTTTTATTACGTTAATGTCGAGTTTAAAAATTATATACTCGTTCAACCCCTAAAAGACATGCATACAGAAAAAACAAAGTACTTTGTGTTAAACCACGGCTTCAAACAATTTTAAACAGAGCAGGTCTTGTCCAACAAAAATGTTTGCTTTTATCTATAATAAGGCAGAAATGATGTCATCACGGTGACTAAACAGGTAAAGTTAATATTCTGCTCTGGTCCCACAAATGTGAGATGGTCTCCTTGCTTTCTTTTGTAGACTTCATACTACTGTTTATATTCACACTACTGTTTATATTGCACACTACTGTTTACATTGCACACTACTGTTTACATTGCACAC
>NC_056501.1:52989804-52993736 GCF_014905685.2 Nematolebias whitei | reverse complement strand
CTAACATGCATGTTTTTGGTCTGTGGGAGGAAACTGGAGTACCTGGAGAAAACCCACGCATGCACGGAGAGAACATGCAAACTCCACCCAGAAAGGCCCCTGGACCGGGGTTTGAACCA
Organism: Nematolebias whitei; assembly: GCF_014905685.2. Taxonomy (NCBI): domain Eukaryota; kingdom Metazoa; phylum Chordata; class Actinopteri; order Cyprinodontiformes; family Rivulidae; genus Nematolebias; species Nematolebias whitei. The sequence goes on along the minus strand of NC_056501.1, from coordinate 52,993,617 downwards.
GGGACCGTGCTGCCTAAACATGTGTGACTCAGCAGAATTTTTTTAAAATATAGATACTGTTTATAAATCTTGTCTTAACTGTCACGTATAGAAACCTGTGCTACAAGATACAACCTAATGAGTATAATAACCTGAACCACTCATTTTTTTGTCTTGTATCCCTACTTCGTGTTTTTTCACGTATCACGGGGCTTCAGGGTGCGGATCCCCCACGATTAACGAGGGACTACTGTCATTGAGGGAAATTTCAGTTAACTTTACAGGTTTACTTTATCGTTAGTACCTTTGCTTTACAGTTCTGTTGCTACAGTTCTGCAGACAATGTTCAAATGCATCTTCTAATGGTTTATCTTCTGTAGACAATTCTGTTCAGTACATGGAAACACCATACAGGTGGAGGAGGTTTATGATGTGTAGTGGGATGCCATGTCGCTCAGGCCACCAGGTGGAGATGCAGGATAAGAAGTGAAGACAAGAAACGGTAGAAACAGTGAGGAGGAGGAGGATGAAGAGGCCTTTGTGCAGTTAGTTTCTTATGTTCTACGTTAAATAAATGTACTGAGAACAAGAACGTGTTTAATTTGTCACAGCATTACAGACCCCTCACTAAAAACTAAACTGTAAAGCCATGAAAGACATAAATGTCTGAACTCCCGCGAGGCTGACTCAACTCCAGTTTAACTGGGGACGATGGGAAAATTCCCAGAAGACCATGAAGGCAGCAGTTACCATGACAACAGTATACACAGGGTACCAAGGACTCGTTGGAAGATTCAAGCAGGGCCACTTGGTTTTGAGTGCATAAAGAAACGAGCATTAAAACCCGGTACGTTGACTATATTATTAACACGGAGCTGAAAAATGAATCAAAATACAGTTAAGAAGAGTTCAGGTTCCTTCTTCGTGTTAACAGTTGAAGAGAAGCTCAGATGTAGTTAACAAGCTAAAGCAAAGCTAAGCTAGTTGGAGACTATATTTATGTTTAATTGTTGTTGTAAAAAAAACAACACACATTTTCTTGTTGTTATTTGTTTGTTTTCTTTTATTTGGATGAAAAATGGTTTTAAAAATACAGAAAACAAAACTCATCTTAAAACATTGTTGTAAATTAATTGGATTCTTGCTTTCTGTGTATTTTGTCTAAAACTAAGTTGATGCTTTTAGTGGTACTTTTGTATAATAATATATAAGATGATAAATTATGTACTATATTTTTTTAACAATTCAGACTTGAGGAGAGACGTCCTGCACTTCAGTGGCTGTTCCAGTTTACTGAGCCACAAAATAAATAAATAAACAAATAAATACATCTTTTCACTGTTTTTGTATTTGTCTTAATCTGCGCTTCAACAGAAACTTTAGAACAACGACTGATTAAAAAACAAAATGTAATAAAATGTTTCAGTTGCTGAAAAGCTAATCAGTTGTACATTTTCACAGCTGTTTCACTTTTGCCTGATGGCTCCCTCTGATCACCTCTGGATCATTAGTGATCTGGATCTGTTGTCAGATTATCAGTGTATTCAATGTAACATGTAACATGTCAGATTGTCATGCGTGGAGTGACTATGTCGTCTTTTTGGAACCAGCTTCCACATTAAAGACTGAGCTGCTGTTGGTCCAGAAACAGGAGTCTCAAAGATGTCATCACCACGGCCTGGTATGACCTCGATGCTAAACCTCACCCCATGTAGGCACATTCAAATGAATTTATGTGGATTGTTGTAAATCTGTGTTTTAAATCAGGAGCAGAGCTTTCTCCAGGGGATTTCAAGGTTTCAGACCCAAAGACTGGTGGTAAAGCTCAAAAAACAGGCACAAAGTTACGTGTGGTGAAGAGACAGATTAATAAAGCTGTTATAAGTGTATGCACTGTTTTTGTTGTTGCCTGAAGTGTTGAGGCGGACAAAAGCCCAGAGGAGCCCGTTTCAAGTGTCACACGACCGCAGCACTTTTCTTCCAAGTGTAAAGGAAAGAGGAGACCAGCAAGAGGTCGGTGTGTGTTTGAGCTCAGCTGAATTGACAGATGCAAGTTTCCTGCCTGATACAACATTCTTATACTGCAGTGTTTCTTCTGTGTCAAACCCTTTTATCCTCAGGAGATGCACAAATTTCTGGCACTGCCAGTTGAAGAAAAAACAACCCACGCTGCAAGAATGATGACCAAGCTGAAGAATGAGCTGCTGGGAGAACTGGAGGAGGAAAATGAGAGGAAGATTTTAAAACAAACCACGAGTAGAACAGTTGTCTCTAAACCAACACCAGGTGCACATGAGCTGAAAACTGCCTTGGTAAAAGGAAGAAACTCAAACATCATGAAAGGTTAAAGAAGGTGCAAAAAAGATTGAATCATGTTTGTTCTTTCAAATATATATTATGGTCTGTTCTCTGTTCACAGAAAACATGACAAAACAAAGCAAACAGGATTTAATCTTCATGGAGCGGCAAAAAGCTGTGTTGGAGGTGAATAAATTCAGGCAAACAACAACACAACAACACAACAGACAACAACACAACAACACAACAGACAACACAACAGACAACAACACAACAGACAACAACACAACAACACAAAAGACAACACAACAGACAACAACACAACAACACAACAGACAACAACACAACAAGACAACAACACAACAGACAACAAGACAACAACACAACAGACAACAACACAACAACACAACAGACAACAACACAACAGACAACAACACAACAACACAACAGACAACACAACAGACAACAACACAACAGACAACAACACAACAGACAACAACACAACAACACAACAGACAACAACACAACAAGACAACAACACAACAGACAACAACACAACAACACAACAACAAGTCTGTTGTCAGATTGTGTTCTTTTTCCATTCAGAGGAAAATGTTTCAACTTTAGGTTTGACGAAGTTAAACAACAAACATCAGCTGCAGATGTGACATGAGTGAATTAATCTGAAGAAAACAGTCAAAAGCCATGTTCTAGATTTTTTAAGTTGACTCCTAATGTCATTAAGTAAATTATTTCTTAGAAATGTATTTACTGCACTGCTCCTTGAATTACCACCTTATCGTGGTGGAGGAGTTTGTGCACCTGAATGATCCTAGGAGCTCTGCTGTCAGGGGCAGTTATAATTGTCCCGGGTGGGGTCTCCCAAGGCAGAGTGGTCCGAGGTAAAATGGACTATACTTATATAGCACCTTTCTATCTTATTTCAAGATACTCAGAGCTCTTTACAACAATCTGTGTCCTCATTTACACATTCATACAGCTCTATACTAGATCTCTACAAAGATTAATCAGAGCTTTATCACATTCATTCACTGATGGACACACATCAGAGGCAACGAGGGGTTCAGTGTCTTGCCCAGGGACACTTCAGCATGTGACTGCTGGTGGATTCGAACCTCTAACTCTCGCATTGGAGGACGACTGCTCTAACCACTCAGCCACAGCCGCCCTCAGGTGACAGGTGTGAGGTGACAGGCGACAGGTGCAAGGTGACAGGTAACAAGTGACAGGCAGCAGGTGCGAGGTGACAGGCGACAGGTAACAGGTGACAAGTGACAGGTGACAGGTGTGAGGTGACAGGCGACAGGTAACAGGCAACAGGCGACAGGTAACAGGCAACAGGTGACAGGTAACAGGCAACAGGTGACAGGCGACAGGTGCGAAGTGATAGGTGACAGGCAACAGGTGACAGGTGCGAGGTGATAGGTGCAAGGTGATAGGTGACAGGCAACAGGTGAGGTGATAGGTGACAGGCGACAAGTGCGAGGTGATAGTTGACAGGTGATAGGTGACAGG
>NC_056501.1:52989457-52989704 GCF_014905685.2 Nematolebias whitei | reverse complement strand
GACAGGTGCGAGGTGACAGGTGACAGGCAACAGGTGATAGGTGACAGGTGCGAAGTGACAAGCGACAGGTGACAGGAGACAGGTGACAGGCGACAGGTGACAGGCGACAGGTGCGAGGTGACAAGTGCGAGGTGAGAGGTGACAGGCGACAGGTGACAGGTGTGAGGTGACAGGCGACATGTGCGAGGTGACAGGTGCGAGGTGATAGGTGACATGTGCGAGGTGATAGGTGACAGGTGCGAGGCGA
>NC_056501.1:52973594-52989357 GCF_014905685.2 Nematolebias whitei | reverse complement strand
GGTGCGAGGTGATAGGTGACAGGTGCGAGGTGACAGGTGACAGGTGTGAGGTGATAGGTGCAGGTGACAGATGCGAGGTGATATGTGATAGTCGACAGGTGACAGGTTATAGGTGACAGGTGATAGGTGACAGTCGACAGGCGACAGGTGACAGGTTATAGGTGACAGGTGACAGGCAACATGTGCGAGGTGACAGGTGCAAAGTGACTGGTGACTGGTGACAGGTGCGAGGTGACAGGTGACAGGCGTCAGGCAACAGATGACGGGTGACATGTGACAGGCGACAGGTGACTGGCAACAGACGACAGGTGCGAGTTGACAGGTGACAGGTGCGAGGTGACAGGTGACAGTCGACAGGTGACAGGCCAGACAAAGAGCGATTCAGAAGATTTTTATGGACATGACACAGCAAGGAACTCGGTGTCCCTTGCCCGGACATGGGTTACCGGGGCCCCACCCTGGAGCCATTCCTGTGGGAGGGGCTTGCTTTTGAGCGCCTGGTGACTGGGTCTCTACCCATGGGGCCCGGTTGTGCTCTGCCCGAAGGAGCAGCATGGGTTTGCCTTCCTGTGGACCCACCATCTGCAGGAAGGGCCATAAAGGTCGGGTGTGTGATGCCATGGGCAGTGGCTGAAGGCGGGGACCTTGACGCTCTGACCCTGGTAAGCATCTGCTAAGGATGCTCCCTGGACACCTCCCTAGAGAGGTGCTTCAGGCATGTCCGATTGGGAGGAGACCCAGGGGAAGACCCAGGACACGCTGGAGAGATATGTCTCTCGGTTGGTCTGGGAACACCTTGGAGTCCTCCCAGAAGAATTGGGAGTGGAGAGAGATGTCTGGACCTCCCTGCTCAAGATGCTGCCCCTGTGACCTGACGTAGGAACAAGTGGAAGATAATGGATGGATGGATGGATGTATTTAAATAAATTAAATAAATCACTGTCAGATCTTCAAAATAACTATATAATAATAATAAAGAATGTAATTGGACAGTAGTTGTGGAAGATTTATACAATAATTTGACCAATTACGTTAAATCCAATATTTTCTTTTTACACAAGAAAGAAATGTCCTTTTATTGAATTCTTCTCAATTGTTTACATTTTTCTGTTGAACCTAATTTTTTCATCCTTAGTTATCTATGATGACAAAGAGGTCTGAGATGACGAAGATGGACAGGCTTGTTGTAAAAGAGGAGCGAAAGCTGATACAACTTGAAAATACCATTGTGAGAGACAAGCAGAGGTTTGAAGAGTTTCTCAAAGAAAATGAGAGGAAGTGTGTGGAAGGCAGAACTCTGTAAGTAGAACCTGGATTGACAGTAAAACAGTTTCAGCCTTGTCCTCAGGGCTGTGCTCTAAGACCAGTTTAACATGGACTTTCTTTACAACTACAACTCTAGTTCTGACATTAAATGATCCGTTTCACACAGAATTGTACACACTTACTGATAAAACCACATGTTTGCATACACTGTACAAAAAGACAAAAACATTTTGTCACAAATATATTTTTATCATTTAAACGTATTGTAAGTCCTGGGGGACGTGTGTCCTCCTAACTAAAACTCTGACTTTCAGTCATAGCTGAGTAAGATGGAAATTTCACTTCCTAGTACAACTCAATTGTCACAATGAATTAAATTAATGTTTTTAATTAAAATGTTTCCTTTTGAATGACTCCCGGACGTGTTCTGCTCTAACTTGAGAACATTTGTATGTTGTCAGTTTCAAACGAGAAGAAAAGTTAAAGCAGGAGAAGAATATAGAGATTAAGAAGCTAGCTGCTGAAATAGGGACAGTAAAAAGGTAGGCTTCGGATCATTTTGTGTAATGATCAACCTAACTCCTAGTTCAGTGCATTAAAGTGTTTTATGTAGAAATGCACTTGACAAGCATGTCATTCCTTCTGGAAGTGAAATTTCCAAGTTTGAAGACTCCCTGATTGACTACAAGGTATACAAGGAGTTCCTGTTTAAGATTTCTCCTCCAGAGTGGCAGCACAATGACAAGAACAAGACCACGAAGACTAAAGTCTTGTCTGAGGAAGACGGACAGGAAGACCAGAACAACGAAGCTCAGAAGATGGCTACTAAAAATAGCAAGTACTCTTTTCCAAACTAAAAGTTCTCATCCTTCAAACAGATCATCAGAACCAGAATGGTTCTGCTCTTTTCATAGTCTTGAATCTAAGCTCTGCTGTTTTTCTGTCTTGTGATTCAAAATGAAACATTTTGAAGGTAGAAGCTGTTTTAACTGTTCTTTACTTGCATGTGCACAGGTTTGGACAACAAGCTGTCCAGTTCAGAAAGAGAACAGTCCTCTGTGAGAGAGAGCAGGTCGTGTTCAGCTCAGAGTGACACGCTGTAAGGAAACATCAGCACAGGCATTAATTATGTTTCCACAGTTTGGAGTTGTGATGCACGTCCTCTCGTTAAGCTGGACATCACATCACTGTGATGTTCTGAAACAGATCACTTCTAATGTTAGTCTGTGGAAAGCAATGCTTGGCATGTGAATATATTTTACATTAACTCTGAACGTTCATTTGCCTGTAAAAAAATCAAAAAACTTTTTGATTGGAGTATTTTTTTAATTTAAACATTAAATTCCAAACAACAAGGTTATAGATAGAAACAAGATGAACAATATTTTCAGTAGGAGGACTTGTATCTGAGCCAACAGCCACCACAAAAATAGTCTGCGACAACAAAACAAATGTCTGCAGAAATAAAGTTTATTTAAAGTGTTTTTTAATGACAGGAAACTACTTCTAATAACCAACAATGCTTTTAAGATTCAACATAGGTACAACACAAAGTTGTCACTAAAAACTCAGTTTCATATTAAATTAATAATAAAGTAAATAAGCAGCCAAAGGGGCAGCACGGTGGCACAACTGGTAGAGCTGCTGCCTCTCAGTGAGCAGGTCCCTGGTTCAAACCCCGGTCCAGGGACCTTTCTGGGCCTTTCTGGGTGGAGTTTGCATGTTCTCTCCGTGCATGCGTGGGTTTTCTCCGGGTGCTCAAGTTTCTTCCCACAGACCAAGAACATGCATGTTAGACTGATTGGTAACTCTAAATTGTCTCTAGGTGAGAGAGAGTGAATGATTGTTTGTCTTTATGTGTCTCTGTGATGGACTGGAGACCTGTCCAGGGTGTCCCCCGCCCCTCACAGTGATTGCTGGACATGGGCACCGGCGACCCCCGTGACCCAAAATGGAAGAAGCGGGTAAAACATGATGGATGAATGGATGAAACCAGAGAACCACTCAGCGCGATAAAGGACTCAGTCAACACAAAGTGTTGTGAAGCAGCCGCCCTCCGACCAGTGACAGAGCTGCTGCTTCAGGCTGCTAATGGTTTTGTCCCCAGTTGATGGCGCACTAGTACCAAACATTGTGAGAAAATGAGCAATGTAACAGTGCAATAATAAGTTCCACAAAAAGTGCAACTTCTGGTGTTTCAGTCACAGTTTTGTTTCAGTGCAGTCGATCTAAAACACCTGGTACTGCTCGAGACATCACAAATGTTAAACTATACTTTCTGGCTCCAAACTATTCACTGGGATTTTGCCAGACTCCATGAATTTATTCACAATATTTTGCTGTGTAAATGTTCAGCTTCCCTCATAACGTTGGTTATGTACTGTAACCCCAGATTCTATGAGTGTAGGCGTAGCCCTTTAAGGCTGTCGCTGATGGGTTTATCCCAATATGCGAAGCATTGCACTGAAAAATTTAGTCCACGCCCAACTGCTGTATGGGCCCCACCCGGTCCGTATAAATTACGTTTAGAGCGGGTAATCAACTCCCAAATAGCTTTTTCTTCAGCCATTTAGGAGCCAGTGAGGCCCGACGCTTAAAGGGCTACGCCTATACTCATAGAATCTGGGGTTACAGTACGTAACCAACGTTCTATGTCGTATAAGCTTCGCCCTTTAAGGCTGTCGCTTAGTGGGTTAAGGGCGAAGCGGATGTGGTCCTCGCCTCACTGGGTCCATTTGAACACCGTATGAAGCAGAAGCTTGCCCAAAAAACGTCTTGTCACTCAGCTCCCCATGTGCGTAATTACGCATTGCTTAATTATGTGTGCCATGTACAGAAGCATGTTGTGTAACTATGCGTTCTGAATGCATGAACGCCCCGGAAAAAATTTCAACGGGGAGGGAAAAAAGCTGAAAAGAGCCACGAACCAACCGGTTTATGGCTGAACAGTATGAACAGATTAATAATAACAGGAGAGCTATTATTAATCAAATGAACTGATTGGTAACAATAGTCATGAACTGATTAGTAACAATAGAACCAAAATAACAACCACAACTTGTGACTGATAACATCTCACACTGTAATGCATGCAGACAGATGTGAGTAAAACGGAGTTCCATGAAACAACAATATTCATTCTGTAAACACTAAGGACAGAATGTGTCATGGAACGGGCCGTCACATCACGTAGATAAAAGCGAATGAATGAGCAGGGTGTTGACCACGTGGCCGCAGTGCAAATGTCCTGCATTGTCATACCATTATGCAAAGCAGTCGAAGATGCGATACCCCTGGTCAAGTGTGCCCTAAGGTTGACAGGAGGCTCTAAATCTGATGCTCTGTAGGCTTCAGAAATGGCCTCACACAGCCAGTGTGATAGGCGCTGGGTGGATAACGGGCGACCCGCAGGTGCATCTCTATAATGCACCAACAAATGTTGAGTTTGACGCATTGCAGCTGTGCGCGCTATGTAACACGTCAACACCCACACCGGACAGAGAAGATAGAAAACACTACTTCTTCTGATCTGTGGGGGGGGGGGAGAAAAACCCTTCCAACGATATCGCTCTTGATTTAAAAGAGCCTGTGATGTTTTTAGGCATAAAAGCTGGGTTTGGTCTTAGATCAGCTGAGCTGCCATCAGCCTGAATTCTGAGACATGACAGCGCGACAGAGAGGGCAGATAAATCACTCACCCTCTTAGCGGATGTAAAAGCCAGCAGCAGGGCTGTTTAAAGAGACAAGAATTTAAGTGGAACCTGATCCAGAGGCTCAAATGGAGCTTTGATCAGGGCTCGCAGGACCAGCGTTAAATCCCACTGTGGAACAAGTGGGCGTGAAACAGGCCTGCGTCTCTGTACACCTTTAAGAAAACGCTTCATCAGCGGATGATTAAAGGCTGTTCTGTCTCCGAACCCTTCGTGGCAGGAAGAGATGGCTGCAGCGTATGTTTTAATCGTGCTGAACGCCAAGCTCCTGTCCATCAGCTGCTGTAGAAAGGACAGCATGCCACCTAGTGGACATGAAGGTGGCCTCTACACCCTTCTCTGTACACCAGCGCTGAAAAGCTGTCCGCTTTGATGTGTACAGCGCTGTGGTAGATGCAGCACGTGAAACCTGAATTGTGCGCACAACATCCTGTGGGAGACCCATCCTCTCTAAGCAGATCCGCTCAACGGCCAGACCCACAGGTGCTGGCCTATTTCTGGGTAACTCCTGATCGCTCCTCCTGCTTGGAGGAGAGCGACCTCCCTCCACGGCAGTTTCCACGGGCGCCCCGACAGCAGGCGTTGCAGGACTGGGAACCATGGTGCGTTCACGCGTTCAGGGGCCACCAGGACAGCTGTCAATCCCTCCTCCTGAACTCGGTTCAGGAACCGTAAAATCAGAGGAGGTGGAGAAAATGCATACAGAAGTGTTTTGGGCCATGGGCTGTGGGCAAACGCATCCACCCCCAGCGGTGATTCGTCTCGAGGGCTCAGAAAAAACCATAATTGACACTGAGCGTTTTCTCATGTCGCAAATAGGTCCACAGCTGCTTAGCCAAATTTCTGCCACGTCTGAGCCATCAGATATGGATGGAGAGTCCAGTCCCCATGACGTGGACCGCCCCTGGACATCACATCTGCCCCTTAGTTCAGAACACCGGGTATGATGGAGAGCAGATTTTGGTGTGCCCAACACAGTAGTTTCACGCAATGTGTAACATCTGGGCTGGGCACACACCCCCTTGCTGGTTTATGTACGCAGCAGTCACCTTGTTGTCTGTGTGAATCAAAACGTGTTGATTCTCCAGCACAGGCGCAAAATGTTGAATCACGTTCAGCACCGTGTGACACTCCGAAACATTTATAATAATAATAATGTCATCACAATGTCAGCACTGTATGTTTCCATACAAAGGCGAAATTAGTCTCTGCATTTAACCCATCCACCACCAGGTGGTGCAGTGGGCAGCTATTGAAAGCGCCTGGGGGGCATTTTGGAGATGAGGCGTGCTGCCCAGAGACGCCACGTGATGTGCAGTGACTGGGGATCGAACCTGGGACTCTCGGGTCCCAAGCCAGCTGCCCTGCCTCTACACCATCTCAGCACCCATTTATGTGGGCTGATGTGTGATGGGGCCACAGCGCCCCTACTGCTTGAGATAGGCATGTCCCCCCCCAACCTGACAGTGCCACGTCTATGAAGACTGACATGTGTGACGTGGGTCTGCTGACAGGGACTCCCTCCGACAGAACCAGGGTGTTTCCCCAGTGTCGGAGGTCTGCCCTCACGGAGGGAGGAACAGTGATCATCCGTCTCTTTTGTTTTACTGGATCCACACACAGACGTGCAAACCACCTCTGGAGGCATCTCATGTGGAGTAAACCCAGCGGGACCACTGTGTGAGCTGACGACATCATCCCTAACAGCTTCATGACAGAAACAGCTGTTACCACTCTGCCAGGTCTTACGTGGCGGAGCTGGTCTTCCAGAGTGTCGATTCTCGTTTGTGATAAACAAGCCCTCATGGTGGTTGAGTTTAGCTCCACTCCCAGATAAACAATTGTCTGGGCCGGGAAAATCAAACTTTTCTTCCAATTTATGGTGAAGCCCAGATTTAACAGGTGTGATGTCAGCGCCTGGACCTGTCCCGCTGCTTCCTGTCTGGAGCGTGACAGCAGCAGCAGGTCATCCAGGTAAAACAAAACTCTCATCCCTGCTCTGTGTAACGGTTGCAGGGCCGTCTCCACACACTTTGAGAACGTACGAGGCGCGAGAGAATAACCAAACGGCAGCCTGTTGTACTGATACTTCACCCCTTGAAAGGAGAAACACAGGAATTTCCTGTGTTTTGGGATGATCGGTATGTGAAAATAAGCATTTTTCAGGTCGACGGAAAACAAACCAATTGTTTCTCTGGATGTTGTCCAACAGCTGTCTGGTTGTCAACATGTGAAACAGTCTGTCCATGATCGCCTTGATGAAAACTGACAGATCCAAAATGGGTCTCAACCCTCCGGTCCGTTTGGGAAACAGGAAGCAACGTGAGTAAAATTCTGTGTTTTCCTCTCAGTTGGGAACTCTGGAGATTACTTCTTTTACCAGAAGTTCTTGGACTTCTGCATTTAGGGATGAGACCTGGTGATGACAGGACTGTCTCTAAAATTCCTCCGAACGGAGGGGGTCGGGTTGCAAATTGCAACGTGTAACCCTAGCTTAACAACCTGGCCATCCATCTGTCTGGCGAGCATGTTTTTAGCCACTCCGCGTAACGTTCGTGGAGTGGACGTGCGTTTAAGTGATGCGTCATGTTTTGTATGGATGTCATCCAGTCCACCGCCTCGACCGTCGTCATGTGTCGCGGGAATGTGTTCCGTGAGACCCAAGGCGAGGCTTCTCGAAAAGGCTCTGAACGCGCCTGTGTGCTGCGTTCGGACCGCGGGTCCACCTTGCGTTGAGGAGGAGTGTTTGACAGCTGATGACGCTGCTGGCCCCCTGCATTTGACGCCACTGCGGTGAAAAAACGCGTGTCGCTCCTGCCGCAAGCGGTGTCTTGCGCTGGGCTTGCTTTGCAGTCCCGCATTTAAGCTGACAGGCGCTGAGAAACGGTGAACGCGACTTCGTCTATGCCGTGCTGTTTGAGTGAAAGCTGCGAGCCCCGCCGGAGCTCGCGTCTCCTTTGGTGGGACGTGCGCCGCTCTCGCTGGGGCGAGATTGGTCACTGGGTTCACTCAGCTGTCTCACGTTAATGCTGACGTGAGCGGACGAGTGCTGAGGAGTGATGAGTGAAGACTGCCCCCGCCGCGGCGGCACGCATTTGCTTCGGTGCGGCGCGTGTTGCTCTCGCTGAGAGCAAGGTCCTCCACCGACCCGACCTGTGGTCCCACATTTATCCCGCTGTGAGCCAGTGAGCGCCGGGGAGCTGTGTGTGTACCATCATCAATGCAACGCCGTTTGGGTGAAGGCTGTTTGCGTCACGCGAGTGCGCGTTTGACACCGCTTGGGTGAAGATCGTGCAGCTCGGGTTGACTACGAGTTGTTTCGCTTACCACTGTTGTGTTCTGTGAGCGTCTCGTCATGTCTGGAGTAGCGGTGAGTTTGAAAACCCTTTATTTAAGGACACCGGCTCGTTTTTGTGGAGGATGTGTGCGCAGCCGCTGTGAGTTCATACAAGCTTACAGACTGGCTAAACACAGACACTTGATCATTGAATGAAGTTTTATTCAACAATGTGTCATCTTTACACACACCCTCCGCAGACCGTCATTTTGAATCTTTTCCCCCATGAGCTCTGGGATTTGTTGGCCCAAGGCGCCGTCTGCTGGGGATCTCTGGGAAAACATTGGACACTCTGTTGCCGGGATGAAAAGGGCCAGTCTCTGACGGGCGGGGCTGCGGTGAAGCTCAGCGAGACGGCCGTGGAACGTCTTGCCACTGGCTCATTTCGTGTGGAGGATGTGAGAGGGAGCCACTGTCAGGTCATCCGAGCTGACAGACTGGCTAAAAATAGACACTTTCATCATTAAATGATGTTTACTCCAAACTCGTGTCACCTCCACACACATCCTCTGCCAAAATCGTCATTTGCTCTGCCATTTGTTGTCCTAGAGTGCCATCTGTTGGCGGTCTTAGGGAAACGCTGAAAACTCTGTCCTCCGGCTGCGATGCAGGCCGGCAGATAGCAAAGAGGCGCACCGGTTGAGGATGACGTCAGCTGCTCTGCAGAGGGAGCGTACGTCTCTTCCTGCCTCTGAACGTGTACGCCAGCAGTGTAACGTGTTGTTTGCTGCGGCCATCTGGAACGCATGCTGGTGAGCTCAGTTGGAGAGCAGTGTCACCGTCTGGGTTACGCTAACCGGAGGCGCGGAACGCTGGTCCACCTGGACATCTTGCTCCGATGAATCCTCCGTCAGGCTTGGCTCCGGGGGGCACTGAGGGAATTTCCGCTCGGTGAAGCCCCTGCTCTGGAGATGGGCGTGGACTGTGGAGACCGGCCCCCCAATCTACCAGGAAAGCCGGCTGTGGCCTCGTCCCCGTAGGACGTCCTGTTGGGAAACTGAGGCCAGATGGGATCAGGACGGCGAGCCGGAATGGAGCCTAGAAAAAAAAAAACCTTCCCGCCGGATCATCCGAACTGGTGGGAAAGGCACGGGATGTAAAAAAGGGTCCCATAATGTCAGCAGCCTCCTGGATTACGCCGGTCAACCCCAGAGGGCACTGTCGGCTGGGAGCGGTGTGATCGCCGATGCGAAACGAGGTGGGATGAGGTGAGCATTCGCTCAGCCCCCCTCCACTGACACTACGCTCTCCAGGAGGGAATGAGCAGCGGAGCTGCAGCTGAACGCCGCCTGTCCCGGAGGAACCATCCGATTCGCTCCGAGGGTCGGCGATAAGAGGAAAATTACAAGATGGCGTTGTCCAGCGTGTAGTGACCTGTCACTGAGAAATACTCCTCGGCGCTTACCTTGAAACAAGACTGCTTGTCAGCTTCTCCTCGGGGAGGAGAGCTCACCGGGACGACCGGAGGTCAACGTGACGGGCCAAGCATTCTTAACAAAGGTTGGTCAGCTAGACAACTTTCCTTCTTGTTCTTCTGACAGTGCTATTAGCTTGCTGAAGAAAAATGGGAGCCGATTACCTGCTCTTAACGTAATTTATATGGACCGGGTGGGGCCCACACAGCAGGTGGGCGTGGACTAAATTTTTTAGTGCAATGTTTCACATATCGGGATAAACCCATCAGCGACAGCCTCAAAGGGCGAAGCCTATACGAAATAGAACAATATGTTTTTGAAGTGATCAGTAATCCAACAGCTTTTACAGAGTGGTGTGTGGTGTGACCATCCTTGTTCCAACAAATGATTCTTCTTTTACACCAAAGTCTGACCCCTCATCGGCTGATTCTTCAACAGTATTCTTACATGCTTCTTCTACAATATTTTCTTTCATTATCTACCTCGCTTACTTTATGTTTTAAACAAACTGATTTTTATATTTAAATGGTGACCAAAAACTTGGATGTATTTTATTGGCCGATCAGAATCAGGATTTAAGACCATTTCATTTTCTACCTTGATTCTTTTTCAGAGGCACTAAAAAAGATGAACACATCACAAAGTGCCTGTAGCATGTATTTAATATTTGTATGATGATTTTAACAGACATGGGTTGTAATTTAAATACATTAACTAGCATTACATTGTTCCCCTTTGTTAAAACTCTCAAACTCTGTTTTATGGTCATGTATAGGGGTGTACCGTTACACCCACGTGTACCGTTACACCCTTAGTCATATATGTTCAGGAATATTTTCTGGTTTTCAGAAGTTTAAGATTTTTTTTCTCTTTTTCAGAGAGAAAAACTCCCAAGTAGATGTTGACAGCTCTGAGGTCAGTTGAACTAAACTTCCTCATCCCGAGGTTTTGTTTGCAGAGCTCACAGTGGGGTGTCTCACCATCCAACTGTCTCACCTCTTTGTAGGATGAAGCAGAGCTTTACTTTACTGATCCCCAGCAGCTTTTGGATCTGATGACGGAGCTAACAGAACAGAACCTGTCTCTGATTCAGAATGCTGCAAGAGTGGAAGAAGTGCTGGAAAAGCTCCGACAGTTCATGGACACAACCAGGAGGGAGATGTAAGCTCTCTGTACCTTTAAACAAACAAACAAACACTTTAATAATCTGATTTTGTTTTTCAATTAAACTCCTACCTTCGTCTTCATCACATCATGAAAACACTGACTGCTATCGTAAGTGAAGAAGAAGAAGAGCAGATTGCTGTGCCTATAAAAGAGATGAAGCAAAGAATGGACAGGGAGGAGGAGAGAGGTGCAGAGCTCCAACAGATGCTTCAACGCCATGTCTCACTAAACATAAAAGATCAAGTAAGAAACTAAAATAAACTGATTTGGAGCACATTTTACTCACTAATAATAATAATAATAATAATAAAATAATAATAATCTAAACTTTATTGTCATTCAACATTTTACAGTGCACCATGCAAAACTGAACAAGATTTACTTTCATTTCACTCACATTTCATGTTACATTGAAATAGGTGGGCTCCTT
Organism: Nematolebias whitei; assembly: GCF_014905685.2. NCBI lineage: Eukaryota > Metazoa > Chordata > Actinopteri > Cyprinodontiformes > Rivulidae > Nematolebias > Nematolebias whitei. The sequence goes on along the minus strand of NC_056501.1, from coordinate 52,978,032 downwards.
ATGAACTCCTCAACCTTAATTATTTCAGTTTGGATTTCATTTCTAATATGTACTTCTTATTGTGATTTTCTACTCTATTGATTATAATTTTGTAAAGTGTCATTGGCGTATTATTATTATCAACCATCAGTATTAGCGCCTATCTTAGATTTTTGAGAAATTATAAACTGTTAGAAAATAAATTGAAACTTGTTGAGTCTATTTAAAAGATTTGTGAAGCATGGTGGGGGCAGGGCAGCGTGGTGTCACAGCTGGTAGAGCTGCCACGTCCCAGCAAGCAAGTCACCGGTTCAAATCCCGGCTGGGAGCCTTTCTGGGTGGAGTTTGCATGTTCTCTCCGTGCTGTGTGGGTTTTCTCCGGGTACTCTGGTTTTCTCCCACAGACCAAAAACATGCATGTTAGGCTGACTGGTAACTCTAAATTGTCCCTAGGTGAGAGAGAGTGAATGGTTGTCTCGTTTGTCTCTATGTGTCCCTGCGATGGACTGGACACCTGTCCAGGGTGTCCCTCACCTCTCACACAATGATGCCTGGACATGGGCACAGTGACACATGCAACCCAAAAAGGAAGAAACAGGTAAAGATAATGGATGGATGGATGGATGGATGGATGGATGGATGGTGGGGGCAGCATCATGTTGAAGGTTCAGGTGCTACATTTATCTGGAAGGAGTTTGTTCCAAGTCCTCAGAACCCTTCTGTCTAGTCAGAGACATGATATAAACCAATGTGTTTGAAGAAGCAATGTGAGTGGAGAGATGCAGTCTGTTATGTGTGAGTGCAGCGGCCATATTGAAACAGTGAAGTAACTTTTTATGAATCTCTTGGTGTGTTTGTCTTTCAGGACGTAATGTTGGAGTATCTTGGTGAGAAGGTGGAACAGGTGCATCACAGCTGTGTGGATGACCGAATGACCAACCTCAGCACCCTGGAGAAGGTGGCCAACATTGAGAACCTCCTATCCTCTCTGCTACAGAGCCTGGAGAGCATCCCTGAAGAAAAACTGCAGAAGATTAGGAAAATCAAGAACAGTGAAAAGAGAATCAGGTATTTCTCATCATCTGTGCAACAATTACTTTCTCTCAAACAATGTTTGATAAGTTAACAAGCCATGGTTGTAATTAAGCTAATAATGCAAACATATCTATTGAATCTTGATAAAATGTGTGTTTTTAAGAACATTTCTTTCCTTAAATGATGCTACAGGCAACGTGAAGAAGAGCAGAGAGAGCAGAAAATAAAACAGAAGGAACGGATAAGGAGGTACCTGGAGAGATCCCTCGCTGTCTCAAAGAAAGTAGTATGTCAATGACCCTCTATATTACAACACATAATGTTTTTATACTTGTTTTTTCCTAAAATCATTTGTAATGATGGAACCTGATTAGAACAGTTTCAAACCTAGCATTTTAAAATGTCTTTCAGAGTGGGAGAAAGCTCATGCCCAAATGTTTACCTGTCTCTCCAAGAGTCAAAGTCATGGAAGATTACAACACCCCAGCTGAGGATGACGTCCACAAATACCTCTTTGACTCTGACGATGTGGAGTAAACAAAAGGGAATGAGAGAATTTATTCTCGTGTGGGATTTTTCATTCATTCAACCTTTATTTAGACAGGTTAATCCCATTGAGCCTCGAGGACTCATTTACAAGAGAGACCTGATTTCAACAAAGAAAGATGACAACAATGGACAACAGCGACAACAATAAACAGTTATAAAAAGTCATACAAATTTTTTTTTTAACAAATAAGATGCAAAAAAAGTAACAAAAACAGCTGGATTCTAAGGCGAATGTAGAAAACTAAAAACAGGAACATGTCTGCATTGGTCCCTGCCAGGAGTCCAATAGATTCTTAAAGCCACTTAGAGAGGTCAAAGGTCGAAAGCTTCAGATCTTTTTACAGATTTAACTAATTGTCTTTTATGTGAATGTTCCTGTAAAGTGCCCTGAGCCAACTTTGTTGTGATTTGGCGCTTTATAAATAAACTGAATTGAATTGAAGATATTCCTGAAACAGGAGCGGAGTAGGAGAAGGTCCTTTTGTCTAGTTCAGTCCTCACTGAGGGAACACTGCAGGTAATGATGTCCTGAGAGCGCACGCTGTAGCTGCACTCACACAGAGACATGTAGGAGGAGATGTATGAAGGCAACAGACCAAGAAGTGATTTAAAGATGAAAATGTACCAGTGGGAGAGTCTGTGTGAAGTTAATGATGTCCAGTTAACCAGTGAATACTGGGTGCAGTGGTGGGTACGGTAGTTACAGCCAGTTATGAATCTTAGTGCACCATGATAGACAGCATCCAACATCTGCAGCATCCAACATCTGCAGGGTTCTTGTAGGAGCGTTCATGTAAATAATGTCACCATAGTCAATGGATAAAAAAAAACTTGAGTTTACCTAAAGAAAATATGTATTTTAACTTGCATTGGAATAATGAATGCTTTTTTTTAATTTTTTTTTTTAGAAAGTTATGCACTGAAAACTGTGAGTCTTGTATTTGTTATTACACTGTTGCAGCAAAATTATAGGCTATAAATGTAAATTTACATAAAATAAATCAAGATTCTGCACATTATATCACGGTCAAGGTCAAGGTTTCTTTATTGTCATTTGCATCGCATGTGGCACATGAGGTGGAACAAAATTGTGTACACAGGGTCCCGGTTACATTCAATAAAAGTATAAATTGTAAAGAAAAACAGTAACAAGATCAAAGATATGAGCTAAGAAATACGCTAAACTAAGAATATTCTAAATGATTAATAGTGAAAAAACAGTAATACGCCAAACAACAGCAGCACGAACATGAGTCTGTGTGAGCAGATGAGTACAAATGAATACAGCAGCATGAATTAAATCAGCAGCAATGTATAGTCAGCAGCAAATATAAACAATCAAGTGGCTTTACAGTGATTTTTTTTCCCCACAGTGATTATTCTGGTTATAGATTCATGAGTCTAACAGCCTCAGGGTAGAAGCTGTTCCTCAGTCTAGTGGTTCTACATTTAATGCTCCTTAACCTCTTTCCTGAGGAGAGCGGGGCAAAAAGTGTGTGTGCTGGGTGAGTGGGGTCCTTCATGATGCAGGTGGCCCTCTTCCTGCATCTGGAGGTGTAGATGTCTGTGATGGTGGGGAGGCTGACTCCAACATCTTCTGTGCAGCCTTCACCACTCTCTGCAAAGCTTTTCTTTCTGCAGCTGTGCAGCCTCCATGCCACATGTTGATGCTGGAGCACAGGATGCTCTCCACTGCACACCTGTAGAAGGAGGTGAGGACTGAGCTTCCCAGACCAGCTCGTCTCAGCCGCCTGAGGAAGTAGAGTCTCTGATGAGCTTTCTTCATCAGGCTGGTGGTGTTGTTGCTCCAGCTGAGGTTGTCGTTCAAGTGCACACCCAAGTAATTGTAGCTGGAGACCACTTCCACTGCTGATCATCTTATGTTCGGGGGGGGGGGGGGGGAATGTTTGTTCTGTCTGAAAGCCACAACCATCTCCTTCACATTGATATGAAGGTTGTTCTTCCTGCACCAGTTCTCCAGTTGTTCCACTTCCTGCCTGTAGCTGGACTCGTTTGTGACGAATCCAATCTTTGCTGTATTGTCTGCAAACTTTACAATATGACAGTCTGGATGGGTAGGTGTGCAGTCATATGTGAGCCGAGTGAACAGGAAGGGGCTCAACATACAGCCCTGAGGTGAGTCAGTGCTGAGGGTTATGATGGAGGAGGAGAAGTTGTGGATCCTCACAGATTGTAGTATGTTTGTTAAGAAGTCCAGAACCCAGTTGCATAGGGAGGGCCTTAGTCCTCGTGCGAGTAGTTTGTCCATCAGAGCCTGGGGAATCATGGTGTTGAAGGCAGATATAAAGTCCACAAAGAGCATACGGATATAGGAGTCCTTCTTCTCCAGGTGGGTGAGAGCAGTGTGGACCACAGAGGAGATGGTGTCCTCTATTGATCTATTCTTGTGATATGCAAATTGGTGAGGGTCCTTGCTGATGTCGATGGGTACTGACCAGTCTTTTGAAGAATTTAGCGACTATCGGGGTGAGTGTTACTGGCCGGTAGTCAGTTAGACCAGTCGCTGCAGAGCTTTTTGGAACTGGGATGATGGTGGCAGTCTTCAGGCAGGTGGGAACTGTTGCCAGGGTGAGGGAGGAGTTAAAGATGTCGGCCAGCACCTCGCAGAGCTGATGGCACAGTCTTTCAGCACTTTCCCTGGGATGTTGTCTGGGCCGGTGGCTTTGTGAGGATTAATCCTTCTGAAGGTAGTCCTTACTTCAGCTGAGGAGTACCTTCAGAAGGATTAATCCTCACAAAGCCACTTAAGGTACCCCTCAGCTGAAGTAAGGAGTATCTTCAGAAGGTACTCCTTATGAAGGTACTCTTTACTTCAGCTGAGGAGTACCTTCAGTGGCTTTGTGAGGATTAATCC